>NC_086444.1:1031405741-1031705741 GCF_028390025.1 Pseudophryne corroboree | reverse complement strand
AGGAGGGGCATAGTGGGAGGAGCTAGTGCACACCAGATATAGTACCTAATCTTTCTTTTAAGAGTGCCCAGTCTCCTGCGGAGCCCGTCTATTCCCCATGGTCCTTACGGAGTTCCCAGCATCCACTACCGACTACGAGAAATAGAATTACCGGTGAGTAAATTCTTATTTTCTCGCAGTCCATAAGGAATATTGGGCACCCGCCTCAGTGCGTGGACTTTTCTGCAGGTTCTTGTTCTATAGTTACCTGTTCAGCTGTTGTTGTTACCAACCGTTGCTAGTTGTTGTATGTTAGTGGTGTGTAACTCTCAGCACCTTTTCTGTTATCATGTTACTTCTCTCATATATGTCCTTTCTCCTTCGGGCATGTTTTTACCAATAACTGCCTGTGTGAGGAGACATAGAGGGGAGGAGCCAACACATCCAGTTGAAGAAATGTAAAGTGCACTGACTCCTTTGGACCCCGTCTTAACCCCATCGTACTAGATTGCCCCAATATCCCTTATGGACTACAAGAAAAGGATTTACCGGTAGGTGTTAAAATCCTATTTTTATTTTAGTGTTCAGAAAAAAAATTCATGGTGATTTTTTTTATTTATTTTTTATTAAATGCTAAAGCAAATGTATTTCTGTTAATTGGAAGGAGGTATGTTGTTCCTCAAGCTTTCACCCTTGTGAGCCAATGATTTCTATATTTCCTGCAGATAAAAGACGGACACAAACTGCAAGAGATGAAAAGAAAAAATGCAAAGGTAAATCTGACTGTGGGATGATGGGAACTGCTGCAGAGCAGTCAGTATGTTATTCTTCCAAGTAGTAGAGCCATTTGTTATGTGCTGCATGTAAAGGTGTGTACACACGGTGAGATAAATCTGTAAGATTTTATCTATATAGTCAAAATCTTATGAAAAGTTAGTGCATATCTCAAGGTGTTAGGCAGCTTGCGATACAGATTTGATCCCGATGCGCACTCCTGCGGGGTCAGCATCGCAAGGCTAGATGGACTGTGCAGGCAAGTTAATCTTGACTATCTAGTGTACTATCTAGTACAAAGTATAGTCAAAATTGGCACTTAGAGAAAATCTCAAGCACAGATGGTCTAAATCTGGGCTCTGGGGGTGTTCAAGGGAAATCGCATAGTCAAAATCTGACCATGTGTATACACCGTGAGATATTTTCTTACGAATTTGACTATATAGTCAAAATCGTAAGAAAAGTTAGAGCAGATCACAAGTTAAAGTAACCTTGCGACCACGATGCGATGTCGATGCGCGGTCCCGCGCGGTTTGAATCGCAAGCCTAGATAGACTGTGCAGGCAAGACAATTTTGACTATCTCGTAGAAAAGATAGTCAAAATTGTCACTTAGCCAAAATCGCACATAGTCAGTATCGCAAGCAGTCATTATGTGCTTGTGATACCGACATAGCCCCTGACGCATAGTGAGAATCTGGGGTTAGCCCGAATCTCACCGTGTGTGTATGCACCTTAAGACTGATTCTGGAAAAAGATTTAATGCAAACGTTATCCTGACAGAGATAGTAAATATTATTTCTCTGACGTCCTAGTGGATGCTGGGAACTCCGAAAGGACCATGGGGAATAGCGGCTCCGCAGGAGACTGGGCACAAAAGTAAAAGCTTTAGGACTACCTGGTGTGCACTGGCTCCTCCCCCCATGACCCTCCTCCAAGCCCCAGTTAGATTTTTGTGCCCGAACGAGAAGGGTGCACACTAGGTGGCTCTCCTGAGCTGCTTAGTGAAAAAGTTTAAGTATAGGTTTTTTATTTTCAGTGAATCCTGCTGGCAACAGGTTCACTGCACCGAGGGACTAAGGGGAGAAGAAGCGAACTCACCTGCGTGCAGAGTGGATTGGGCTTCTTAGGCTACTGGACATTAGCTCCAGAGGGACGATCACAGGCCCAGCCATGGATGGGTCCCAGAGCCGCGCCGCCGGCCCCCTTACAGAGCCAGAAGACTGAAGAGGTCCGGAAAATCGGCGGCAGAAGACGTCCTGTCTTCAATAAGGTAGCGCACAGCACCGCAGCTGTGCACCATTGCTCTCGGCACACTTCACACTCCGGTCACTGAGGGTGCAGGGCGCTGGGGGGGGGGGGCGCCCTGAGACGCAATAAAAACACCTTAGATGGCAAAAAATACATCACATATAGCTCCTGGGCTATATGGATGCATTTAACCCCTGCCAATTTTTCCTTAAAAAAGCGGGAGAAAGGCCGCCGAGAAGGGGGCGGAGCCTATCTCCTCAGCACACTGGCGCCATTTTCCCTCACAGCTCCGTTGGAGGGAAGCTCCCTGACTCTCCCCTGCAGTCCTGCACTACAGAAACAGGGTAAAACAAGAGAGGGGGGGCACTAATTTGGCAGATAAATCTATACAGCAGCTATATAAGGGAAAAACACTTATATAAGGTTATCCCTGTATATATATATATATATATAGCGCTCTGGTGTGTGCTGGCAAACTCTCCCTCTGTCTCCCCAAAGGGCTAGTGGGGTCCTGTCCTCTATCAGAGCATTCCCTGTGTGTGTGCTGTGTGTCGGTACGTTGTGTCGACATGTATGAGGAGGAAAATGGTATGGAGGCGGAGCAATTGCCGGTAATAGTGATGTCACCCCCTAGGGAGTCGACACCTGACTGGATGGTCTTATGGAAGGAATTACGTGATAGTGTCAGCACTTTACAAAAGACTGTTGACGACATGAGACAGCCGGCAAATCAGTTATTACCTGTACAGGCGTCTCAAACACCGTCAGGGGCTCTAAAGCGCCCGTTACCTCAGATGGTCGACACAGACACAGACACGGACACTGACTCCAGTGTCGACGGTGAGGAAACAAACGTATTTTCCAGTAGGGCCACACGTTACATGATCACGGCAATGAAGGAGGTTTTGAACATTTCTGATACTACAAGTACCACAAAAAAGGGTATTATGTGGTGTGTGAAAAAACTACCCGTAGTTTTTCCTGAATCAGATGAATTAAATGAGGTGTGTGATGAAGCGTGGGTTTCCCCCGATAAAAAACTGCTAATTTCTAAAAAATTATTGGCATTATACCCTTTCCCGCCAGAGGTTAGGGCGCGTTGGGAAACACCCCCTAGGGTAGATAAGGTGCTCACACGCTTATCAAAACAAGTGGCGTTACCGTCTCCTGATACGGCCGCCCTCAAGGAACCAGCTGATAGGAAGCTGGAAAATATCCTGAAAAGTATATACACACATACTGGTATTATACTGCGACCAGCAATCGCCTCAGCCTGGATGTGCAGTGCTGGGGTGGCTTGGTCGGATTCCCTGACTGAAAATATTGATACCCTGGACAGGGACAGTATATATTGACTATAGAGCATTTAAAGGATGCATTTCTATATATGCGAGATGCTCAGAGGGATATTTGCACTCTGGCATCAAGAGTAAGTGCGCTGTCCATTTCTGCCAGAAGAGGGTTATGGACGCGACAGTGGTCAGGTGATGCGGATTCCAAACGGCATATGGAAGTATTGCCGTATAAAGGGGAGGAGTTATTTGGGGTAGGTCTATCGGACCTGGTGGCCACGGCAACGGCTGGGAAATCCACCTTTTTACCCCAGGTCACCTCTCAGCAGAAAAAGACACCGTCTTTTCAGGCTCAGTCCTTTCGTCCCCATAAGGGCAAGCGGGCAAAAGGCCACTCATATCTGCCCCGGGGCAGAGGAAGGGGAAAAAGACTGCAGCAGGCAGCCTCTTCCCAGGAACAGAAGCCCTCCCCCGCTTCTGCCAAGTCCTCAGCATGACGCTGGGGCCTTACAAGCGGACTCAGGCACGGTGGGGGCCCGTCTCAAGAATTTCAGCGCGCAATGGGCTCACTCGCAAGTGGACCCCTGGATCCTGCAGGTAGTATCTCAGGGGTACAAATTGGAATTCGAGACGTCTCCCCCTCGCCGGTTCCTGAAGTCTGCTTTACCAACGTCTCCCTCCGACAGGGAGGCGGTAGTGGAAGCCATTCACAAGCTGTATTCCCAGCAGGTGATAATCAAGGTACCCCTCCTACAACAGGGAAAGGGGTATTATTCCACGCTGTTTGTGGTACCGAAGCCGGACGGCTCGGTGAGACCTATTTTAAATCTGAAATCCTTGAACACTTACATACAAAGGTTCAAATTCAAGATGGAGTCACTCAGAGCAGTGATAGCGAACCTGGAAGAAGGGGACTATATGGTGTCTCTGGACATCAAGGATGCGTACCTCCATGTCCCAATTTGCCCTTCTCACCAAGGGTACCTCAGGTTTGTGGTACAGAACTGTCACTATCAGTTTCAGACGCTGCCGTTTGGATTGTCCACGGCACCCCGGGTCTTTACCAAGGTAATGGCCGAAATGATGATTCTTCTTCGAAGAAAAGGCGTCTTAATTATCCCTTACTTGGACGATCTCCTGATAAGGGCAAGGTCCAGAGAACAGTTAGAGGTCGGAGTAGCACTATCTCAAGTAGTACTACGACAGCACGGGTGGATTCTAAATATTCCAAAATCGCAGCTGATTCCGACGACACGTCTGCTGTTCCTAGGGATGATTCTGGACACAGTCCAGAAAAAGGTGTTTCTCCCGGAGGAGAAAGCCAGGGAGTTATCCGACCTAGTCAGGAACCTCCTAAAACCAGGCAAAGTGTCAGTGCATCAATGCACAAGGGTCCTGGGAAAAATGGTGGCTTCTTACGAAGCGATTCCATTCGGCAGATTCCACGCAAGAACTTTTCAGTGGGATCTGCTGGACAAATGGTCCGGATCGCATCTTCAAATGCATCAGCGGATAACCCTGTCTCCAAGGACAAGGGTGTCTCTTCTGTGGTGGTTGCAGAGTGCTCATCTTCTAGAGGGCCGCAGATTCGGCATTCAGGACTGGGTCCTGGTGACCACGGATGCCAGCCTGAGAGGCTGGGGAGCAGTCACACAGGGAAGAAATTTCCAGGGCTTGTGGTCAAGCATGGAAACGTCACTTCACATAAATATCCTGGAACTAAGGGCCATTTACAATGCCCTAAGTCAGGCAAGGCCTCTGCTTCAGGGTCAGCCGGTGTTGATCCAGTCGGACAACATCACGGCAGTCGCCCACGTAAACAGACAGGGCGGCACAAGAAGCAGGAGGGCAATGACGGAAGTTGCAAGGATTCTTCGCTGGGCGGAAAATCATGTGATAGCACTGTCAGCAGTGTTCATTCCGGGAGTGGACAACTGGGAAGCAGACTTCCTCAGCAGACACGACCTCCACCCGAGGGAGTGGGGACTTCACCCAGAAGTCTTCCACATGATTGTGAACCGTTGGGAAAAACCAAAGGTGGACATGATGGCATCCCGCCTCAACAAAAAACTGGACAGATATTGCGCCAGGTCAAGGGACCCTCAGGCAATAGCTGTGGACGCTCTGGTAACACCGTGGGTGTACCAGTCAGTGTATGTGTTCCCTCCTCTGCCTCTCATACCCAAGGTACTGAGAATCATAAGAAGGAGAGGAGTAAGGACTATACTCGTGGCTCCGGATTGGCCAAGAAGGACTTGGTACCCGGAACTTCAAGAGATGCTCACGGAGGACCCGTGGCCTCTACCTCTAAGAAAGGACCTGCTCCAGCAGGGACCCTGTCTGTTCCAAGACTTACCGCGGCTGCGTTTGACGGCATGGCGGTTGAACGCCGGATCCTGAAGGAAAAAGGCATTCCGGATGAAGTCATCCCTACCCTGATCAAAGCCAGGAAGGATGTAACTGTGCAACATTATCACCGTATTTGGCGTAAATATGTTGCGTGGTGTGAGGCCAGGAAGGCCCCTACCGAGGAATTTCAACTGGGTCGTTTCCTGCATTTCCTGCAAACAGGACTGTCTATGGGCCTAAAATTAGGGTCCATTAAGGTTCAAATTTCGGCCCTGTCGATATTCTTCCAAAAAGAACTAGCTTCAGTTCCTGAAGTTCAGACGTTTGTCAAGGGGGTACTGCATATACAGCCTCCTTTTGTGCCTCCAGTGGCACCTTGGGATCTCAATATAGTTTTGGGGTTCTTAAAATCACATTGGTTTGAACCACTCACCACTGTGGACTTAAAATATCTCACATGGAAAGTGGTAATGCTGTTAGCCCTGGCTTCAGCCAGGCGTGTCCCAGAATTGGCGGCTTTATCCTATAAAAGCCCTTACCTAATTTTTCATATGGACAGGGCAGAATTGAGGACTCGTCCTCAATTTCTCCCTAAGGTAGTTTCAGCGTTTCACTTAAACCAGCCTATTGTGGTACCTGCGGCTACTAGGGACTTGGAGGATTCCACGTTGCTGGACGTAGTCAGGGCCCTGAAAATATGTTTCCAGGACGGCTGGAGTCAGAAAATCTGACTCGCTGTTTATCCTGTATGCACCCAACAAGCTGGGTGCTCCTGCTTCTAAGCAGACTATTGCTCGTTGGATTTGTAGTACAATTCAGCTTGCACATTCTGTGGCAGGCCTGCCACAGCCAAAATCTGTAAAAGCCCATTCCACACGGAAAGTGGGCTCATCTTGGGCGGCTGCCCGAGGGGTCTCGGCTTTACAACTTTGCCGAGCAGCTACTTGGTCAGGGGCAAACACGTTTGCTAAATTCTACAAATTTGATACCCTGGCTGAGGAGGACCTGGAGTTCTCTCATTCGGTGCTGCAGAGTCATCCGCACTCTCCCGCCCGTTTGGGAGCTTTGGTATAATCCCCATGGTCCTTTCGGAGTTCCCAGCATCCACTAGGACGTCAGAGAAAATAAGAATTTACTTACCGATAATTCTATTTCTCATAGTCCGTAGTGGATGCTGGGCGCCCATCCCAAGTGCGGATTGTCTGCAATACTTGTACATAGTTATTGTTACAAAAATCGGGTTATTATTGTTGTGAGCCATCTTTTCAGAGGCTCCTCTGTTATCATGCTGTTAACTGGGTTCAGATCACAAGTTGTACGGTGTGATTGGTGTGGCTGGTATGAGTCTTACCCGGGATTCAAAATCCTTCCTTATTGTGTACGCTCGTCCGGGCACAGTATCCTAACTGAGGCTTGGAGGAGGGTCATGGGGGGAGGAGCCAGTGCACACCAGGTAGTCCTAAAGCTTTTACTTTTGTGCCCAGTCTCCTGCGGAGCCGCTATTCCCCATGGTCCTTTCGGAGTTCCCAGCATCCACTACGGACTATGAGAAATAGAATTATCGGTAAGTAAGTTCTTATTTTCTCTTACGTCCTAGAGGATGCTGGGGACTCTGTAAGGACCATGGGGTATAGACGGGCTCCGCAGGAGATAGGGCACCTAAAAGAACTTTGACTATTGGTGTGCACTGGCTCCTCCCTCTTTGCCCCTCCTCCAGACCTCCGTTAGATTCTGTGCCCAGAGGAGAAAGGGTACAAAGCAGTGAGCTCAAGAGTTTGCTGTTTTAAAGAATTTTGTTAGGTTTTTTTATTTTCAGGGAGTCCTGTTGGCAACAGGCTCCCTGCATCGTGGGACTGAGGAGAGAGAAGCAGAGCTGGCTTGTAAGGTTGGGCACTGCTTCTAGGCTACTGGACACCATTAGCTCCAGAGGGAGTCGGAACACAGGTCTCACCTGGGGTTCGTCCCGGAGCCGCGCCGCCGTCCTCCTCACAGATGCCGAAGATAGAAGCCGGGTGAGTATTGAGGAAAAGACTTCAGGCGGCAGAAGACATCCATTGCTCCCAGTCACACACACACAAGAGGCACTGTAGGGTGCAGGGGGGGGGCGCCCTGGGCAGCAATAAACCTCAATTTGGGCATAAATATGTTGGATTAGGCTGTGGGACAGTAAATCCACGGACCCCCGCCATTTTCTTACAATATCATGAGGGGACCGAAGCCCGCCGCCGGGTGGGCGGGGCTTGATCCTCGGCACTAACCAGCGCCATTTTCTCCACAGAGGCTGCATGAGAAAACGCTGGCTCCCTGTTCTCTCCCCTGCTGAGCTTCACAGGCTGGAAAAAAGAGGAGGGGGGCACATTGGCGACGCAGTGAGTGGAGATTAACATTATAAATATATAAAAGCGCTATCTGGTCATATATTCCAGTGTTTGGGCGCTGGGTGTGTGCTGGCATTCTCTCTCTCTCTCTCTCTCTCTCTCTGTCTCCCCTAAGGGCCTGGTTGGGGTTTTGTCCCCTTATAGGTAACCCCCTGTGTGTGTGTGTGAGGTGTCGGTAAGTGTGTGTCGACATGTCTGAAGCGGAAGGCTTCTCCAGGGAGGAGGTGGAGCAAATGAGTGGTGTGTCCCCGTCGCTGGTGCCGACTCAGGATTGGATGAGCATGTGGCATAGGTTAAATGCAAGTGTGACATCTTTACATGAAAGGCTTGATAAGGCTGAATTAAGGGGAACATCAGGGGGTCACTCCTCGGATTGGACCGATTCACAGGGCCCGTCGGGGTCTCAAAAGCGTCCCTTAACACAAGACACTACTACCGACACGGACTCTGATTCCAGTGTCGACTATGACGAAGTAAAATTGCACCCTAGGGGGACTAAAACCATTCAGTGTATGATTGTGGCTATTAGGGATGTCTTGCATATTGAGGATGAACCCTCGGTTCCCGACACAAGGGTACACATGTTTAAGGAAAAGAAACAGATTATTAATTTTCCCACATCTCATGAATTAAATGAATTCTTTATAAAAGCTTGGGAGACTCCGGAGAAGAGGCCGCAGATCCCCAAAAGAATTTATATGGCATACCCCTTCCCTAAACAGGACAGGGAGATTTGGGAATCACCTCCCACTGTGGACAAGGCCCTGACGCGCTTGTCCAAGAAGGTGGCGCTTCCGTCTCCTGACACAGCTGCCCTTAAGGACCCTGCAGATCGCAGGCAAAAAAAAAGCTACCTTAAAGGGTATTTATTCTCATACGGGTGCTGTACTACGACCGACGATTGCGTCGGCATGGGTGTGTAGCGCAGTTGCAGCTTGGGCAGATGAGCTGACAGCTAATTTTGAAAATATGGATAAGGATACTATATTCTTAACGCTAGCCCATATAAAAGACCCAGTCTTATTTATGAGGGATGCTCAAAGAGACATTGGATTGCTGGCTTCTAGGGCCAATGCCATGTCGATCTCAGCGAGACGATCCTTATGGACTCGCCAATGGACGGGTGATGCGGATTCCAAAAAGCATATGGAAGTACTAACCTATAAGGGTGATGTATTGTTTGGGGATGGGCTGACGGACCTGGTTTCCACAGCTACAGCAGGTAAATCAAATTTTTTACCATATATTCCCCAACAGCAAAAGAAAATGCCACCCTATCAGATGCAGTCCTTTCGGTCGCACAAGTCCAGAAGAGGTCGGGGATCCTCCTTCCTTGCCAGAGATAAGGGCAGAGGCAAAAGAGCACCTGCTTCGGCAGGCGCCCAGGAACAAAAGTCCTCCCCGGCTACTCCAAAACCCACAGCATGACGCCGGGACTCCCCTGAGGGAGTCCGCACCGGTGGGCGCACGTCTTCGACTTTTCAGCCAGGTCTGGGTCAGCTCAGACCTGAATCCCTGGGTGTTAGAAATAGTTTCCCAGGGTTACAAACTGGAATTCGAAGAGGTGCCCCCGCGCCGATTTTTCAAGTCGGCCCTACCAGTTTCCACGTCTGAACGGGATGTAGTGTTAGCTGCAATTCAAACGCTGTGTATACAGCAAGTGATAATCAGGGTTCCCATGAACCAGCAGGGAAGAGGTTACTACTCAACCCTCTTTGTGGTCCCGAAACCGGACGGTTCGGTCAGACCTATCTTGAATCTGAAATCCCTAAACGTGTACATAAAAAGATTCAAATTCAAAATGGAATCGCTCAGAGCGATAATAGCCAATATGGAGGAGGGGGAGTTTATGGTGTCTCTGGACATAAAGGATGCGTACCTTCGTATCCCCATATATCCCCCCCCATCAAGAATTCCTGAGATTCGCTGTACAGGATTGTCATTACCAATTTCAGGCGTTGCCGTTTGGACTTTCCACGGCCCCGAGGATTTTCACCAAGATAATGGCGGAAATGATGGTGGTCCTGCGCAAGCATGGAGTCACAATTATCCCATACTTGGACGATCTCCTGATAAAAGCGAGATCAAGGGAGAAATTGCTGAGCAGTGTGGCGCTCTCTGAGAGTGCTCCAGCAACACGGTTGGATTCTAAATCTACCGAAGTCACAGTTGATTCCGACAACTCGACTACCGTTCCTAGGTATGATACTGGATACGGAACAAATGAAGGTCTTCCTTCCAATGGAGAAAGCCCAGGACATCCAGAACATGGTCAGAGACCTGCTGAAACCGAAAAGGGTGTCTGTTCACCAGTGCACTCGAGTTCTGGGAAAGATGGTGGCGGCCTACGAGGCCATTCCATTCGGAAGGTTCCATGCAAGGACTTTTCAATGGGACCTTCTGGACAAGTGGTCCGGGTCCCATCTACACTTACATCGAAAAACTACTCTGGCCCCAGGGGCCAGGGTGTCTCTCCTGTGGTGGTTGCAGAGTGCTCACCTACTGGAGGGTCGCAGATTCGGAATTCAGGATTGGATCTTGGTTACCACGGACGCGAGCCTCCGAGGATGGGGAGCAGTCACACAAGGAAGAAATTTTCAGGGACTTTGGTCAGACCAAGAGTCATGTCTACACATCAATGTGTTGGAACTCAGGGCCATATACAACGGCCTTCGACAAGCGGAGAGTCTTCTTCGAAACCTACCGGTTCTGATTCAGTCAGACAATGTCACAGCAGTGGCTCATGTGAATCGCCAAGGCGGGACAAGAAGCAGAGTCGCGATGGCGGAAGCCACCAGGATTCTTCGCTGGGCGGAAAATCACGTGAGCGCTCTGTCGGCTGTCTTCATTCCGGGAGTGGACAACTGGGAAGCAGACTTCCTCAGCAGACACGATCTCCATCCAGGAGAGTGGGGACTTCATCAAGAAGTCTTTGCAGACATAATACGTCTTTGGGGAACTCCTCAAATAGACATGATGGCGTCACGCCTCAACAAAAAACATCGGAGGTATTGTGCCAGGTCTCGGGACCCTCAGGCAGTAGCAGTAGACGCTCTGATAACACCGTGGGTGTTCAAATTGGTCTACGTGTTTCCTCCTCTTCCTCTCAATACAAAAGTGTTGAGGATCATAAGACGAAGAAGAGTACAGACGATACTCGTTGTCCCAGACTGGCCTCGAAGGGCCTGGTACTCTGATCTACAAGAGATGCTCACAAGAGATCCCTGGCCTCTTCCGCTGAGGGAAGACCTGTTGCAACAGGGGCCCTGTGTATTTCAAGACTTACCGCGGTTACGTTTGACGGCATGGTGGTTGAACGCCGAATCCTAGCAAAAAAGGGGATTCCGGAAGAGGTCATCCCTACTTTAATAAAGGCTAGGAAGGAGGTGACGGTTAAGCATTATCACCGTATCTGGCGAAAGTATGTGTCTTGGTGTGAGACCAAGAATGCACCTACGGAAGATTTTCATCTGGGTCGTTTTCTCCACTTCCTACAAACAGGAGTGGATATGGGCCTGAAATTAGGCTCTGTTAAGGTTCAGATTTCGGCCCTCTCGATTTTCTTTCAGAAGGAATTGGCTTCTCTTCCAGAAGTCCAGACGTTTGTGAAGGGAGTGCTGCACATCCAGCCCCCTTTTGTGCCTCCAGTGGCACCATGGGACCTCAACGTGGTGTTGCAGTTTCTAAAATCACACTGGTTTGAACCGCTTAACAAGGTTGAGTTGAAATTTCTTACTTGGAAGGTGGTCATGTTGTTGGCCTTGGCATCGGCAAGGCGAGTATCAGAATTGGCGGCTTTGTCACACAAAAGCCCCTACTTGATTTTTCATGTGGATCGAGCTGAATTGAGGACACGTCCGCAATTTTTGCCTAAGGTGGTTTCTTCATTCCATGTGAATCAACCTATTGTGGTGCCTGTGGCTAAAGTGACCTGGAGGATTCCAGCTCCGTGGACGTAGTCAGGGCCTTAAAAATTTATGTAGCCAGGACGGCTAGAATTAGGAAAACAGAGGCCCTGTTTGTCCTGTATGCGGCCAGTAAGATTGGCGCACCTGCTTCGAAGCAGACTATTGCTCGCTGGATCTGTAATACGATTCAGCAGGCTCACTCTACGGCTGGATTGCCGGTACCAAATTCGGTTAAGGCCCATTCCACTAGGAAGGTGGGCTCTTCTTGGGCGGCTGCCCGAGGCGTCTCTGCATTACAACTTTGCCGAGCGGCGACTTGGTCGGGGTCAAACACTTTTGCTAAATTCTACAAGTTTGATACCCTGGCTGATGAGGACCTAGCGTTTGCTCAGTCGGTGCTGCAGAGTCGTACACACTCTCCCGCCCGATTGGATGCTTTGGTATAAACCCCATGGTCCTTACGGAGTCCCCAGCATCCTCTAGGACGTAAGAGAAAATAAGATTTTAAACCTACCGGTAAATCTATTTCTCCTAGTCCGTAGAGGATGCTGGGCGCCCGTCCCAGTGCGGAAACTCTGCAAGACTTGTATATAGTTGTTGATTACATAAGGGTTATGTTACAGTTGGAATCGGTCTTGGACCGTTGCTGTTTTTTGTTCATACGGTTGACTGGTTATGTATGATCCAGGTTACATGGTATGATTGGTGTGGGCTGGTATGAATCTTGCCCTTGGATTTCCAAATCCTGCCTTGTAGTGTCCATCTCCTCTGGGCACAGTTCTCTAACTGAGGTCTGGAGGAGGGGCATAGAGGGAGGAGCCAGTGCACACCCATAGTCAAAGTCTTTTAGGTGCCCTATCTCCTGCGGAGCCCGTCTATACCCCATGGTCCTTACGGAGTCCCCAGTATCCTCTACGGACTAGGAGAAATAGATTTACCGGTAGGTTTAAAATCTTATTTTCTGCAGCAGGGTACACTGGTATTCCACAGGGAACTACATCAGGATGTAGAGTAGGATCTTGATCCGAGGCACCAACAGGCTAAAAGCTTTGACTGTTCCCAAGATGCTCAGTGCCGCCTCCTCTATAACCCCGCCTCTGTGCACAGGAGCTCAGTTTGTAAGTTGGTGCCTGCAATGCAGGCAGCTAACAGGCAGGGCTGCTCCAGCAGCCCTAAGAAGAGCTATTTTAAAGAAAATAAAAGACTTCAAGGGCTGAAGCAGAGGCACT
The DNA here is from genome assembly GCF_028390025.1 of Pseudophryne corroboree. Lineage (NCBI taxonomy): Eukaryota > Metazoa > Chordata > Amphibia > Anura > Myobatrachidae > Pseudophryne > Pseudophryne corroboree. Next base: position 1,031,692,582 of record NC_086444.1, on the reverse strand, counting down.
CTAGTGCTAGATATCATTCTGATATCTCCTGCTGCAGCTCCATCACCTCCCCCAGCGGCGCTGTATACTCCCGCTTACCTGGTTGCCGGGTACTTACAGCAGAGGCTCCAGTTCTTCACCCAGGGCGCGCACACTAACCGAAGTTCTCCGGGATCGCGTGGCCACACTCAGGGAGGAGGTAAGAGGGTCCCCCAGACGGGACCCTTTGGAGGCGTGGACACTGTGGCAGTACAGGGACCCCACTAGACCACCAGGGCAAGGGCACAGGTCTGATTAGGCTATAATCCAGTTTATTAAGGCCCACAGCACCCGGTGGTGAAGTCCAGCAAGGGGGATAAGGCTCTGACCTGTAGCCCCTTCCCCAGCCCCTGGGCGCCATTTAGAGTAAATGTTTCCGCCCTGGAGCTGCATCTCTCTCTCTCTCTCTCTCTCCCTCACTCCCTGTCAGCGTTTGGGCGCCATTACACAGCTGCGCTGATTCTGCGACTGCTGGGTGATTCCTCCTCTGTAAAGCTGCCTGCATCATCAGCGCTGTGCATTTACAGGACACTTAAGTATCCTACTTATCGTTTAGACAGTGTTAGTTAAGAACAAGTGCATACTTCACGGTTATTCAGTACAAGTACCCTGTGATATTCATCCAGTTTTCTCATACGTCCTAGAGGATGCTGGGGACGCTTTAAGAACCATGGGGTATAGACGGGATCCGAAGGAGACATGGGCACTTTAAGACTTTGAAAGGGGTGTGAACTGGCTCCTCCCTCTATGCCCCTCCTCCAGACTCCAGTTTAGAATCTGTGCCCAGGTAGACTGGATGCACAACTGCGGAGCTCTACTGAGTTTCTCGGAAAAAGACTTTGTTAGGTTATTTATTTCTTTATCATCCACTAGGGGTCACTGGAGTACTCTTGGGATATGGACGGGCGGAGCCGAACAAAGGCACTGAATATTCAAATTTAGGACTCTCCCCCCCCTCCATATCCCCAAGTACCTCAGTGTACTTTGCCAGTGTTTTTTCGGTGCTCACAGATGAACATCGGCTTGTGGCAATGGCCACTTTTCAGATTTTTATTTTTATTTTTATTTTTAATTTTTACAGCTGCCCGTCTCAGTTTATGGAAAAACATGGGTCCGGGATGGTGTCGCTGCAAGGCAGCGGATGGCGTGTCGGTCCTCACAAAGAGCACCCTCACAGCCACAGGCGCTATAGACAAGCGCATGGCGTGTCGGTCCTCACAAAGAGCACCCTCACAGCCACAGGCAGCCATTGTCTCCTTTAAACTGAACGGAGCTTACAGAAAGAAGATCCGTTACAGCCAGGATAAGACAAAGAGCTGGAAGGAGCTTACACTTACAGAAGCTCCGTCACAGCCAAGATGAGGCTGAAACGGAGCTTGCAGAGAGAAGAGAAGGCGGCACAAGGTATGAGTGTCAGGGCGGTCAGCTCACGCTGCCGCCCTGCTGTGTGTGTGTTATGCTGTAGAAATGACATAGCCGCTGAGCACGTGAACTACACGCCGCTGAAGGTCTTGCTGAACGATGCGCAGAGCGGCCGCACGTCACTCAGACGTTGGCCGCTCTCACTGCGCTGATGGCCCGGTACGAGAATCTCCGTGCGCTGTACTAAGAGAGCGGCCGCACGTCACTCAGACGCCGGCCGCTCTCACTGCTCTGAGGGCACGGCACCGCTAGACGCTACCGCCATTCTCCTGGGCTGAACTAAGTAGAGCGGCCGCACGTCACTCAGACGCCGGCCGCTCTCACTGCTCTGCTGCGGCACCGTTACACGCCGCCGACATTCTCCGGGAGCTCAACTAAGAGAGCGGCCGCACGTCACTCAGACGCCGGCCGCTCTCACTGCTTTCATGGCCCGGCACCGCTACACGCCGCCGAGACAGTGGCCGCACGTCACTAAAGGACGCAGGCCACTTTTCCAAACACCGCAGACACAGGGAGACTGTGTACTGCTGTAGGAAGCAGCTGCCGGACGGCTCCCCGGCGCTAGATCAGGCTCTCCTGCTCTCCCTGCTCCCGATCTCCGTACGCTGCAGGTAAGGGATGCAGGGGGGGGGGGGGAATAATACCCATAGCAGCAGCAAAGGCTGCATGGGTTCAAAATACACAAGCAGCGCAGCACGTTAACAGCACGTTTTATATATATAAATATAATGAAGCTTTTGCTGGCAATAATATCAGTATGAACTGTGATTATAGGTGTAAACACTTTGTATATATATATAATATATATATGAGGCTTTGGCTGGCAATAGGTTATCAGTGGCATAACCTATTACACGTTTAACCATGTTTTCTGTTATTTTTGGTTACAGTTGCATAAATACACTGCAGGCAGTGCTCATATTATTTGAATACATATATTTTACTGTATCCTATGTATAATAGGCTATTAAGCATAATAACTGTATAATAGGCTATTAAGCCTATATTAAAACTGCAGCAGGTACCCTGTACTATGATTTTCTGGGAAAGCATGGCATGACGGCCATTTTAATCATTGCTGGTTTTCCAGTTATAATTCCAGACCATACACCTCTACTCCACAAGGAGGCGCAGGGGTGTTAGTGGGAATTTTTTTTTTTTAGTTCAAGATAATTCTGGAACATTCCTGCCCTACATCTTTAAGCCACCAGAAGGCGCAGGGGTGTTAGTAGGAATTTGGTTCGGGTTTCATGCCCATGTGAACTGCTTTTCACATAAAGACTTTGGTTTCCTAATAAATATGCTGTTCAGCAATAACATATATATATAGATATATATGCCATATAATAATCGTGCAAGTGTCTGTCTGTTGCCTATTATGATGTCTGTCTACATAGCGAATAAGGCTCTAGTGCAGACTAAAAATGTTAACATTGGCAATTCAAATTAAAACAGCGGTAATCGGAGTCTCAGAATAACTCCGCCAGCGCTAACAAAAGACAATCTTTCCAAAGTGACAATTTTCCTTTGGGTACCAGAGTGTTTATTTCACTAGTCTTATACTTTAATGCACGATTCTATGTCAAATCTCACACCGATAACTACAAGTGAGCAGGGTACATTAGTCCAGCACTCAGATAGTGCGGGGTTTTAGACAACCATACATAATAGTTTCCAAAAGGACGCGATCCGCCATTGGTATATGCGTTTCTGTCAAACATTATAAAAACCACAGATACATTTGGGTCACTAGAATCTATCTATGGAACCATGCCGATCACGGTTAAAAGAAGCTGCAGAGTATATCTGTAAAGCTTTTGCTAACGCCGGTTATTTTCAAATTGTCGCTAGTTAAGCGCGACAAGCCCAGAGCTTGTTTGCTCCTAAATTGGATATATGTGTAACGACATTTTATCCCTTTACGGTATTCTGCCATTAGCGCATACAATATACTTGTAACAGCGTTTTATTCTTTTATAAACATCAGTCACGTCTTGTAACGACAGGACGTTACAGTCAGCAAGCCAGTGGTTTGATGACCTCTTTTACATTTGTGGAAGTGCGTCTTTTCAGGTTACATTTGCGAGGTTTCATGACTTCAACTCATATATGTCTCAGCTATTTACAGCTTAGAGTACAAAACTGCTTCTGGCGAACGGTTTGGCAGGTTGTCATTTAGTCTTTGCTGGGTTATAAACCAGTCAATAGTACGCCAACAGAGTCAAAATGACTTATTCCCGTCTGTTTGAGCAAAATCAAACAGCTCCGTTGCAATATCAATCAGCAAGTCATTTACTACAGTTAGAAAATGAAAATGGATTTTCTGCAGTTAGTTTTTGCTTATTGCAGCCACAAAATTGTATAATTGCATTTGATCTTCACAATGCGTATTTACCCAGTCCGGTTTCTTCATCACAGGTTCTAGCGTTTGCAAATCGCCACAACCATTAACCATTTCATTTATACCGTTGCTTATCGCTGCCGGTATTTACCAAAGTGATGTTGGAATAATCGCTCATCTCACATAAGAACTATGTATCAACAAAGTTCCTCTATCTTGCGCTACTAAGGTATACTGCGGTAGCAGATTAAGTTCGAAAACAATCACATCTAAGTCGGTCTAAACGATGTCAATTCCTAGGTAAGATTATAAATACGGTAAATCAAAGACTTTTACCTACTACACCAGCAAGAACAAAGGTACACGCACATTAGCGGTACATTGGTGTATTCACTTATTAAGAATAAAGATGTGTTTTCAATCGCGTTTCTCACAGAGGGACAAGGGTGCGTATACTCTGGACGACAGTCACAGAGAGTCAGGATTTGTAGTTAAAATCAACGCAAAGGTTCTAAAACACGACAGATTGCTGTCAATAAATGTCCTAGAACTCTGTGCATTTTACAATGCAATAGATAAATGTCCTAGAACTCTGTGCATTTTACAATGCAATAAATAATTCGTTTTCAGTCTGTCCAGGGATAGACTCTGGGTTCTCTTCAGAACGAATAAATCTTTCGCTTTTTACTAAAGATTTCTGTAGACAGGAACAACCGTGAGTTTCATGTAATTTTGTTTTTTCATGCCTAGCTCACGCTGCCCTTAAGCAGTCAAACAAAGCAACGGCAGTTGCATACACAACAACCAGTGAAAACCAAGAAGCCGCATGGCAATGCGGCAGGTAACTCAAATCTTCAATGGCTCAGAACGCCATTATGTGAAAATGTCAAGACATCAATCCGTGAGTGGACATTTGTTAGACAAAAGATCTCACCCGTCAGGGTTTGGATCTTGAAAACTGGACATTAAATCCAGAGGTGTTTCATATGTGAGTCCACAGAAGGCGGTTACCCCAAGTATACATAATGGCATCTCGCCACAATTACAAAAGCTCAGTATATGTACATCACATTCATGGGGTCATTCAGCATCGTGTATCTGGCTCCACCATTTTCCGCTTCTCTCTTCGTTGCCAAAACGGATCAGAAGACAGTTCGTCACAGTCATACTGGTGGTATCTCATGGGTTTCGGAGAAGTTTGCTTCTCGAATTTTCAAGTAATACTTGCACACGATCTTGCCCCGCTCATAATACGGCCAACCTGTTACATCACGGAACGTTCTTTTACCCATAGTTACCTATGTACCTATTATCTATGTACCGCAGCTGCGGTTGACGGGGTGAGAGTTCAGACCTCTCTCTTAAAAAATAGAGAATTACAGTATCGGTTATACCAACCATGTTACGAAATAGTAAGCCGCTTAAGGCAGCTCATAATTAAAAAATTTCGTGTGCTTACATAGGTTGTAAACCTCGGAAGTTTCCAACATCATACTTCAAGTACCCGTATTCTGTTAAACGGGATGGGATGGAAAACTGCGTTCATCTGCACTAAGAGTGCAGGTATCTGTGTGGTAAACTTATTTTCAAAGCGTTTGCCTCTATTTACGTCTGTAAACATCTTTCTACAAGGTGTCACCAAAGTTCAGACTCTATTTATCCCACCTACAGCGCCAGGCGATTTGAGGTTGGGTTCAGATTTCTTAGTTTTCATATTTTGGAATCCTTTCAACAAATGGGAATTAAGTTTCATATTTTTGAACCCGTACAACAAATGGGTATTAAGTTCTCACTTTGGAAAACATTTTTCTTCTAGCCTTGGCTTCGCCAAGGGTGCTTCGGCAAGGATTTTGTTTTCATATTTGGGTGCCTTGTATTCCAAGCCACCGTATTTGAGTTTTCTCATTACAAAGCAGATCTTCCGACAAAATCCGCTTTCGTATTCTTCACATCAATATACCAATAGTGGTTCCTGTGGGGACAGCACATTCTAAAATTCTGAATGTGGTACACGCGTTACGCGTTTATATATGTAGTACGTGATATGAATACGTTGTTTGTTCTATATGATACTGCAAACTGGGGTTAGCCAGTTTCTCAGCAGATTTTATCCAGTTGGATAATAATGACTACAAGTCAGGCTTACTTAAGGCTAAGTTACAATCGCCTACGTCAGTAATAGCATCCCACAGGTTCTGTGGGAATGTCACACCCAGCGGGTCGTGGAGCGTCTACGACGCGGCTACATAGCCTTTAGTGCACCACGTTTGTGCACGTTTACACGTTATGAATGGTGGCGCCATCAGCATTTAGCTTTGGCTGCCTACTGTTACAAGTATCAAACAGCTCTCCCGCCCACGAGGGAAGCTTTGGTACGTCCCAAGAGTACTCCAGTGACCCCTAGTGGATGATAAAGAAAATAGGATTTTGGTACTTACCAGGTAAATCCTTTTCTTTGAATCCATAGGGGGCACTGGACGCCCACCCAGAGCAGTTTTACCTGGGTTGTTGTAAGCTCAAGGGAGCTTAGTGAACAAATTTAACTTGGATGGTATTAAGCTCGAAGGAGCTTAGGGTAACACATTTCACCAATTGGCTCAAATTATAAAGTTCTATCGGTTAAGGTGTCAACTGTTTAGTTGACAATAAGGTTACGGATCAACTTTGTGGTTGTCCGTTATGTTATAGGGATTCTCCATTGTCAACCTCTCTATATCCTGTTCGCTCAGTAAAAAACACTGGCAAAGTACACTGAGGTACTTGGGGATATGGAGGGGGGGGAGAGTCCTAAATTTGAATATTCAGTGCCTTTGTTCGGCTCCGCCCGTCCATATCCCAAGAGTACTCCAGTGCCCCCTATGGATTCAAAGAAAAGGATTTACCTGGTAAGTACCAAAATCCTATTTTTCAGGGAGGCTGCTGGCAACAGTCTCGCTGCATCGTGGGACTTGGCACTAAATTCATACCCCCGCCGGTATTATCTGTTCGTAAAAGAGCGGGCTGAAGCGCGCCTTGTAGGGGGCGGGGCTTAGCCCTCACAGCTCTCATCAGCGCCATTTTCTCTCCAGGAGCTGCAGAGACGCTGGTCCTTCCTCACCTCTGCTATCACAAGTAACAGGGTGCAAAACAGGGGGGGAGGGGCACAGCAAATTTGGTAAAGCGCTGCAGGGTCTGAGGCAATATATGTAAAGTTTCAGAACCGGGACAGGCGCTGGGTTGTGAGATGGCAAACTCCCTCTGTGTTTCTCTGACAGGCTTTACTGTGGGTCTGTCCCCCTTTTGGCCCAGAGTGTCTGTGGGTGTCGGTACAGGTGTGTCGGCATGTCTGAGGCGGAGTGCTCTTCCCAGGAGGAGACTGTTGGGGGCAGAAACGGCTGTGGGAGTGACCCTGTCGGCACCGCCGACTCCTGACTGGGTAAATGTGTTGAATGCTTTGAATGCTAATAGGGCTCTTATTAATAAGAGATTAGATAGATCTGAGTCTCAGAACCAGGTATGGAAGAAATCGGTGGAGGATGTGTTATCACAGGTACAGACCCCCTCGGGGTCACATAAACGTTTGTTTGCACAGTTAGCAGACACTGATACCGACACGGACACTGACTCCAGTGTCGACTATAGTGATACCAGATTAGACCCAAAATTGTCGAAAAGCATTCAGTACATGATTGTGGCAATAAAAGACGTGTTGCATATCACCGAGGACCCTGCGGTTCCTGATGCTAGGGTCTGTATGTTTAAGGGAAAGAACCCTGAGGTAACGTTTACTCCCTCTCATGAACCGAATGCCCCCTTTTGAAAAGATGTGTGAAAATCCTGACAGAAAGTTTCTGATTCCCAAAAGGATTCAAATGGCGTATCCGTTCCCCTCTGGGGATAGAGAAAAGTGGGAGTCACCTCCCATTGTAGACAAGGCGCTGTCACGGTTGTCTAAAAAGGTGGCTTTACCGTTTCCTGACACGGCAGCCCTTAAGGATCCTGCGGATCGTATACAGGAAAATATGCTAAAATCCATTTACGTCACCACAGGTACACTACTCAGACCAGCTATTGCATCTACGTGGGTGAGTAGTGCTATAGAAAAGTGGGCAGATAACTTGTCATCTGATATAGATACCCTGGATAGGGAGGCCATCCCTTTTAACACTAGGTTATATCAGGGACGCTGCAGCCTACTTAAAGGAAGCGGCAAGAGATATTGGCCTCTTGGGATCAAGGGCATATGCCATGGCAGTCTCAGCTAGGAGAGCATTGTGGATTCATCAATGGAATGCTGATGCTGACTAAGAAAGCTATGGAGTCTCTACCGTATAAAGGTGGTGTATTGTTTGGTGAAGGTCTCGCTGAGTTGGTGTCTACGGCTACCGCGGGTTAGTCGTCTTTTTTGCCTTATGTTCCTCCACAACAAAAGAAAGCTCACCACTTGCAGATGCAGTCCTTTCGGCCAAATAAATAAAACAAAGGCCGAGGTTATTCCTTTCTTGCTAATAGAGGAAGAGGAAAAGGTAAAAGATCTCCGGCCGTGGCAGGTTCTCAGGAGCAGAAGTCCTCCCCGGCTTCCGCCAAATCCACTGCATGATGCTGGGGCTCCTCTGCGGGAGTCCGCACCGGTGGGGGCACATCTCAAACTTTTCAGTCATTTCTGGGCTCGTTCGGCCCTAGACCCGTGGATTCTAGAAATAGTGTCCCAGGGGTACAAACTGGAGATTCAAGACGGGCCCCCTCGACGTTTTTTATCAAATCAGCCTTACCAGCTTCTCTTCCGAACAGGGAGGTAGTATGCGAGTCAATACAAAATTTGTGTCGGAATCAAGTCATTGTCAGGGTTCCCCTGGCACAACGGGGAGAAGGCTTTTATTCAAGCCTGTTTGTGGTCCCGAAGCCGAACGGCCCGGTGAGACCAATTCTGAACCTAAAATCCCTCAATCTTTACCTAAGGAAATTCAAATTCAAGATGGAATCTCTCCGAGCAGTGATCTCCAGTCTGGAGGAAGGGGATTTCATGGTGTCGGTCGACATAAAGGATGCCTACTTACACATCCCCATATATCCTCCGCATCAGGCTTACCTGCGAAATACTGAGCAGCAGGCGGTCGGGCAGATGTGGGTGGGCAAGGAAAGCTGTGGATGCAGGCAGGAACTGGAAGATGTGTATACAGGCGGGTGGGCTGGCTGGGTGGTGAGACGCGGCGGCCGTGACCTGTGATATCACACTGCTGCGTCATCAAGGCATAGGTCACGGTAGGAGCATGACTGATCCTGTAAGAAGAGCCCGAGCCAACCGTTCACTCTGAAGGTACAGGAAACTGCTCTGGCTCCGCGGCACACCTTGCAACTGGTCGCGGCACACTGGTTGAAAAAGCCTGCTTTAGACTGTTCCCAAGATGCACATCGCCGCCTCCTCTATAACCCCGCCTCCATGCCAGTGAGCTCAGTTTGTAAGTTGGTGCCATGCAGTATGCAGGCACTTAACAGGGGCTGCCCTAGGTAGCCTTTTCAGAGCTTCGTTTACAGACTCCAAGTCTCCCCCCCCCCCCCCCCCCCCCCCTGTTTTCTTTACTACCCGCACTACCGGTGGGGATGCCAGCAGGGGGAGCAGGTCGGACCTGAGGCCCCTACCCCCAGCCCCAGGGCGCCATTTTCAGCAATGTTCCCGCCCTGGAGCTGCTTCCCTCTCCCTCATTCCCGGTCAGCAGCCATTACAGTGTGAGCCTTGCTGTTTCCTGGGATTGCTGGGGCAAATGCTCCTCTGTGGAACCGCCTGACTGCCAGTGCTGTGCTTCCTACAGGACACTTGAGTATTCTACCTGTCACTGGGACTGTGTTGGTTAAGAGAGTGCATACATTCAGGGTTTTGTGGTACAAACACCCTGTGATATACATCCAGTGCTTACTGTGTTTGTTATAGCTATAGTTATCACACATAGCCATACTGAGTATTACTTTGTATTGCTAGTCCAGTGCAGTTTATGGTACATAATTTCTGCATGGTACACTTGTGACTATATAAGTGTGTGTGCATGTAGCTGCTGCGTGGTTGCCTTATTGCAGGGTATTTCATTCGGCGTGCTATTTCTATATTACTATACCTGTGGGGCCAAGTGTTTCGGGTTTTCTCTCTACATAATATAGGATTGTTTCACAAGATATACTACGGGGGTATTTTTCCTTGTGAATTATAGTCACCATATGTTCCATTCCTATTGAACTCTCGGTCTGTGCCATTTTAGGCTGTTTTTCTGCGAGTTCTTACTAGGTATAGTGCTGCTACAATTTGTACCAGGTTGCCCGTCACTGTGCGCATAGTTATGTCTGCTACACGTGGCAACGACGTTGGGGCCTCTCCCACACTGCGTAGTAGTGAGGCTGCTGACGGAATGGAGGATATTTTAGCAGCTGAGAGTTCAGGTTTCTTACCCCCAAGTGGGTCGGCAGCACTTGGGGCATCACAGGACCCGCCTTGGGCTACATTTTCCACATTTTTAAACACGCTTGTAACTAAATTGACGCCCCCTGTGGGACCGCCTGTGCCACTACCACAGTTTATGGTCCCCGCTGTCAACCCGCCATGGGCGGATCGGCCTTCCACTCAGTTACAGCATTTGAACCGATCCATGTCTAAATCTAAGGGTCACTCTTGCCCGCATAAGACTAAGTCGTCTTCTAAAAGGGCCATTACCTCCTCCCATTCTGCGGCCTGGACTGACACGTCCTCCGATGAGGACGGTGCATATACTTGCCCCTCAGACACTGACGCTGATGTTTCAGATGAGGAGAGGAAATCGTCCGTGAATGTCTCGGATTTGATTGAGGCGATACGGCTCATTCTTCAAGTGTCTGATGATTCTGAAACTGTCTCCAAGAAACCGGATAGGTTTAAGCGTAAGAAAGTGGTTAAGCAGGTTTTACCCTATTCTAAACACCTGGTTGACATGCGTCCGGAATCCTGGGAAAATCTGGGGACAAAGTTTACACCAAATAAGAGACTGTTGGCTCGCTATCCTCTCTCTGCGGAGGTGTGTAAAAATTGGGAAACTCCTCCGCCTGTAGATTCTCATGCGGCGCGTATGGTTGTTTCCTCTGCCCTGCCAGTAACTACCGTCACCTCTCTGAAGGAGCCGACGGATCGTCGTGTGGAGGGCTGTTTAAAAGCGATTTATACCCTTTCGGGGGCTGTGCAATGGCCACTATTGCAGCGACTTGGGCTGTTGAGGCGTGGGCTCAGGAACTCGAGGCAGAACTGCCTTCGGGTGCATCTGAGCATGCTCGACAATGTCTCTCATATATTGCCACGGCTTCTCTGTACCTTAAGGAGGCAGCCTCCGATGCCGGGGTGCTCGCGGCCAAGGCTGTTACTGCATCCGTTTTGGCCAGACGTATCCTTTGGTTGAGGTCCTGGTCGGTGGATTTGGATTCCAAGAAATCCCTGGAGGTGCTTCCTTTCAAGGGAGACATTCTCTTTGGAGAATATCTCAATAAGATTGTGGCTGACCTGGCTACGGCTAAAACAGCCTGCCTACCTAGTACGGCTCCTTCCGCATAGAAGGCTAAAAGTACTTTCCCTCGGCCCTCTCGTACTCCAGGTAAGGCAAAAGGCTAGGCGTACCCAAAGCAAACCCGTATTTCCAGACCTGCCATGCCCAGACCGAAGCGTACTTGGACTGCCCGTCAGCCAGCTTCCAAAACTGACAAGCCGTCCGCATGACGGGGCGGGCCTCCCTCTGGGGGATCCCAGGGTGGTGGGGCGACTTCTAGGTTTTACCCAGGAATGGTTGAAGACCACTTTGGATACCTGGGTGAGGGAAGTCGTTGCTCGAGGCTACGCCATACCCTTCAAGAATCGTCCCCCCTCATCGATTTTGCCTGACAGATGTGCCTCTGGATCCGGCAAAAGCGAACACGTTGCACTCTGTGGTACATTCCCCCCTATCCACAGGAGTGGTGGTACAGGTGCCTCTGACTCAGAGGGGCAAGGGGTTCAATTCACAGCTGTTTCTAGTCCCGAAACCGAACGGGTCCTCGCGGCCCATTCTCAATCTGAAGTCCTTTAACAAGCATGTGCGAATTTCCAAGTTCCGTATGGAAACGCTGCGCTCTATTCTGGCCATGGAGCCTGGGGACTATATGGTGTCCCTGGACATACAGGATGCCTACCTACATATTCCTATTGCGGTATCTCATCAACAGCACCTGCGGTTTGTGGTGGGCAACCTTCATTACCAATTTCGGGCGTTAGCCTTTGGTTTGACAACGGCTCAGCGAGTTTTCACCAAAGTTATGGCGGTCATGGCGGCTACGTTGCGCCATCAAGGGGTCAGGATACTACCATACCTAGACGATTTGTTGATCCTGGCGAGTTCCCCAGAACTTCTCCTGTGTCATCTCGATTTGACGAGCCAGTGCATGAAAGCCCACGGGTGGCTGATCAACTGAAAGAAATCCTCCCTGGTTCCGGCTCAAAGCATGGTACACCTGGGAGCGTTATTGGACACCCACAACCAGCGGTGGTTGTTGTCTCAGGAGAAAGTCATGAAACTTCAGGACAAGATCCGATGCTTCCTATCCCGTCCGCAAGTGTCGATTCATTCGGCGATGTAAGAGCTAGGTCTCATGGTGTCTGCTTTCGACATGGTGGAGTATGCTCAATTCCATTCTCGCCCTCTGCAGAAGTTGATTCTGTCCAAGTGGGACGTCCTGCCTCACCGGATCAGATCTCACATGATCTCCCTATCTCCGGAGGTCCGCCTGTCACTGAGCTGGTGGCTGCAGGACCAACGATTGAGCAAGGGTCGTCCCTTCTGGATATCCAACTGTGTCCTGCTAACGACGGATGCCAGTCTGAGAGGTTGGGGCGCGGTGTTGCACTCTCTTCAGGGTCGGTGGACCAAGGAGTAGTCGCTACTCCCGATAAACATTCTGGAACTGCGGGCAGTGTTCAATGCGTTGACAATGGCCAAGCATCTGATACAGAACAGACCTGTTCAAGTACAATCGGACAATGCCACCACGGTGGCGTACATCAATCATCAGGGCGGCACTCGAAGCCGCATGGCAATGAGGGATGTATCAAGGATTTTTCAGTGGGCACAACGTCATCTGCCGGCCATATCAGCAGTGTTCATTCCAGGCGTTCTGAACTGGGCTACAAGCTGGAGTTCGACAGTGCTCCTCCCCAACGATTTTTCAAATCAAGCTTACCAGCTTTGAAAGATACGCAAGTTACGTTGCAACAGGCCATTCAAAAGTTGGTCCAGTCCCACGTCATTGTTCCAGTACCAATACCACAACGAGGAAAGGGTTATTACTCGAACCTGTTTGTGGTACCAAAGCCAGAATGTTCAGTAAGACCCATTTTGAATCTAAAGTCCTTGAACTCTTACCTACAAGGTTTTCAAGTTCAAAATGGAATCCTTGAGAGCAGGGATTCATGGTCTCCCTGGATATCAAGGATGCCTATCTTCATATTCCAATTTGGCCACCTCATCAGGCTCATCTCTGAGGTTTGCCCTACTGGACGATCGCTAACCGTTCCAGGCACTACCCTCTGGCCTGTCCACAGCTCCTGGTTCAGTGTGTTCACAAAGGTAATGGCGGAGATGATGATCCAGGTCCAGGGGATCAATGTTGTTCCTTACCTGGATGATCTCCTGATAAAAGCAAGATCCAGGGAGCTTTTATTGCTCCATATCGACTACACTATCCAACTTCTGTCACACCATGGGTGTATTCTCAATTTACAGAAGTCCCACCTGGAGCCAACTCTGCTGTTCCTGGGAATGTTACTGGATACTGTGGCCCAGAAGGTGTTCCTCCGGGAGGACAAGGCGAGAACACTTCAGGAGATGGTCCGCATGGTTCTCCTACCTGCTCGAATATCCATCCATCTTTGCATAAGATTGTTGGGGAAGATGGTTGCCTCATGCGAGGCGATCCAATATGGGAGGTTCCATGCCAGAACATTTCAAATGGATCTCCTGAGCAAGTGGTTCGGCTCACATCTTCAGATACACCGGATGATACGGCTGTCACCTCAGGCCAGGATTTCCCTCCTGTGGTGGTTGTAGTCTTCCAATCTCCTGGAAGGCTGGAGTTTCAGGATTCAGATTGGATCCTCCTCATGGCAGATGCGAGTCTGAGGGGATGGGGAGCTGTCACCCAAGGGGCTCAGTTCCAGGGCATGTTGTCAGCCCACGAAGCCCTGTGTCCGATCAACATTCTGTAACTTCAGCGATCTACAATTCCCTGCTTCAGGCCTCTCCTCCACTCAGTGATCACGCGATCCAGCTACAGTCGAACAATGCCACGGCAGTGGCATACATCAATCGGCAAGGAATGACGAAAAGCAGAGCCTGCATGCGAGCGGTGTCAAAAATACTCCTCTGGGCAGAAAGAAATGCAAGAGCAATGTCAGCAATCTTCATTCCGGGTGTGGACAACTGGGAAGCGGACTTCCTCAGTCGTCATGATCTCCACCCGGGAGAGTGGGGGCTTCACCATCAGGTTTTTCAACAGATCATCGACTGGTGGGGCTGCCCACAGATAGACATGATGGCTTCTCGACTCAACAAGAAGCTTCGTTGTTAATGCTCACGAACCAGGGACCCTCAGGCAAGGGCAGTGGATGCACTGACGTCGCCTTGGCCTTACCGGCTGGTCTACCGGTTTCCTCCGATACCATTGCTCCCAAGTGTGCTCAAGCGAATCAGTAGTCAGAGTCCAGGCAATTCTGATTGCCCCAGATTGGCCTTGGAGGGCATGGTACGCGGATCTTTTGGACATGTCCGTAGAAGACCCTTGGCCTCTGCCACTGAGAAGAGATCTTCTTCAACAAGGACCGTTCGTCTACCCGGACTTACGGCGGCTTTGTTTGACTGCATGGAAGTTGAGCGGAACATCCTAGCTCACAAGGACCTTTCCAAAAAGGTTATTGCTACCATGGTTCAGGCCAGAAAGCCTGTGACGTCAAAACACTATCATATCTGGAGAAGATATGTCTCTTGGTGCGAGGAACGCACGTATCCGCCTTAGGAGTTTCACTTGGGACATTTCTTCTGTTTCCTGCAGGGGGAGTGGTTAAGGGCTTACATCTGGGTTCCATTAAGGTCCAGATTTCAGCCCTCTCAATTTTCTTCCAGAAGATATTGGCAGTCTTGCCAGGAGTTCAGACCTTCATACTTTACATTCAACCTCCTTTTGTGCCGCCCACGGCACCCTGGGATTTGAATATAGTGTTGGAATTTCCACAGTGCCACTGGTTTGAACCTCTGATGACAGTAGAAAACAAGTATCTCACGTGGTAGATGGTGATGTTACTGGCCCTGGCTTCTGCTAGGCGTGTCTCAGAGTTAGAAGCTTTATCGTGTAAAAGCCCTTACTTGGTCTTTTATGAGGACAGAGCGGAGCTCAGGACTCTGCAACAGTTCTTGCCGAAGGTTGTCTCTGCGTTCCACTTGAATCAACCTATTGTGGTTCCGTCCAGTTCTGGCACTTCTGCTCCTACAGAGGCATTGGATGCTGTTTGAGCCTTGAAGATCTATGTCAAGCGAACGGCTCGAATCAGAAAGACTGATTCCTTGTTTGTGCTCTATGATGCGCAGAAAAAGGGTTGCCCTGCTTCAAAGCAGTTCATTGCTAGTTGGCTTAGGCTTACTATCCATGTGTTGGCAGCCTTACCTGTTCCTAATTCTCTAAAGGCCCACAGATCGGTGGGCTCTTCCTGGGCGGCTGCCCGTGTAGTCTCGGCCTTGCAACTATGCTGAGCTGCTACCTGGTCGGGGAAGAACACTTTTGTAAAGTTCTACAAGTTTGATTTGGGCAGGCCGTGCTGCAGCAGTCTCCGCACGTTCCCGCACGTTCTGGAAGCTTTGGGACATCCCCATCAGACTAAGTCTCCCCAATTATGGATGCTAGAGAAAGAAAAAGAAAGAGGAAAGAAGACTCTCTTGTTTGGGGGCACTCTTAGCTTTATAAAAAAATCAACTTTTATTGGGTCCTCTCATAAAACCTTATCAAATACACAAAATATAAACAAACAAACATAGAAAAAGTATACTACATAGATAATTCAACACCCAGGCAATTCCCAGTGTGAAAACATGACCTATGGGAAAAAGTTTTTTTCAAAGACCAGGCTAGGTCCTATAGTATAGGCCAGGGGTGGCCAACCAGTAAGAGGCAAAGAGCCAGAAAAGATCCGTAGTAAAGGGCAAGAGCCACTATCAGGCGTGCACCCAAAAATGGGGGCGTGGCCTAATTTTCACAAAGCCACACCCCATTTTTGTGCACGTATGACATTGTGTCATAACCCAGTTTTTAGCCATGTTGTACAATGCCACATACATATAATTCCCCAGTACAGTGCCACATACATATAAAAATGCCAATAAATGGGTGCCTCCACAGTGCCAGATACGTATACCCCCCTCCACAGTGCCAGACACATATGTCCACACAGTGCCAGATAAATATATGCCCCCACAGAACCAGATACACATGCCCCCACAGTGCCAGCTATGCCCCCAGTGCCAGATATGCCTCCAGTGCAGATACACATGTCCTAACAGTGCCAGGTATGCCCCCAGTGCCAGATACACATGCCCCCACAGTGCCAGATATACCCCCAGTGCCAGATACACATGTCCTAACAGTGCCAGGTATGCCCCCAGTGCCAGCTACACATGTCCTTACAGTGCCAGATATGCCCTCAGTGCCAGCTACACATGTCCTTAAAGTGCCAGATATACCCCCGTGCAGATACACATTTCCCCACAGTGCCAGCTAAGCCCCCAGTGCAGATACACATGCCCCCACAGTGCCAGCTATGCCCCCAGTGCAGATACACATGCTCCCACAGTGCCAGCTATGCCCCCAGTGCAAACACACATGCCCCCACAGTGCCAGCTATGCCCCCAGTGCAGGGACTCATGCCCCCACAGTGCCAGCTATGTCCCCAGCGCAGAGACTCATTCCCCACAGTGCCAGCTATGCCCCCAGCGCAGATACACATGCCCCCACAGTGCCAGCTATGGCCCCAGCGCAGATACACATTCCCTCACAGTGCCAGCTATGCCCCAGTGCAGATACACATGCCCCCACAGTGCCAGCTATGCCCCCATCGCAGATACACACGCCCCCACAGTGCCAGCTATGGCCCCAGCGCAGATACACATGCCCCCACAGTGCCAGCTATGCCCCCAGGGCAGACACACATGCCACCACAGTGCCAGCTATGCCCCCAGCGCAGATACACTTGCCCCCACAGTGCCAGCTATGCCCCCAGTGCAGACACACATGCCCCCACAGTGCCAGCTATGCCCCCAGCGCAGAGACTCATGCCCCCACAGTGCCAGCTATGCCCCAGCGCAGAGACTCATGCCCCCACAGTGCCAGCTATGCCCCCAGTGCAGACACACATGCCCCCACAGTGCCAGCTATGCCCCCAGTGCAGACACACATGCCCCCACAGTGCCAGCTATGCCCCAGTGCCAGCTATGCCCCCAGTGCAGACACACCTGCCCCCACAGTGCCAGCTATGCCCCAGTGCAGATACACATGCCCCCACAGTGCCAGCTATGCCCCCAGTGCAAACACACATGCCCCCACAGTGCCAGTTATGCCCCCAG
This sequence comes from Pseudophryne corroboree, assembly GCF_028390025.1. Taxonomy (NCBI): domain Eukaryota; kingdom Metazoa; phylum Chordata; class Amphibia; order Anura; family Myobatrachidae; genus Pseudophryne; species Pseudophryne corroboree. The sequence goes on along the minus strand of NC_086444.1, from coordinate 1,031,675,179 downwards.
CGCAGATACACTTGCCCCCACAGTGCCAGCTATGCCCCCAGCGCAGATACACTTGCCCCCAGTGCCAGCTATGCTCCCAATGCAGATACACTTGCCCCCACAGTGCCAGCTATGCCCCCAGCGCAGAGACTCATGCTCCCACAGTGCCAGCTATGCCCCAGCGCAGAGACTCATGCCCCCACAGTGCCAGCTATGCCCCCAGTGCAGACACACATGCCCCCACAGTGCCAGCTATGCCCCCAGTGCAGGGACTCATGCCCCCAAAGTGCCAGCTATGCCCCCAGTGCAGGGACTCATGCCCCCAAAGTGCCAGCTATGCCCCCAGTGCAGAGACTAATGCCCCCACAGTGCCAGCTATGCCCTCAGCACAGAGACTCATGCATCCACAGTGCCAGCTATGCCCCCAGCGCAGAGACTCATGCACCCACAGTGCCAGCTATGCCCCCAGCGCAGATACACATGCCCCCACAGTGCCAGCTATGGCCCCAGCGCAGATACACATGCCTCCACAGTGCCACTTATGCCCCCCCAGGGCAGACACACATGCCCCCACAGTGCCAGCTATGCACCCAGCGCAGATAACTTGCCCCCACAGTGCCAGCTATGACCACAGTGCAGGTACACGTCCCCACAGTGGCTCTCCCCCCCCCCCCCCAAGTGCTGCTCACCGTGCTGCTGTGAGGGGAGGCGAGGAGAGCGCGCGCCTCTCCTGTTCCTCTGACTCCGGTGGCAGTTTATATCTTCAATACAGCGCCGGCCCGTGAGCCAATCAGAGCTCGCGATCCGGCAGCCAATCAGGAGCCTTAGCTGCCGGACCGCGAGCTCTGATTGGCTCATTGTCTGGCACCGAATTGAAGCTAGACATCGCTGCAAGTGTCAGGGCAGTAGAGGCGCGCGCTGCGCTCTCCTCCCCTATCCTCACACGCCGATGAGACTTCATTGAAGTAGCGCAGCGGTGGCCGGGAGCGGATCGAGCCGCGTGCGGACGATGAAAGAGCCGCATGCGGCTCGAGAGCCGCGGGTTGGCCACCCCTGGTATAGGCTATATAATGAATATAAAACGCCTCAAATCTTCCTAAGATGAATAACAATAGTCAAAAAACACCTAATAATTTAGGTGCATCCCAAAATAGGGAGGGAGGGGTAGGAAGGAAGACAAGAGTGCGGTATTTCCTAGCAGGGGTATGCACAGGATTGTTCTATTTCTATACCTCAATACCCTATCACCATCCAGAAAGACAGATTAGCAGTGTTATGAATACCATTCGGGGCATAAATTCCTGGCCTGTCAAGGTAAGTACAATCTCCTATATTCGTTGGCATCAAATAGCCACACAACGATGATTAGTTAGACATTAAATAACAAATTCATCCAAAATTTAAAGGAGGTCAATGGGGTGGTCTTCAGTTTGCCGGCTGTCAGGATCCCGGCACACAGTATACCGGCACCGGAATACCGATACTTTATCTCCCTCTTGGGGGTCAACGACCCTCCTGGAGGGAGAATAAATAGCGTGGCAAGCCACTGTGCCTGCAGCGTGGCGAGCCTGCAAGGGGCATATTTGCGCTCACCACGCTGTCGGTATGCCGGCGGTTGGGATTCTGTCGCCGGTATGCTGGTCGCCGGAAGCCCGGCCGTCGGCATACAATACTACACCCGGTCAATGTAAGATAGTGATAGTATAGAAAAGCACATGCATATGAATCGGAGTAGGGTTCTACTTTTGACCATGTTGCTCGTCAGCAGAGCATGGCCAATGAGAGTCCGTTATAACCGTTGTGGTTAAAAGATATCCCCTGCATCTTCTGTCAGCCCTAAGATTGGGGCTGATGAGAGTGCGGAAAGTTAGTATAGATAAGAGGATAATGCCTTTCTATAGAAATTAAATACAATTTAGCATATAAATATATCCCTGATCTAGGGTGATAATTAAAACATCAAAACATAAATGTGTGAACAAATGTATACACACACATTCTCAGGCAGCAGCACTTTATACCCTTAATATAATTTCATACTGAACATATTGTTCTGGTAGGTATTCCACAGCGTTATAAATCTCTATATGGAGAGTGTAAGAGAAAAGAGGAAAAGGAAATGGTCTCCGTTCCAATACACTGATTGCACTCATTGGGCATGTGCCACTTGGCAGTGAATGCCTCTGTAGTTACAAAAGATGATATACTGGGAGACACTTGCTATATTCCCTTTTGGTGGAGGTAGGGTAAGCAATACCAAAAGAGGAGATCCTCACTATTCCCTGGGAATATAGTTGAAGTAAGAGAATGGAGATTTGTTACCTTTAACTATATTGCTGCGGAAGTGGGTGCTGCTGCCGAGTATGATGCAGGGACCTGGTGTGCGCACAACTGGAGTCCCTGGGTTCCTCCTACACGTGTTTCACCTGAAGGCTTCATCACGGTCAGTGCACTTTGGGTCAGACCTCTATTTATATCCGGCCAGGGATTCCGTCACTAATGACATATGGATTCGTAGGTGGAGTAACAAGCAGCATTCGTATTACTTGCATAGCGGCTGAGTTAGGGCCGTGCCGTATTCTAATCCCGTGATATCTCTGTAACCAGATCCTGAGATCTGAATGATCCTGAGAAACACACTCCCCTTTGAGTGTGATAATGCGGCGGGTGGGACACAGTACTGACAGAACTCGTAGCTGACATATCGTCAGCACAGCGAGTCCGATCTCATAATCTCCTGTTCTAATCGGAGATTCAGCCGCAATGTGTTAGTCCATTGCTAAGCAACCATGTATACTACGATTGGATACCAGAACAGGAAATAGGTTATGTTGCTAAGCAACAAAACAAACGTCTCTGATCTGCCTCCTATACTGTGAGTAGCTGCTACATCGGGAAGTGTATTATGTTACAGGTTGAGTCTCCCTTATCCAAAATGCTTGGGACCAGAGGTATTTTGGATATGGGATTTTTCCGTATTTTGGAATAATTGCATACCATAATGAGGTATCATGGTGATGGGAACTAAATATAAGCACCGAATGCATTTGTTACATATACACCTTATACACACAACCTGAAGGTCATTTTAGCCAATAATTTTTATAACTTTGTGCATTAAACAAAGCGTGTCTACAGTACATTCACACAATTCATTTATGTTTCATATACACCTTATACATACAGCCTGAAGGTCATTTAATACAATATTTTTAATAACTTTGTGTATTAAACAAAGTTTGTGTACATTGAGCCATCAGAAAACAAAGGTTTCACTATCTCACTCTCCCTCAGAAAAGTCCGTATTTCGGAATATTCCGTATTTCGGAATATTTGGCTATGGGATACTCCACCTGTACTAAGAAACCAGTTATGATGTCACAGTCCGGGCAAAAGGACATGGTATTTGCCAGTCCGTAATATAACATAGCATATCGTCAATATTAAAAGTCCAATCTCATATTTTAATAAATGGTTCAGAATCCAACCGTTTGTATATAAAATCCCGTTTTTACTTAGCAGCCCATTCACTACGAGTAAGTATTGGTACAGAAGATAACTCGTATTATTAGGAAGTTGGTCAGATTACCGTGTTGTCACGACACCACATTCTGGATACGATTCCCAGATTTCCCAAAACCCCATCCCTTCAAGATTATTAAACCAATATGATACAACCAAGCCCTAAAAGGTATCTCAGTCTCTCCATACTGCATTGATTGGTTAAGAGGTAGCCGATGATTACACTTAAGAATAGTCATTAGAATAATACATTGTGTTGGTTAAACAGTCAGAGTGTAGATACAATCCACGACTTAAGGTTTACCAGTATGGATCTTTCTTATTAAAAATAGGTTTGAGGAAAGAAGCCTTTTTTTTTTTCTTTTTTTTAAGGATTCCTTGTTCGTGCTCTGTGATGCGCATAAAAGCATTGTCCTGCTTCGAAACAGTCCATTGCTTGTTGGCTTAGGCTTATTATCCAAAAGGCCTATGTGTCGGCAGCCTTACCTGTTCCTAAGTCTCTGACAGCCCACTCTACAAGATCGGTCGGCTCTTCCTGGGCGGCTGCCCGAGGAGTCTCGGCCTTGCAACTATTCCCGAGCTGCTACCTGGTCAGGGAAGAACACCTTTGTGAAGTTCTACAAGTTTGATACCCTGGCCAAAGAGGATACCCAGTTTGGGCAGGCGGTGCTGCAGCAGTCTCCGCACGTTCTGGAAGCTTTGGGATGTCCCCATCATACGAAGTCTCACCAATATCCCTTATGGATGCTAGAGAAAATAGGATTTTAATTACCTGCCAGTAAATCCTTTTCTCGTAGTCCATAAGGGATATTGGGCGCCTGCCTCAGTGCGTTGACTTTTCTGCAGATTCTCTTTATATGGTTACCTGTTCAGCTGTTGCTGTCTGAAAGAAACAATATCTCAACAAATTCGCATTATATCAACACGTTTACAATGATCATGCAATAGTTTGTGTCACCATCTACACGCATGGTCACGTCCCACGTCGTTGAACATATACCACTTATCTTTCCACATTCCACATTATTTTGTCTGGTGTGTTTATATACAGATGTAGCCATGTTCATCTTTGCTGCAATACTGTTTTCTGCATGGCGCGCTGGGCTTTGACTATTTGCAGCCGGCGATCTCTTTAATTTTGAATGGAATTAATGGAGCGGTTGCCGGCTTCCAATAGTCAAAACCCGGTGCACCATGTAGAAAGCCGTCTCGCAGCAAAGATGAGCATGGCTACATCTGTATATACATACACACACACAATATAAATGACTATATATATATATATATATATATATATATATATATATATATATATATATATATATATATATAAATATATATAAATAATATTATGCTACAGTGTATTTACACTTCTTGTGACACTTTGGTTTATTTATACCTAGTGCAAGATGTCGGTCTGTAGAACTCTCCTATCAGGCCTAATGGTTTGGATAATTTTATATGTTCCACAGATACAGTTAGAAATTGGAAGAAAAAGGAAACGTTTGATTGACGTGAAAGGTGAAATCATTGCGTAAGTTACATTGTGTTTATTTAATATTCACTGATGTACAGTCAAAAATCCTTTGACAGGATGTATTTATTATTATTATTATAATCATTTCTCTTACGTCCTAGAGGATGCTGGTGACTCCGTAAGGACCATGGGGTATAGACTGGCTCCGCAGGAGACATGGGCACTATAAAGAACTTTAGATGGGTGTGCACTAGCTCCTCCCTCTATGCCCCTCCTCCAGACCTCCGCTAGATCCTGTGCCCAGAGGAGACTGGGTGCATTACAGGGGAGCTCTACTGAGTTTCTCTGAAAAAGAATTAGGTTAGGTTTTTTATTTTCAGGAAGCACTGCTGGCAACAGGCTCCCTGCATCGTGGGACTGAGGAGAGAGAAGCAGCCCTACTTAAATGATAGGCTCTGCTTCTTAGGCTACTGGACACCATTCGCTCCAGAGGGTCAGAACGCAGGTCTCATCCTCGCCGTTCGTCCCGGAGCCGCGCCGCCGTCGTCCTCACAGAGCCGGAAGATAGAAGCCGGGTGAGTATAAGAAGAAAGAAGACTTCAAAGGCGGCAGAAGACTTCAGATCTTCTCTGAGGTAACGCGCAGCGTTACCTCAGAGAAGATCTGAAGTCTTCTGCTCCCACACACAGCACACACTACAGGCACGGATGGGTGCAGGGCGCAGGGGGGGGTGCCCTGGGCAGCAATAATCAACCTCTAGGACTGGCTAACAGGCATATATAGGCTGAGGAGGCAATATATATTATAATCCCCCACCAGTATTAAAAAATTGAGCGGGACCGAAGCGCGCCGCTGAGGGGGCGGAGCTTGATCCCACAGCACTAACCAGCGCCATTTTCTCCACAGCACACTGCAGAGAAGCTGGCTCCCCGGACTCTCCCCTGCTGAACACTGTGACACAGGGCAAAAAAGAGGGGGGGGGGGGGGGGGGCACTTGTAAGGCGCAGTGAGTGTATAGATATATACATATAATTATATAAAAGCGCTGTTTATCTGGGAATCTTATTTCCAGTGTCAGTTCATACTCTCTCTCTGTCTCTCCAAAGGGCCTTATTGGGGAACTGTCTCCATATAAATATATCCCTGTGTTTGTGGGGGTGTCGGTACGCATGTGTCGGCATGTCTGAAGCGGAAGGCTCATCTAAGGAGGAGGTGGAGCAGATGATTGTGGTGTCTCCGTCTGCAATGCCGACACCTGATTGGACATGTGGAATGTTTTAAATGCAAATGTGACCTTGTTACATAAGAGATTAGACAAAGCAGAGTCCAGGGATAATACAGGGAGTCAATCAATGGCTTTGACGGTGTCACAGGGCTCTTCAGGGTCTCAAAAACGTCCCCTATTCCAAATAGCAGACACTGATACCGACACTGATTTTGACTCCAGTGTCGACTACGATGATACGAGGTTACACCCAAGGGTGGCCAAAAGCATTAATTATATGATTATTGCAATAAAAGATGTTTTGCATATCACAGATGACCCCCTCTGTCCCTGACACGAGGGTACACATGTTTAATGAAAAGAAACCTGAGGTAACCTTTCGCCCATCTCATGAGCTGAATGCGTTATTTGAAAAGGCTTGGGTATCTCCAGACAAGAAACTGCAGATTCCCAAAAGATTTCTTATGGCGTATCCTTTCCCTGCACAGGACAGGGTACGGTGGGAATCCTCGCCCAGGGTGGACAAGGCTTTAACGCGCTTATCCAAGAAGGTGGCGCTACCGTCTCCAGACACGGCAGCCCTCAAGGATCCTGCTGATCGCAGACAGGAAACGACTTTAAAATCAATATATACACATACGGGTGCTTTACTCAGACCGGCAATAGCATCGGCTTGGGTTTGTAGCGCTGTAGCAGCTGGGACAGATACCTTGTCAGCTGATATTGATACCCTAGATAGGGATACCATTTTATTGACCTTAGGTCACATTAAAGACGCAGTCTTATATATGAGAGATGCTCAGAGAGGCGTTGGGCTGCTAGGTTCGAGAGCCAACGCCATGGCGATTTCTGCTAGGCGAGCACTGTGGACCCGCCAATGGACGGGTGATGCCGACTCAAAAAGGCATATGGAAGTTTTGCCTTACAAGGGTGAGGTTTTGTTTGGGGAAGGTCTCACGGACCTGGTTTCCACAGCTACCGCGGGTAAATCTACCTTTCTCTATCGTCCTAGTGGATGCTGGGGTTCCTGAAAGGACCATGGGGAATAGCGGCTCCGCAGGAGACAGGGCACAAAAGTAAAGCTTTCCGATCAGGTGGTGTGCACTGGCTCCTCCCCCTATGACCCTCCTCCAAGCCAGTTAGATTTTTGTGCCCGGCCGAGAAGGGTGCAATCTAGGTGGCTCTCCTAAAGAGCTGCTTAGAAAAGTTTAGCTTAGGTTTTTTATTTTACAGTGAGTCCTGCTGGCAACAGGATCACTGCAACGAGGGACTTAGGGGAGAAGAAGTGAACTCACCTGCGTGCAGGATGGATTGGCTTCTTGGCTACTGGACATCAGCTCCAGAGGGACGATCACAGGTACAGCCTGGATGGTCACCGGAGCCTTGCCGCCGGCCCCCTTGCAGATGCTGAAATAAGAAGAGGTCCAGAATCGGCGGCAGAAGACTCCTCAGTCTTCTAAAGGTAGCGCACAGCACTGCAGCTGTGCGCCATTTTCCTCTCAGCACACTTCACACGGCAGTCACTGAGGGTGCAGGGCGCTGGGAGGGGGGCGCCCTGGGAGGCAAATGAAAACCTATTTTGGCTAAAAATACCTCACATATAGCCTCCGGAGGCTATATGGAGATATTTAACCCCTGCCAGAATCCGTTAAGAGCGGGAGACGAGGCCGCCGAAAAAGGGGCGGGGCCTATCTCCTCAGCACACAGAACCATTTTCCCTCACAGAAAGGCTGGAGGGAAGGCTCCCAGGCTCTCCCCTGCACTGCACTACAGAAACAGGGTTAAAACAGAGAGGGGGGGCACTAATTTGGCGTTAGAAATATATAAAAAAGATGCTATAAGGGAAAACACTTATATAAGGTTGTCCCTATATAATTATAGCGTTTTTGGTGTGTGCTGGCAAACTCTCCCTCTGTCTCTCCAAAGGGCTAGTGGGTCCTGTCCTCTATCAGAGCATTCCCTGTGTGTGTGCTGTGTGTCGGTACGTGTGTGTCGACATGTATGAGGACGATGTTGGTGAGGAGGCGGAGCAATTGCCTGTAATGGTGATGTCACTCTCTAGGGAGTCGACACCGGAATGGATGGCTTATTTAGGGAATTACGTGATAATGTCAACACGCTGCAAGGTCGGTTGACGACATGAGACGGCCGACAAACAATTAGTACCGGTCCAGACGTCTCAAAAACACCGTCAGGGGTTTTTAAAACGCCCGTTTACTTTAGTCGGTCGACACAGACACAGACAGGGACACTGAATCCAGTGTCGACGGTGAATAAACAAACGTATTCCTTATTAGGGCCACACGTTAAAGGCAATGAAGGAGGTGTTACATATTTCTGATACTACAAGTACCACAAAAGAGGGTATTATGTGGGATGTGAAAAAACTACCATAGTTTTTCCTGAATCAGATAAATTAAATAAAGTGTGTGATGATGCGTGGGTTCCCCCCGATAGAAAATTATGGGCGGTATACCCTTTCCCGCCAGAAGTTAGGGCGCGTTGGGAAACACCCCTTAGGGTGGATAAGGCGCTCACGCTTATCAAAACAAGTGGCGGTACCGTCTATAGATAGGGCCGTCCTCAAGGACCAGCTGACAGGAGGCTGGAAAATATCATAAAAAGTATATACACACATACTGGTGTTATACTGCGACCAGCGATCGCCTCAGCCTGGATGGGCAGAGCTGGGGTGGCTTGGTCGGATTCCCTGACTAAAAATATTGATACCCTTGACAGGGACAGTATTTTATTGACTATAGAGCATTTAAAGGATGCATTTCTATATATGCGAGATGCACAGAGGGATATTTGCACTCTGGCATCAAGAGTAAATGCGATGTCCATAACTGCCAGAAGATGTTATGGACACGACAGTGGTCAGGTGATGCAGATTCCAAACGGCACAAAGGTGTATTGCCGTATAAAGGAAGAGGAGTTATTTGGGGTCGGTCCATCGGACCTGGTGGCCACGGCAACTGCTGGAAAATCCACCGTTTTTACCCTAAGTCACATCTCTGCAGAAAAAGACACCGTCTTTTCAGCCTCAGTCCTTTCGTCCCTATAAGATCATATCTGCCCAGGGATAGAGGAAAGGGAAGAAGACTGCAGCAGGCAGCCCATTCCCAGGAACAGAAGCGTTCCACCGCTTCTGACAAGTTCTCAGCATGGCGCTGAGACAGTACAGGACCCCTGGATCCTACAAGTAGTATCCCAGGGGTACAGATTGGAATGTCGAGACGTTTCCCCTTCGCAGGCTCCTGAAGTCTGCTTTACCAAGGTCTCCCTCCGACAAGGAGGCAGTATGGGAAAAAATTCACAAGCTGTATTCCCAGCAGGTGATTAAATTACCCCTCCTACTACAAGAAAAGGGGTATTATTCCACACTATATTGTGGTACTGAAGCCAGAAGGCTAGGTGAGACTTATTCTAAATCTAAAAAATTTTTGAACACTTACAAAGGTTCAAATCAAGATGGAGTCACTCAGAGCAGTGATAACGAACAGGAAGAAGGGGACTATATAGTGTCCCGGGACATCAGGGATGCTTACCTCTATGTCCCAAATTTGCCCTTCTCACTAAGGGTACCTCAGGTTCGTGGTGCAGAACTGTCACTATCAGTTTCAGACGCTGCCGTTTGGATTGTCCACGGCACCCCGGGTCTTTACTAAGGTAATGGCCGAAATGATGATTCTTCTTCGAAGAAAAGGCGTCTTAATTATCCCTTACTTGGACGATCTCCTGATAAGGGCATAGTCCAGGGAACAGTTGGAGGTAGGAGTAGCACTATCTCGGATACTGCTACAACAGCACGGGTGGATTCTAAATATTCCAAAATCGCAGCTGATCCCGACGACACGTCTGCTGTGCCTAGGGATGATTCTGGACACAGTCCAGAAAAAGGTGTTTCTCCCGAAAGAGAAAGCCAGGGAGTTATCCGAGCTAGTCAGGAACCTCCTAAAAACAGTGCATCATTGCACAAGGGTCCTGGTAGAAAATGGTGGCTTCCTACGAAGCAATTCCATTCGGCAGATTTCACGCAAGAACTTTTCAGTGGGATCTGCTGGACAAATGGTCCGGATCGCATCTTCAGATGCATCAGCGGATAACCCTATATCCAAGGACAAGGGTGTCTCTCCTGTGGTGGTTATAGAGTGCTCATCTTCTAGAGGGCCGCAGATTCGGCATTCAGGATTGGATGCTGGTGACCACGGAGCCCAGCCCGAGAGGCTGGGGAGCAGTCACACAAGGAAAAAATTTCCAGGGAGTGTGATCAAGTCTGGAGACTTTTCTCCACATAAATATACTGGAGCTAAGGGTAAATTTATAATGCTCTAAGCTTAGCAAGACCTCTGCTTCAAGGTCAGCCGGTATTGATCCAGTGGGAAAAACATCACGGCAGTCGCCCACGTAAACAGACAGGGCGACACAAGAAGCAGGAGGGCAATGGCAAAAACTGCAAGGACTTTTCGCTGGGCGGAAAATCATGTGATAGCACTGTCAGCAGTGTTTCATCCCGGGAATGGAAACTGGGAAGCAGACTTCCTCAGCAGGCACGACCTCCACCCGGGAGAGTGGAAACTTCATCGGGAAGTTTTTTCCACATGATTGTAAACCGTTGGGAAATACCAAAGGTGGACATGATGGCGTCCCGTCTGAACAAAAAACGGGACAGGTATTGCGCCAGGTCAAGAGACCCTCAGGCAATAGCTGTGGACGTTCTGGTAACACCGTGGGTGTACCAGTCGGTGTACGTGTTCCCTCCTCTGCTTCTCATACCTAAGGTGCTGAGAATTATAAGACGTAGAGGAGTAAGAACTATACTCATGGCTCCGGATTGGCCAAGAAGGACTTGGTACCCGGAACTTCAAGAGATGTTTACAGAGGTCTTATGGCCTCTGCCGCTAAGAAGGGACTTGCTTCAGCAAGTACCATGTCTGTTCCAAGACTTACCGCAGCTGCGTTTGTTGGCATGGCGGTGGAACGCCGGATCCTAAGGGAAAAAGGCATTCCGGAAGAGGTCATTCCTACCCTGGTCAAAGCCAGAAAGGAGGTGACCGCACAACATTATCACCACATGTGGCGAAAATATGTTGCGTGGTGTGAGGCCAGGAAGGCCCCACAAAGAAATTTCAACTCGGTCGATTCCTGCATTTCCTGCAAACAGGAGTGTCTATGGGCCTCAAATTGGGGTCCATTAAGGTTCAAATTTCGGCCCTGTCAATTTTCTTCCAGAAAGAATTGGCTTCAGTTCCTGAAGTCCAGAACTTTGTCAAGGGAGTATTGCATATACAACCCTCTTTTGTGCCTCCAGTGGCACTGTGGGATCTCAACGTAGTTCTGGGATTCTTCAAATCACATTGGTTTAAAACCAGTCAAATCTGTGGATTTGAAGCATCTCACATGAAAAGTGACCATGTTCTTGGCCCTGGCCTGGACCAGGCGAGTGTCAAATTGGTGGTTTTTTTCTCAAAAAAGCCCATATTTGTTTGTCCATTCGGACAGGGCAGAGCTGCGGACTCGTCCCCAGTTCTCTCCCTAAGGTGGTGTCAGTGTTTCACCTGAACCAGCTTATTGTGGTGCCTTGCACCTGCTAGGGACTTGGAGGATTCCAAGTTGCTGGATGTTGTCAGGGCCCTGAAAATATGGGTTCCAGGACGGCTGGAGTCAGGAAAACTGACTTGCTGTTATCCTGTATGCACCCAACAAACTGGGTGCTCTTGCTTTTAAGCAGACTATTGCTAGTTGGATGTGTAATACATTTCAGCTTGCACATTCTGTGGCAGGCCTGCCACAGCCAAAATATGTAAATGCCCATTCCACAAGGAAGGTGGGCTCATCTTGGGCGGCTGCCCGAGGGGTCTCGGCTTTACAACTTTGCCGAGCGGTTATTTAGTCAGGGGCAAACACGTTTGTAAAATCCTACAAATTTGATACCCTGGCTAAGGAGGACCTGGAGTTCTCTCATTCGGGGCTGCAGAGTCATCCGCACTCTCCCGCCCGTTTGGGAGCTTTGGTATTATCCCCATGGTCCTTTCAGGAACCCCAGCATCCACTAGGACGATAGAGAAAATAAGAATTTACTTACCGATAATTCTATTTCTCGGAGTCCGTAGTGGATGCTGGGCGCCCATCCCAAGTGCGGATTATCTGCAATACTTGTACATAGTTACAAAAATCGGGTTATTATTGTTGTGAGCCATCTTTTCAGAGGCTCCGCTGTTATCATACTGTTAACTGGGTTTAGATCACAAGTTGTACGATGTGATTGGTGTGGCTGGTATGAGTCTTACCCGGGATTCAAAATTCCTCCCTTATTGTGTACGCTCGTCCGGGCACAGTACCTAACTGGCTTGGAGGAGGGTCATAGGGGGAGGAGCCAGTGCACACCACCTGATCGGAAAGCTTTACTTTTGTGCCCTGTCTCCTGCGGAGCCGCTATTCCCCATGGTCCTTTCAGGAACCCCAGCATCCACTACGGACTCCGAGAAATAGAATTATCGGTAAGTAAATTCTTATTTTTTGTCTTATGTTCCCCCACAGCAAAAGAAAGCACCACAGTATCAAATGCAGTCATTTCGGTCGCATAAGTCCAGAAGAGGTCGGGGCTCTTCCTTCCTCGCCAGAGGTAAGGGTAGAGGGAAAAGAATGCCTGCTACGGCTAGTTCCCAGGAGCAGAAGTCCTCCCCGGCCTCTACTAAATCCACTGCATGACGCTGGGGCTCCACTGAGGGAGTCTGCGCCGGTGGGGGCACGTCTTCGACTTTTCAGCCACGACTGGGTTCAGTCGGACGTGGATCCTTGGGCGATGGAAATTGTATCCCAAGGCTACAAGCTGGAATTCGAAGACGTTCCTCCTCGCCGATTCTTCAAATTGGCTTTACCAACTTCTCCCCCAGAGAGGGAGATAGTTTTAGCGGCAATTCAAAAGCTGTGTCAACAGCAAGTGATTATCAAGGTTCCCCTGATTCAACAGGGAAAGGGGTACTATTCAACCCTGTTTGTGGTCCCGAAACCGGATGGCTCGGTCAGACCCATTCTGAATTTAAAATCCCTAAACCTGTACTTTAAAAAGTTTCAAGTTCAAGATGGAATCGCTCAGGGCGGTTAGCTCCAGCCTGGAAGGGGGGGATTTTATGGTGTGACTAGATATAAAGGATGCATACCTTCACGTCCCCATATATCCTCCTCATCAGGCAAACCTGAGATTCGCTGTACAGGACTGTCATTACCAGTTTCAGACGTTGCCATTTGGGCTTTCCACGGCCCCGAGAGTTTTCACCAAGATAATGGCGGAAATGATGGTGCTCCTGCGCAGGCAAGGAGTCACAATTATCCCGTACTTGGACGATCTCCTGATAAAAGCGAGATCAAAGGAACAGTTGCAGAAAAGCGTGTCGCTCTCCCTGAGAGTGCTGCAACAGCATGGCTGGATTCTTAATCTACCAAAGTCACAGTTGGTTCCTACGACTCGGCTGTCGTTCTTAGGCATGATTCTGGACACAGTACAAAAGAGGGTTTTTCTCCCGGTGGAAAAAGCCCAGGAACTCCAGAAGATGGTCAGAGACCTGTTAAAACCGAAGAGAGTGTCAGTACATCAATTCACTCGAGTACTGGGGAAAATGGTGGCGACCTACGAGGCCATCCCCTTCGGCAGGTTTCATGCGAGGACTTTTTCAGTGGGACCTTCTGGACAAGTGATCCGGGTCCCATCTTCAAGTGCATCAGAAAATAACCCTGTCCCCCAGGGCCAGGGTGTCTCTCCTGTGGTGGCTGCAGAGTGCTCACCTTCTAGAGGGTCACAGGTTCGGCATTCAAGACTGGGTTCTGGTGACCACGGACGCGAGCCTCCGAGGATGGGGAGTAGTCACACAGGGAAGGAATTTTCAGGAACTATGGTCAAGCCAAGAGGCTTGTCTACACATCAACATACTGGAATTAAGGGTCATATACAACGGCCTTCGACAAGCGTAGAATCTTCTTCGCGACCTACCGGTTCTGATTCAATCAGACGTCACAGCCGTGGCTCATGTAAACCGCCAAGACGGGACAAGGAGCAGAGTGGCAATGGCGGAAGCCACCAAGATTCTGCGCTGGGCAGAAAATCACGTAAGCGCTCTGTCAGCAGTCTTCATTCCGGGAGTGGATAACTGGGAAGCAGACTTCCTCAGCAGACACGATCTCCATCCAGGAGAGTAGGGACTTCATCAAGAAGTTTTTGCAGAGATAACAAGTCTTTGGGGACTTCCTCAAATAGACATGATGGCGTCACGCCTCAACAAGAAGCTTTGGAGGTATTGTGCCAGGTCAAGGGACCCCAAGGCAGTAGCGGTGGACGCCCTGGTGACACCATGGGTGTTTCAGTCGGTCTATGTGTTCCCTTCTCTTCCTCTCATCTCAAAAATATTGAAAATCATAAGATGAAAAAGAGTGCAGACAATACTCATTGTTCCAGATTGGCCTCGAAGGGCCTGGTATTCAGATCTTCAGGAGATGCTCACAGAAGATCCATGGCCTCTTCCTCTCAGGGAGGACCTGTTGCAGCAGGGGCCCTGCGTGTTCCAAGACTTACCGCGGTTACGTTTGACGGCATGGCGGTTGAACACCGAATCCTAGCTGGGAAAGGTATTCCGGAGGAAGTCATCCCTACTCTGATAAAGGCTAGGAAGGAGGTGACGGCAAAACATTATCACCGTATTTGGAGGAAATATGTATCTTGGTGTGAAGCCAAGAATGCTCCTACGGAAGATTTCAACTTGGGCCGTTTTCTCCACTTTCTACAGACAGGAGTGGATATGGGCCTAAAGTTAGGCTCCATTAAGGTACAGATTTCGGCCCTATCTATATTCTTCCAGAAGGAATTGGCTTCTCTCCCTGATAAGGGGTCATGGTAAGGGGTGTACCTTTTCCTTCTCTATTCCCCTCCTTTTCTCTGTATGATTCTATTGCTTGTATTATATTACTATATTTCATATCTTTGAAGCAAATGTATAATTTTAACCCTTTAGTGATTTATAATAGTTCATCACTAATTGTGTACCTTTTATTAACAAACCCGCAGAGGTTGCATCTAGACATATGTATCTTTAAATCATTAGGAATATTCTGTTCATATAAGAATGCCCGCCAGTCATATAGAATGTAAATCATAAGAATGTATTTCAACAAACAATTGCTACTCATAGAATTCACTTTTATCATTAAACAGTATTGGTCAAATACAATGCAAGTCACCATATAATAGTTTCACAGATTTAAACTATATAAGAAAAGAACAGGATGAAAGAAGTGTGAATATGTATGTATGTACTGTGTGTGTGTGTGTGTGTGTGTGTATATATATATATATATATATATATATATATATATATATATATATTTATTTATATATATATATATATATTTATTTATTTATTACTGGGGAGATATCACTCAAAGCACTCGGCTAAATCCTAGATTTATTGATCTATAGGAAACAATATATATCTTAGAGAAATACCTTAGGGGATTGGTTTTGGTATATGTATGTGTGTGTGTTTGTGTGTGAGTGGGGGAGGGGCAGCATGTGGCTGCATTGTCCACAGACCGCATGGGACAGAAGCTAGACTCTATTTTGGGAAAACTCCCATGATTCCAAAGTCTGTAACATATGGTTCAAAAGGGAATGCAAGCAGCCATTTTAAGTGTGCAAGTTCAAACACATGGCATTCTTTGCTATGCCATAGTCACATAGCAGAAGCCATAAGACTCCACTATATTGCAAAATGTATAAGCTTCAACATAATGCATATGTGCTGATTTTACAATTCCAAGCCATCTAATCACCTTTCACAATTCCAAGCCAAAACAGTATCTCAATAACCAGAGCATATTGTATACTGTCCATATTATATGAACCATCACAAGACCAGATCACCAGGTAACCACAAGTATCAGCCTGCCATTGCTACAAGCAAGTGCTATATTTCAGCAAGATGCACTATATAAAACCACTACAATCTGTTATAAATCACCATCCACAAATGTATACCAGGAATGCTATGCTACAGATTGTCTACTGTTCCAATTCATTACAGATTTCATAGAGTATTATCACCAACACATAACAATCACATAATTGCACAAGTATCATTAACCTTAATGTCAAATGTGAGGGCAGGGGAGAAGAACAAGCGCCATATGGTGTAGTATTTTAAATAAATAGGAGTTGTAAATACGTATATAAAATGTAAGTACCGGATGGATTCTTGAGATCAGGCCTGTCTGTCTCACTAAATTCTTTGTAGCTGTTCCACACCTATATGTTAGGAGACAAAGATCATCGCCATATAGTGTAGTAACCTCGGATATATCTTGGGGAACCCTCCCCTATATTTCATGCGTACCAAAAAAAAGATTCAATATAGCATATAGGATATACTTATATCCAGGTAGATCAAGTCGGTCCAATATGATGTAATGGCTAAATCAATCGCCTGCTACTGCCTTATATAGCAATATCAATAAAATTTTTAATCAACAGAAATAATATACAAATTCAAATAAAAATAAAATAAATCAAGAATCTTAGCTGAATGGTCTAGGCAGTAGGCAGGTCAGTCTCAACGCGTTTCGCCTCCAGGGCTTCCTCAGGAGAATACATCATATCAAAAAGTCCACATATTTATAGTAGCTTTCAGTTTCGTTTAGCCGATACTTCCGGTTCGCGTCATTTCCGGAACCGGAAGTGCTCGGTCCGACTTTCATTATAAATGCATGGATGGCTGAACATTTATCATTAAATTACATTGGTGGTGCAGTGTTAATATAATCATGAGAGCAGTCTATATAAACCAAGCAGATCGGACATACAGTCCGTGTGCTCCGTGAAACCGGAAGTGGCGCGGCTCGTCCCGGCCGCTGCCGCGTCACTTCCGGTTAGACTACAGAACCAGCGTGCGTTCCAGCAGTGTTGCTGAGCACATCCTGTTATTGGTTGGCAGGCTGGATGGCGGAAATACCATAGGTATCGTCATGAGTGTATTTTAGAGTGATAGAGAAACCAGAATCGTAACGGATACTCAGCAGCAATTAATGTAAATAAATAATATAAATGTACACAGTATACATATGTAAAATGAATTAAAATACATAAATAATTTAGAGATAAAGGGTATAAATAAAAGTGCCAGATAAATATATATACATAAAAATATAGATATAAAAATACATATAAAATACAAAAATTATATGTATGTACAAATAAATATATATATATATAAATATATATGAAAACAATTAATATTACACATTGATATACAAATAAACCATCAGCCCAAGTATATTTCTTATGGTGGGGTCTATATTACGTGCTTGTGCGTCATAAGTTGTAGGGCGCAGAAATCCAAATTTATGCCCATATAATAGCCGTAGCCAGACATGTTATGCACAGATAGTTAAATAATTCAATGATCCCAGGGAAGATTAGTACTCATCTTAAGTAACGCTTTGGGTCCTACAGTACGAGTTACATTTTAAAAAAATTAGATCCTGTGCTGAGAGAAATCCTACCAGAACGCCCACAAGTTTTATTCAGAAAGTCCCGGAATCTCAAGGAAATCTTGGCACCAAGCATGATAAAAAACAAGGGGACCACAACTACGAGTCTTCCCAGATGTAAAGGCATGTTCAAATGTGGACATTGCATCATGTGCAAATTTGTCCACCCAAATAGGAGATCCTTTTTTAACTCTGAACAAACTAAAGGATTCAATATGAAAGACTTCATTAATTGCAACACGTCCTCGGTTATATACGTGATAGAGTGTGGATGCCATCTTAAGTATGTGGGAAAGACCAAAAGACTTCTCAAACTTCGCATTCAAGAACATGTACGTAACATTAAAAACAAAATAGAAAGCCACCCGCTCTCCAGACATTTCACTGAAACTCACAACTCCAGCTTGGAAACATTTACCTTCAGAGCCATTGAACACGTCAAACTAGGGCCTAGAGGGGGGGATCTACTGAAAAAGTTATCTCAGAGGGAGATGTACTGGATTTTTACTCTAAACACCCTCCAACCATATGGCCATAATGAAGGCTACGAGATTGCCCCCTTCCTATGAGGTACATTGAAGCTCCATTCTAGCATGTGCCACGGGCTCCCTGAGAAATAGCTCCTTTTTTTTTTTTTTTTTAAATGTAACTCGTACTGTAGGACCCAAAGCGTTACTTAAGATGAGTACTAATCTTCCCTGGGATCATTGAATTATTTAACTATCTGTGCATAACATGTCTGGCTACGGCTATTATATGGGCATAAATTTGGATTTCTGCGCCCTACAACTTATGACGCACAAGCACGTAATATAGACCCCACCATAAGAAATATACTTGGGCTGATGGTTTATTTGTATATCAATGTGTAATATTAATTGTTTTCATATATATTTATATATATATATTTATTTGTACATACATATAATTTTTGTATTTTATATGTATTTTTATATCTATATTTTTATGTATATATATTTATCTGGCACTTTTATTTATACCCTTTATCTCTAAATTATTTATGTATTTTAATTCATTTTACATATGTATACTGTGTACATTTATATTATTTATTTACATTAATTGCTGCTGAGTATCCGTTACGATTCTGGTTTCTCTATCACTCTAAAATACACTCATGACGATACCTATGGTATTTCCGCCATCCAGCCTGCCAACCAATAACAGGATGTGCTCAGCAACACTGCTGGAACGCACGCTGGTTCTGTAGTCTAACCGGAAGTGACGCGGCAGCGGCCGGGACGAGCCGCGCCACTTCCGGTTTCACGGAGCACACGGACTGTATGTCCGATCTGCTTGGTTTATATAGACTGCTCTCATGATTATATTAACACTGCACCACCAATGTAATTTAATGATAAATGTTCAGCCATCCATGCATTTATAATGAAAGTCGGACCGAGCACTTCCGGTTCCGGAAATGACGCGAACCGGAAGTATCGGCTAAACGAAACTGAAAGCTACTATAAATATGTGGACTTTTTGATATGATGTATTCTCCTGAGGAAGCCCTGGAGGTGAAACGCGTTGAGACTGACCTGCCTACTGCCTAGACCATTCAGCTAAGATTCTTGATTTATTTTATTTTTATTTGAATTTGTATATTATTTCTGTTGATTAAAAATTTTATTGATATTGCTATATAAGGCAGTAGCAGGCGATTGATTTAGCCATTACATCATATTGGACCGACTTGATCTACCTGGATATAAGTATATCCTATATGCTATATTGAATCTTTTTTTTGGTACGCATGAAATATAGGGGAGGGTTCCCCAAGATATATCCGAGGTTACTACACTATATGGCGATGATCTTTGTCTCCTAACATATAGGTGTGGAACAGCTACAAAGAATTTAGTGAGACAGACAGGCCTGATCTCAAGAATCCATCCGGTACTTACATTTTATATACGTATTTACTACTCCTATTTATTTAAAATACTACACCATATGGCGCTTGTTCTTCTCCCCTGCCCTCACAGAATTGCATGACTGAACATACCCAAGTCATATTTTGAAGAACTGAGCAGCCACCAAAGAAGCTTGGGAGGTGTTCATTGACGGAGCATCCACGACCGACTAAGTCCAAACAGCAGGACTTTCTGACGACCCCTTCCTTCAAAGGAACATTTGGACGTTAGACTAAGCGCACTGACCTATAAAAAACTCTCTCCCCTTAATGTCAAATGTATTTACAAATTAACTATTCTATGCCAATCGTTTCACAACTACTTTACCACAAACACATATTTAACTATTCTATGCCATTAAGCCATGTGTATACAATACTTAGCCTTAGTAAGGAGATCGGTCCTGGTGATGAGCAATTCATGCTTCTGGAGGCTTTGTAGCTGTGTGCAGCTACTGTACATCTGCCTCAGTGGTTTTGGGAGAGAGCCCTCTGATTTCAAGTGCTCAGGTATACCTGCAACCTGTGGGTGTGTCTTTCACAGCATGTGGGCTAGCTGTATCAGTGGGCTGAGCTGGCCATGTGAGCTTGGTTATTTAAATGCTAACTGGCCAAGGCTACAGTGTAGGGATGTTAATTAGGCTTCAGGTTACAGAACCCAATATTATCAATTCATTCCTTGTATGATAATATATGTCCCTAAAATGTATATAATGGAGTTACTCTGTAACACTCCCAGAAGTCCAGACTTTTGTAAAGGGAGTGCTCCACATCCAGCCTCCTTTTGTGCCCCCAGTGGCACCATGGGACCTTAACGTGGTGTTACAGTTCCTAAAATCTCACTGGTGTGAGCCTCTTCAAACAGTTGAATTAAAATTTCTCACTTGGAAGGTGGTCATGTTGTTGGCCTTGGCATATGCAAGGCGGGTGTCCGAATTGGCGGCCTTGTCTCATAAGAGCCCCTATCTCCTTTTCCATGTGGATAGAGCTGAGTTGAGGGCTCGTCCTCAATTTTTGCCTAAGGTGGTGTCATCATTTCATATGAACCAACCTATTGTGGTGCCTGTGGCTACGGGGGACTTGGAGTATTCCAAGTCCCTTGATGTAGTCGGGGCCTTAAAAATGTACGTAGCCAGGACGGCTCGGATTAGGAAAACAGAGCCACTGTTTGCACTGTATGCAGCCAACAAGGTTGGCGCTCCTGCTTCTAAGCAGACTATTGATCGGTGGATCTGTAACACGATTCAGCAGGCTCATTCTACGGCTGGATTGCCGTTACCAAATTCAGTAAAGGCCCATTCCACTAGGAAAGTGGGCTCTTCTTGGGCGGCTGTCCGAGGCGTCTCGGCTTTACAGCTTTGCCGAGCAGCTACTTGGTCGGGTTCAAACACTTTTGCAAAATTCTACAAGTTTGATACCCTGGCTGATGAGGACCTCATGTTTGCTCAATCGGTGTTGCAGAGTCATCCGCACTCTCCCGCCCATTTTGGAGCTTTGGTATAATCCCCATGGTCCTTACGGAGTCCCCAGCATCCTCTAGGACGTAAGAGAGAATATTTTAAACCTACCGGTAAATCTTTTTCTCCTAGTCCGTAGAGGATGCTGGGCGCCCGTCCCAGTGCGGACATATTTCTGCATGACTTGTATATAGTTGTTGCTTATTTCTCTAACGTCCTAAGTGGATGCTGGGGACTCCGTCAGGATCATGGGGGATAGCGGCTCCGCAGGAGACAGGGCACAAAAATAAAGCTTTAGGTGGTGTGTACTGGCTCCTCCCCCTATGACCCTCCTCCAAGCCTCAGTTAGGTTTTTGTGCCCGTCCGAGCAGGGTGCAATCTAGGTGGCTCTCTTAAAGAGCTGCTTAGAAAAAGTTTTTTAGGTTTTTTATTTTCAGTGAGTCCTGCTGGCAACAGGCTCACTGCATCGAGGGACTTAGGGGAGAGAATTTCAACTCACCTGCGTGCAGGATGGATTGGATTCTTAGGCTACTGGACACCATTAGCTCCAGAGGGAGTCGGAACACAGGTCTCACCCTGGGGTTCGTCCCGGAGCCGCGCCGCCGACCCCCCTTACAGATGCTGAAGATTGAAGGTCCGGAAACAGGCGGCAGAAGGCTCTTCAGTCTTCATGAAGGTAGCGCACAGCACTGCAGCTGTGCGCCATTGTTGTCACACACTTCACACCAAGCGGTCACGGAGGGTGCAGGGCGCTGCTGGGGGCGCCCTGGGCAGCAATATTTTAATACCTTATGGCAAAAGAATACATCACATATAGCCATTAAGGCTATATGTATGTATTTAACCCATGCCATTTATCTAAATCTACGGGAGGAAAGCCCGCCGAAATAGGGGGCGGGGCTTATTCTCCTCAGCACACAGCGCCATTTTCCTGCTCAGCTCCGCTGTGAGGAAGGCTCCCAGGACTCTCCCCTGCACTGCACTACAGAAACAGGGTAAAACAGAGAGGGGGGGCATTTTTTGGCGATATATTGGATATATTTAAGCTGCTATAAGGAACAACACTTATATAAGGTTGTTCCCATATATATTATAGCGCTTGGGTGTGTGCTGGCAAACTCTCCCTCTGTCTCCCCAAAGGGCTAGTGGGGTCCTGTCTTCGATAAGAGCATTCCCTGTGTGTCTGCTGTGTGTCGGTACGTGTGTGTCGACATGTATGAGGACGATGTTGGCGTGGAGGCAGAGCAATTGCCGATAATGGTGATGTCACCCCCCAGGGAGTCGACACCGGAATGGATGGCTTTGTTTATGGAATTACGTGATAATGTCAGCATATTACAAAAATCAGTTGACGACATGAGACGGCCGGCAAACCAGTTAGTACCTGCCCAGGCGTCTCAGACACCGTCAGGGGCTGTAAAGCGCCCTTTACCTCAGTCGGTCGACACAGACCCAGACACAGACACTGAATCTAGTGTCGACGGTGATGAAACAAACGTATTTTCAAGTAGGGCCACACGTTATATGATCACGGCAATGAAGGAGGCTTTGCATATCTCTGATACTGCAAGTACCACAAAAAGGGGTATTATGTGGGGGGTGAAAAAACTACCTGTAGTTTTTCCTGAATCAGAGGAATTAAATGATGTATGTGATGAAGCGTGGGTTAACCCAGATAGAAAAATGCTAATTTCAAAAAAGTTATTAGCATTATACCCTTTCCCGCCAGAGGTTAGGGCGCGCTGGGAAACACCCCCTAGGGTGGATAAGGCGCTCACACGCTTATCAAAACAAGTGGCGTTACCGTCTCCTGATACGGCCGCCCTCAAGGATCCAGCGGATAGGAGACTGGAAACTACCCTAAAAAGTATATACACACATACTGGTGTTATACTGCGACCAGCCATCGCCTCAGCCTGGATGTGCAGTGCTGGGGTCGTCTGGTTGGATTCCCTGACTGAAAATATTGATACCCTGGATAGGGACAGAATTTTATTGACTATAGAGCAATTAAAGGATGCTTTCCTTTATATGCGAGATGCGCAGAGAGATATTTGCACTCTGGCATCGAGAGTAAATGCGATGTCCATATCTGCCAGAAGGAGTTTATGGACGCGACAGTGGTCAGGTGATGCGGATTCCAAACGACATATGGAAGTATTGCCGTATAAAGGGGAGGAATTATTTGGCGTCGGTCTATCGGATCTGGTGGCCACGGCAACTGCCGGAAAATCCCCTTTTTTACCTCAGACCCCCTCCCAACAGAAAAAGACACCGTCTTTTCAGCCGCAGTCCTTTCGTTCCTATAAGAACAAGCGGACAAAAGGACAGTCATATCTGCCTCGGGGCAGAGGAAGGGGTAAGAGAGGGCAGCAAGCAGCCCCTGCCCAGGAACAGAAGCCCTCCCAGGGTTCTGCAAAGCCCTCAGCATGACGCTGGGGCCTTACAAGCGGACTCAGGAACGGTGGGGGGTCGACTCAAGAATTTCAGCGCACAGTGGGCTTGCTCACAGGTGGACCCCTGGATTCTGCAGGTAGTATCTCAGGGTTACAGGTTGGAATTCGAGAAGTCTCCCCCTCGCCGGTTCCTAAAGTCTGCTTTGCCAACGTCTCCCTCAGACAGGGCGACGGTATTGGAAGCCATTCACAAGCTGTTTGCTCAGCAGGTGATAGTCAAGGTACCCCTCCTACACCAGGGAAAGGGGTATTACTCCACGCTATTTGTGGTACCGAAGCCGGACGGCTCGGTAAGACCTATTCTAAATCTGAAATCTTTGAACCTGTACATACAAAAATTCAAGTTCAAGATGGAGTCACTCAGAGCAGTGATAGCGAATCTGGAAGAAGGGGACTTTATGGTGTCCCTGGACATAAAGGATGCTTACCTGCATGTCCCAAATTGCCCTTCACATCAAGGGTACCTCAGGTTCGTGGTGCAAAACTGTCATTATCAGTTTCAGACGCTGCCGTTTGGATTGTCCACGGCACCTCGGGTCTTTACCAAGGTAATGGCCGAAATGATGATCCTTCTACGAAGAAGAGGCGTATTAATTATCCCTTACTTGGACGATCTCCTGATAAGGGCAAGGTCCAGAGAACAGCTGGAAGACGGAGTAGCACTAACCCAACTAGTGCTGCAACAACACGGGTGGATTCTGAATTTTCCAAAATCTCAGTTGACCCCGACGACACGTCTGCTGTTCCTGGGAATGATTCTGGACACGGTTCAGAAAAAGGTGTTTCTTCCGGAGGAGAAAGCCAGGGAGTTATCCGAACTTGTCAGGAACCTCCTAAAACCAGGGACAGTGTCTGTGCATCAATGCACAAGAGTCCTGGGAAAGATGGTGGCTTCTTACGAAGCGATTCCATTCGGCAGATTCCACGCACGAACTTTTCAGTGGGATCTGCTGGACAAATGGTCCGGATCGCATCTGCAGATGCATCAGCGGATAACCTTATCGCCACGGACAAGGGTGTCTCTTCTGTGGTGGTTGCAGAGTGCTCATCTGTTAGAGGGCCGCAGATTCGGCATACAGGACTGGGTCCTGGTGACCACGGATGCCAGTCTGAGAGGCTGGGGAGCGGTCACACAAGGAAGAAACTTCCAGGGAGTATGGTCAAGCCTGGAGATGTCTCTTCACATAAATATACTGGAGCTAAGAGCGATTTACAATGCTCTAAGTCTGGCAAAACCCCTGCTTCAGGGTCAGCCGGTGTTGATCCAGTCGGACAACATCACGGCAGTCGCCCACGTAAACAGACAGGGCGGCACAAGAAGCAGGACAGCAATGGCAGAAGCTGCAAGGATTCTTCGCTGGGC
The DNA here is from genome assembly GCF_028390025.1 of Pseudophryne corroboree. Lineage (NCBI taxonomy): Eukaryota > Metazoa > Chordata > Amphibia > Anura > Myobatrachidae > Pseudophryne > Pseudophryne corroboree. Next base: position 1,031,650,229 of record NC_086444.1, on the reverse strand, counting down.
GGAAGATCATGTGATAGCACTGTCAGCAGTATTCATTCCGGGAGTGGACAACTGGGAAGCAGACTTCCTCAGCAGACACGATCTACACCCGGGAGAGTGGGGACTTCATCCAGAAGTCTTCCACATGATTGTGAACCGTTGGGAAAAACCAATGGTGGATATGATGGCGTCCCGCCTCAACAAAAAACTGGACAGGTATTGCGCCAGGTCAAGAGATCCTCAGGCAATAGCTGTGGACGCTCTGGTAACACCGTGGGTGTTCCAGTCAGTGTATGTGTTCCCTCCTCTGCCTCTCATACCAAAAGTACTGAGAATTATACGGCAAAAGGGAGTAAGAACGATACTAGTGGCTCCGGATTGGCCAAGAAGAACTTGGTACCCGGAACTTCAAGAGATGCTCACGGAGGATCCGTGGCCTCTACCTCTAAGACGGGACCTGCTTCAGCAGGGACCGTGTCTATTCCAAGACTTACCGCGGCTGCGTTTGACGGCATGGCGGTTGAACGCCGAATTCTAAAGGAAAAAGGCATTCCGGAAGAGGTCATTCCTACACTGGTAAAAGCCAGGAAGGAGGTGACTGCACAACATTATCACCGCATTTGGAGAAAATATGTTGCGTGGTGTGAGGCCAGGAAGGCCCCCACGGAGGAATTTCAACTGGGTCGATTCCTACATTTCCTGCAAACAGGATTGTCTATGGGCCTCAAATTGGGGTCCATTAAGGTTCAAATTTCGGCCCTGTCGATTTTCTTCCAGAAAGAATTGGCTTCAGTTCCTGAAGTCCAGACTTTTGTAAAAGGAGTACTACATATACAGCCCCCGGTTGTGCCCCCAGTGGCACCGTGGGATCTTAATGTAGTCTTGGATTTTCTCAAATCCCATTGGTTTGAGCCGCTCAAATCGGTGGAGCTGAAGTATCTTACATGGAAAGTAACCATGCTACTGGCCCTGGCTTCAGCCAGGAGAGTATCAGAATTGGCGGCTTTATCATATAAGAGCCCATATCTGATTTTCCATACGGACAGGGCAGAACTGCGGACGCGTCCTCATTTTCTGCCTAAGGTGGTGTCAGCGTTTCACCTGAACCAGCCTATTGTGGTGCCTGCGGCTACTAACGAGTTGGAGGATTCCAAGTTGTTGGACGTGGTCCGGGCATTGAAAATATATATTTCAAGAACGGCGGGAGTCAGAAAGTCTGACTCACTGCTTATATTGTATGCACCCAACAAGATGGGTGCTCCTGCTTCTAAGCAGACGATTGCTCGTTGGATTTGTAGCACAATTCAACTTGCACATTCTGTGGCAGGCTTGCCACAACCTAAATCTGTCAAGGCCCATTCCACAAGGAAAGTGGGCTCATCCTGGGCGGCTGCCCGGGGAGTCTCGGCATTACAACTCTGCCGAGCTGCTACTTGGTCAGGGGCAAACACGTTTGCAAAATTCTACAAATTTGATACCCTGGCTGAGGAGGACCTTGAGTTCTCTCATTCGGTGCTGCAGAGTCATCCGCACTCTCCCGCCCGTTTGGGAGCTTTGGTATAATCCCCATGGTCCTGACGGAGTCCCCAGCATCCACTTAGGACGTTAGAGAAAATAAGAATTTACTTACCGATAATTCTATTTCTCGTAGTCCGTAGTGGATGCTGGGCGCCCATCCCAAGTGCGGATTGTCTGCAATACTTGTACATAGTTATTGTTATAAAAAAATCGGGTTGTTATTTGTTATGAGCCGTCTGTTCAGAGGCTCCTACGTTTGTCATACTGTTAACTGGGTTCAGATCACAAGTTATACGGTGTGATTGGTGTGGCTGGTATGAGTCTTACCCGGGGTTCAATATCCTTCCTTATTGTGTACGCTCGTCCGGGCACAGTATCCTAACTGAGGCTTGGAGGAGGGTCATAGGGGGAGGAGCCAGTACACACCACCTAATCCTAAAGCTTTATTTTTGTGCCCTGTCTCCTGCGGAGCCGCTATCCCCCATGGTCCTGACGGAGTCCCCAGCATCCACTACGGACTACGAGAAATAGAATTATCGGTAAGTAAATTCTTATTATAAGGGTTATGTTACAGTTAAGATCAGTCGTTGGCTGGTACTGTTTTGTTCATATTGTTAACTGGTTGCGTATATTCCAGGTTATATGGTGTGGGCTGGTATGAGTCTTGCCCTTAGATGAACAAAAATCCTTTCCTCGTACTGTCCATCTCCTCTGGGCACAGTTTCTCTAACTGAGGTCTGGAGGAGGGGCATAATAGAGGGAGGGGCCAGTGCACACCCATCCAAAGTTCTTTATAGTGCCCATGTCTCCTGCGGAGCCAGTCTATACCCCATGGTCCTTACAGAGTCCCCAGCATCCTCTACGGACTAGGAGAAAAAGATTTACCGGTAGGTTTAAAATCTTATTTTTTATTTATATAGGACTCTTTCTCCAACAGGACTCAATGAGCTTTACAGACATCAAAAACAATGCACATAATACAGAAGAAGAGCGCTATATAAATAAAATTATTATTATTATAATACAGGTTGAGTATCCCTTATCCAAAATGCTTGGGACCAGAGGAATTTTGGATATCGGATTTTTCCGTATTTTGGAATAATTGCATACCATAATGAGATATCATGGTGATGGGACCTAAATCTAAGCATAGAATGCATTTATGTTACAAATACACCTTATACACCCAGCCTGATGGTAATTTTAGCCAATATTTTTTATAACTTTGTGCATTAAGCAAAGTGTGTGTACATTCAGACAATTCATTTATGTTTCATATACACCTTATGCACACAGCCTGAAGGTCATTTAATACAATATTTTTAATAACTGAGTATTAAACAAAGTTTGTGTACATTGAGCCATCAAAAAAACAAAGGTTTCACTATCTCACTCTCACTCAAAAAAGTCCGTATTTCTGAATATTCCGTATTTCGGAATATTTGGATATGGGATACTCAACCTGTATAATACAGCAATAGATAAAGCCACACAGACATAAAAGAAAACCTTAAGCACACAGAAAGCATAATGCATGATTGGTGTAGGCATTTTGGGTAATAACTTCCAAGGGTTGTGTATTCCACCCTCACAAGGTACCAGGTGCGGCAGCAATGTTGGGGGCACAGTTTAGGATTACCCAGGGTGGAATAGTCTACCCCTAGAAGAGATGACACAAAATGGGGGTGATTTCAGAGTCCTAAAGTTCAGAGTAGGGTTCCAACAAAACCACCAGGTCTATGTATTTTTCATCCCATCCACAAGCGTACCAGATGAGGCAGCCATGTTGAGCGCACTTCCAAGGTTACCCTGTGGGAGGTGAGCCATACAAGGGCCCAGTTCATGTATGGGAAATCTGACACTTGTGTAGTAGTATGATGTACCCTGTATGTAGGGTGCAATTGCAGGGTGGGCAGTCAGTGGCGGTAAACATTACAGGAAAAGCACACAGTGGGGTGGAAGAAAAAAAAGAATCGCGGGGAAAAAATCAATTGCAGGTAACCAGTGGCAGCAGGAAAATTGGAATAACATTATTTTGCTAAGATCATAGTACGGGTGGGTATGAGAATGTGGGGAGCACACTCAGGACCAAAGGAAATGTCCCTGCTGAGCCTGCTCCTGATGCTCTTCTCCCACACTTCTCTGCTTATCTTGAGGGTTAGGCCTAGGAGCAGACTTGATGATCTCAGCCGGGGAGGTGGTAAGCCTGTGTCGGGAGATCACATGGTAGAGGTGAAGAAAGGCCACATAATGATCATGAGTTTTTTGGTGGCAACGCAGTCCTTCTGTTTTATTGTTGTTTTGTTTGCCTTCTGTTTAACACAGGTATAACACTGCCATTGATTTTAGCTGCCTCTTTATAACTAGCCACTACATATACTAGGCACTGCGGCATCCTGACCTATACTCAATATCCTAAATATAAGTTATGCTGTTATAGTAAATGATCTACAGCGAATTGTGTAAGTACTACTATTCACTATGCAATCATCTAGAACAGTGTTTCTCTCTCTGAATAAATAAGTCTACAAACACGTGTTCATCCTGATTACAACCCCCTCCCCCACACAGCAACCCTCCACCTTCAGCAAAAGGTGTTTATCAAATCTAACAATTTAAGGTCAGTAAACCACACTCTGTCACTATAAGTACTTTGTAGGAAAAAACAATGTGTTCCCTAATGCACACCGAGTGAAAAATATTTTACTACATAATAGTCAGATAACAACATTTAAATGTTCTAGTCCCAGTGGCAACTTCTATATCAATTTTGCACTTTCAGGCTATCAGATAAAATACTATGCCTGATCATAGTGACCTATTTTAAGTTTGAAAATAAAAGTTAAATTTTAAATATTGTATAATCATTTCAAAAGAGTGCGCCACATACTAAGCCTTTCTTTTAGTGGTAGGCCCACTAGTGGCTTACACTAATAACCTATAGAAAAAATAGCAGTAAATGCTCTGGTAACCCAGTGACTATTCCGGTCAGTGTATTCCTTCCACTTCCACTAATCCCAAAAGTTCTCGGGATAATAAGAACAACAAGGGTTCGGGCAATTTTCACTGCCCCAGATGGGCCAAGGAGAGCTTGGTGCTCAGATCTTCAGGAGTTGCTCATTAAAAGATCCTGGGCCTTTTCCTCTTCGCGAGGACCTACTACGGTAGGTACCGGGCGTGTACCTAGACTTGCCGCCGCTACATTTGACGGCATGACTGTTGAGCACCGAATCCTACCCCGAAAGGGTATTCCCATGGAAGTCATCCCCACTCTTATTCAGGCCAGGAAAGGAGTAACGTCTAAACATTACCACCGTTTTTGGAGAAAATATATGTCTTGGTGTGAATCCAAGACCGTTTCAACGGAAGTGTTTCAGTTAGGGCGTTTCCTCCGTTTCCTACAGGCTGGGGGAAATGCAGACTGCAGTTGGACTCCATTATTGTCCAGTTTTCAGCATTGGAAATTTTCTTTCTGAAACTATTAGCTTCCCTTCCGGAAGTTCAGTTTGCGTGAAAGATGTGTTACACGCCAACCTTCATTTGTGCCTCCAGTGGCACCTTGGGATCGTAATGTGGTGTTTCAGTTCCTTCAATCACATTGGTTGAACCTTTCCGGAAGGTGGAGTTGAAATTCCTCACTTGGAAAGTGGTCATCCTATTGGCCTTGGCATCTGCAAGGCGGATGTCTGAGTTAGCGGTCTTGTCTCACAAGAGCCCTTATTTGATCTTCCTGGAAGATAGAGCTGAATTGAGGACACGTCAGCAATTTCTGCCGAAGGTGGTTTCCTCTGTCCACATCGACCAACCTATTGTGGTGCCTGTGGCTACTGACGCCTTCGCTCAGTCAAAATCTCTGGATGTGGTCAGAGCGTTGAAGATTTATGTCGCCAGAACGGCTCAGATTAGGAAAACAGAGGCTCTGTTTGTCCTGTATGCTCCCAACAAGGTTGGGTGTCCTGCTTCCAAGCAGATCGTTGCATGCTGGATCTGGAACACCATTCAGCACACTCATTCCACTGCTGGATTGCCTTTTACCGGTATCAGTGAAAGCCCATTCTACTAGGTAGATGGACTCATCCTGGGCGGCTGTCCGGGGGGTCTCGGCATGGCAACTTTGTCGAGCAGCTACTTGGTCGTCGGGGTCAAACACATTTTGCAAAGTTCTACAAGTTTGACACCTTGGCCGATGAAGACCTTAAGTTGGTCAATCGGTGCTGCAGAGTCAGCCGCACTCTCCCGCTCATTCTAGAGCTTTGGTATAAACCCCATGGTTCTTGAAGTGACCACAGCATCCTCTAGGACGTATGAGAAAATAGGATTTTAATACCTAACGGTAAATCCTTTTCTCTTAGTCCATAGAGGATGCTGGGCGCCCGTCCCAGTGCGTACTGTATCTGCAGTTATTGGTTGTGGTTTCACACAGGTTGTGTTACGATTTTGTCAGCATGGTGCTGAAAATTCTTCAAGCCGTGGGCTTGTGTTCTATTGAATGCCATGTTCTGCGGCATGCTTGAGGTGTGAGCTGGTAAGATGCTCACCGTGGTTTAACAATAAATTCTTTTCCTCGAAATGTTCATCTCCCTGGGCACAGTTTCCTTAAACTGGAGTCTGGAGGAGGGGCATAGAGGGAGGAGCCAGGTCACACCCTTTGAAAGTCTTAACGTGCCTATGTCTCCTGCGGATCCCATCTATACCCCATGGTTCTTGAAGTGACCCCAGCATCCTCTACGCACTAAGAGAAAAGGATTTACCGGTAGGTATTAAAATCCTATTTCGCTTACGTCCTAGAGGATGCTGGGGACTCCGTAAGGACCATGGGGTATAGACGGGCTCCGCAGGAGATAGGGCACCTAAAAAGAACTTTGACTATGGGTGTGCACTGGCTCCTCCCTCTATGCCCCTCCTCCAGACCTCAGTTAGATCTTGTGCCCAGAGGAGAATGGGTGCACTGCAGAGAGCTCTCCAGAGTTTTCTGTGGAAAAAAAAGAATTTTGTTAGGTTTTTTATTTTCAGGGAGTTCTGTTGGCAACAGGCTCCCTGCATCGTGGGACCGAGGAGAGAGAAGCAGAGCTGGCTTGTTAAGTTGGGCACTGCTTCTAAGGCTACTGGACACCATTAGCTCCAGAGGGAGTCGGAACACAGGTCTCACCTGGGGTTCGTCCCGGAGCCGCGCTGCCGTCCTCCTCACAGATGCCGAAGATAGAAGCCGGGTGAGTATGAGAAGGCAAAGAAGACATCAGATCTTCATGAGGTAAGCGCGCAGCGGTAAGCTGCACGCCATTGCTCCCAGTCACACACACACAAGCAGGCACTGAAGGGTGCAGGGCGCAGGGGGGGGCGCCCTGGGCAGCAATATTCCTCATATTTGGCATTGATAAGCATGGATTAGGCTGTGGCACAGTAAATCCGGTAACCCCCGCCATTTGTCTATAGAAAGTTGATGGGACAGAAGCCCGCCGTCGGGTGGGCAAGGCTTGATCCTCAGCACTAACCAGCGCCATTTTCTCCACAGAGACTGCATGAGGAAACGCTGGCTCCCTGTTCTCTCCCCTGCTGAGCTTCACAGGCTGGAAAAAAGAGGAGGGGGGCACTTTGGCGACGCAGTGAGTGGAGATTACAATTATATACATATAACAGCGCTATCTGGTCATATATTCCAGTGTATTAAGCGCTCGGTGTGTGCTGGCATACTCTTTTTCTCTCTCTCTCTCTCTCCTAAGGGTTTTGTCCCCTTATAGGCAACTCCCTGTGTGTGGGGGGTGTCGGTACGTGTGTGTCGACATGTCTGAGGCGGAAGGCTTCTCCAAGGAGGAGGTGGAGCAAATGAGTGGTGTGTCCCCGTCGGTTGTGCCGACTCCAGATTGGATGGACATGTGGCATACGTTGCATGCAAGTGTGGCATCTTTACATAAAAGGCTTGATAAGGCTGGTTTAGGGGGGACATCAGGCGGTCAATCCTCAGATTGGACCGACTCACAGGGCCCGTCGGGGTCTCAAAAGCGTCCCTTAACACAAGACACTACTACCGACACGGATTCTGATTCCAGTGTCGACTATGACGAAGTAAAATTGCACCCTAGGGTGACTAAAACCATTCAGTGTATGATTGTGGCAATAAGGGATGTGTTGCATATTGTGGATGAACCTTCGGTCCCCGACACAAGGGTACACATGTTTAAGGAAAAGAAACAGATTATTAATTTTCCCACATCTCATGAATTAAATAAGTTCTTTGGAAAAGCTTGGGAGATTCCGGATAAGAGACCGCAGATCCCCAAAAGAATTTTTATGGCATACCCTTTCCCTAAGCAGGACAGGGAGATTTGGGAATCACCCCCCACTGTGGACAAGGCGCTGACGCGCTTGTCCAAGAAAGTGGCGCTACCGTCTCCTGACACAGCGGCCCTTAAGGACCCTGCAGATCGCAGGCAAGAAACTACCTTAAAGGGTATTTATTCTCATACGGGTGCTGTGTTAAGACCGACGATTGCGTCGGCATGGGTGTGTAGCGCAATTGCAGCTTGGACAGATGAGCAGACAGATCAATTTGATACTATGGATAAGGATACTATATTCCTAACTCTAGCCCATATAAAAGACGCAGTCTTATTTATGAGGGATGCTCAAAGGGACATTGGATTGCTAGCTTCTAGGGCCAATGCCATGTCTATCTCAGCTAGAAGATCCTTATGGACTCGCCAATGGACGGGTGATGTGGATTCCAAAAAACATATGGAAGTACTACCCTATAAGGGTGATGTATTGTTTGGGGATGGGCTGACTGACCTGGTTTCCACAGCTACAGCAGGTAAATCAATTTTTTTACCATATATTCCCCAACAGCAAAAGAAAGCAACACCCTATCAGATGCAGTCCTTTCGGTCGCACAAGTCCAAAAGAGGTCAGGGATCCTCTTTCCTCGCCAGAGGCAAGAGAGCACCTGCTTCGGCAGGTGCCCAGGAACAAAAGTCCTCCCCGGCTGCTCCAAAACCCACAGCATGACGCTGGGACTCCCCTGAGGGAGTCCGCACCGGTGGGGGCACGTCTTCGACTTATCAGTCAGGCCTGGGTCAGTTCGGACCTGAATCCCTGGGCTGTTGGAAATAGTTTCCCAGGGTTACAAATTGGAATTCGAGGAGGTGCCCCCGCGCCGATTTTTCAAATCGGCTTTACCAGCTTCCACATCGGAAAGGGATGTAGTGTTAGCTGCAATTCAAACGCTGTGTATACAGCAAGTGATAATCAAGGTTCCCCTGCACCAGCAGGGAAGAGGTTACTATTCAACCCTATTTGTGGTCCCGAAACCGGACGGTACGGTCAGATCGATTTTGAATCTGAAATCCCTAAACCTGTACATAAAAAGATTCAAATTCAAAATGGAATCTCTCAGAGCAATAATAGCCAACATGGAGGAGGGGGAGTTTATGGTGTCTCTGGACATAAAGGATGCGTACCTTCATGTCCCCATATATGCCCCCCATCAGGAATACCTGAGATTCGCTGTACAGGATTGTCATTACCAATTTCAGACGTTGCCGTTTGGACTTTCCACGGCCCCGAGGATATTCACCAAGATAATGGCGGAAATGATGGTGGTCCTGCGCAAGCATGGAGTCACAATTATCCCATACTTGGACGATCTCCTGATAAAAGCGAGATCAAGAGAGAAATTGCTGAGCAGTGTGGCGCTATCTCTGAGAGTGCTCCAGCAACACGGTTGAATTCTAAATCTACCTAAGTCACAGTTGATTCCGACAACTCGACTACCGTTCCTAGGTATGATACTGGATACGGAACAAATGAAGGTGGTCTTCCCAATAGAGAAAGCCCAAGACATCCAGAACATGGTCAGAGACCTGCTAAAACCGAAAAGGGTGTCAGTTCACCAATGCACTCGAGTTCTGGGGAAAATGGTGGCGGCCTACGAGGCCATTCCCTTCGGAAGGTTCCATGCAAGGAATTTTCAATGGGACCTTCTGGACAAGTGGTCCGGGTCCCATCTGCATTTACATCGGAAAATAACTCTGTCCCCAGGAACCAGAGTGTCCCTCCTGTGGTGGTTGCAAAGTGCTCACCTGCTGGAGGGTCGCCGGTTCGGGATTCAGGACTGGATCCTGGTTACCACGGACGCGAGCCTCCGAGGATGGGGAGCGGTCACACAGGGAAAGACTTTTCAGGGTCTTTGGTCAGACCAGGAGTCCTGTCTACACATCAATGTGTTGGAACTCAGGGCCATTTACAACGGCCTTCGACAAGCGGAGAGTTTTCTTCGAAACCTTCCGGTTCTGATTCAATCAGACAATGTCACAGCAGTGGCTCATGTGAACCGCCAAGGCGGGACAAGAAGCAGAGTCGCGATGGCGGAAGCCACAAGGATCCTTCGCTGGGCGGAAAATCATGTAAGCGCTCTGTCGGCTGTCTTCATTCCGGGAGTGGACAAATGGGAAGCAGACTTCCTCAGCAGACACGATCTCCATCCAGGAGAGTGGGGACTTCATCAAGAAGTCTTTGCAGACGTAACACGTCTTTGGGGAACTCCTCAAACAGACATGATGGCGTCACGCCTCAACAAATAACTTCGGAGGTATTGCGCCAGGTCTCGGGACCCTCAGGCAGTAGCAGTAGACGCACTGGTAACACCGTGGGTGTTCGAATCGGTCTATGTGTTCCCTCCTCTTCCTCTCATCACGAAAGTGTTGAGGATCATAAGACGAAGAAGAGTACAGACGATACTCGTTGTCCCAGACTGGCCTCGAAGGGCTTGGTACTCGGAACTACAAGAGATGCTCACAGGAGACCCCTGGCCTCTTCCTCTGAGGGAAGACCTGTTGCAGCACGGGCCCTGTGTATTTCAAGACTTACCGCGGTTACGTTTGACGGCATGGCGGTTGAACGCCGAATCCTAGCAAAAAAGGGGATTCCGGAAGAGGTCATCCCTACTTTAATAAAGGCTAGGAATGAGGTGACGATAAAACATTATCACCGTATTTGGCGAAAGTATGTGTCTTGGTGTGAGACCAAAAATGCACCTACGGAAGATTTTAATTTGGGTCGTCTTCTCCACTTCCTACAGACAGGAGTGGATATGGGCCTGAAATTAGGCTCGGTTAAGGTACAGATTTCGGCCCTCTCGATTTTCTTTCAGAAGGAATTGGCTTCTCTTCCAGAAGTCCAGACGTTTGTAAAGGGAGTGCTGCACATCCAGCCCCCTTTTGTGCCTCCAGTGGCACCATGGGACCTGAACGTGGTGTTGCAGTTCCTAAAATCACACTGGTTTGAACCGCTTAACAAGGTTGAGTTGAAATTTCTTACCTGGAAGGTGGTAATGTTGTTGGCCTTAGCATCAGCATGGCGAGTGTCAGAATTGGCGGCTCTATCACACAAGAGCGCCTACTTGATTTTTCATGTGGATCGAGCTGAATTGAGGACACGTCCGCAATTTTTGCCTAAAGTGGTTTCGTCGTTCCATATGAATCAACCTATAGTGGTGCCTGTGGCTACCGGTGACCTGGAAGATTCCAGATCCCTGGACGTAGTCAGGGCCTTAAAAATTTATGTAGCCAGGACGGCTAGAATTAGGAAAACAGAGGCTCTGTTTCTCCTGTATGCGGCCAATAAGATTGGCGCTCCTGCTTCAAAGCAGACTATTGCTCGCTGGATCTGTAATACGATTCAGCAGGCTCACTCTACGGCTGGATTGCCGGTACCAAATTCGGTTAAGGCCCATTCCACTAGGAAGGTGGGCTCTTCTTGGGCGGCTGCCCGAAGCGTCTCGGCTTTACAACTTTGCCGAGCGGCGACGTGGTCGGGGTCAAACACTTTTGCTAAATTCTACAAGTTTGATACCCTGGCTGATGAGGACCTAGCGTTTGCTCAGTCGGTGCTGCAGAGTCGTCCGCACTCTCCCTCCCGATTGGATGCTTTGGTATAAACCCCATGGTCCTTAAGGAGTCCCCAGCATCCTCTAGGACGTAAGAGAAAATAAGATTTTAAACCTACCGGTAAATCTATTTCTCCTAGTCCGTAGAGGATGCTGGGCGCCCGTCCCAGTGCGGAAACTCTGCAAGACTTGTATATAGTTGTTGCTTACATAAGGGTTATGTTACAGTGGACATCGGTCTTGGACCGTTACTGTTGTTTTGTTCATACGGTTAACTGGTTATGTATGTTCCAGGTTACATGGTATGATTGGTGTGGGCTGGTATGAATCTTGCCCTTGGATTGCTAAATCCTGCCTTGTATTGTCCATCTCCTCTGGGCACAGTTCTCTAACTGAGGTCTGGAGGAGGGGCATAGAGGGAGGAGCCAGTGCACCCCCATAGTCAAAGTTCTTTTTAGGTGCCCTATCTCCTGCGGAGCCCGTCTATACCCCATGGTCCTTACGGAGTCCCCAGCGTCCTCTACGGACTAGGAGAAATAGATTTACCGGTAGGTTTAAAATCTTATTTTTCCCTAATATGTTTAAGATAATAGGTTAAACTAAACATGAGGTGCCGCTATAGTGTAGAACATATCCCCACAGCAGCGCACCGGCCAGCGGTCACCAGTGGGTAGCGCAGGGCTGGGCAGTCTTCCTTGTCGGCATGAGTCACGGCGCCCGTACTAGAGCTATGCAGGGAGATGTTGCGAGGCGCCGCTACGGGACTTGGTGAGAACGGTCCCGGCGCGCGCCGTCCAGATAAAGAGAAGTGCCGTGCGGCTGAGGGGATTCCCTCAGCCGCCTGCGGCGGGGATCGGGAGCGCACACGATGCTTTATGTGTAAAAGCTTTAATGTACCTGTGTGTGTGTGTGTGTGTGTGTGTGTGTGTTTTCTGTCATTACGTTGGGTGGGGCGACACCTCGCGCTGCGGGGGAAACGCCGATATGTTAAAAGCAGGTCCTGACAGGATTCAGATGAAGTGTCCAAAATTTTTCAGTGGCGGCCGTTTTAATATTTACTTACAGGCGTTAATTCTGATGAGCATAGATAGACCCTTCCCCTCTTATAAGTTGATAGTAAGATGGAACAGGGATTTCTATTATAGTAACAGCTCCCTCTGCTGGTGAAATTTTATATATACCATGAGGATCTCCTGAAAGATTATTATTATTTATTATTATTATTATTATTTATTTTATTTATATTTTCAAAAGAATTCTATTACAGGTGCTTCTACTACTCAACTTTGCAGAGCGGCAACGTGGTCTTCAGCACACACGTTCACGAGATTTTACAAGTTTGATACTTTTGCGTCCAGAGATTCTAAGTTTGGACGTTTAGTTTTGCAGGACACTGACAGCACTCCCACCCTTGGGAATAGCTTTGGGACGTCTCCTACTGTATAAGGCTGTTCCAGTGTCCCCTAGTGGATGAAAGAGAAAAGAGGATTTTGGTACTTGCCGATAAATCCATTTCTCTGAATCCACTCGGACACTGGACGCCCACCTCTGTGCTGTCAACCTGCTGTGTTCAAAGTTCTTGTTAAAACAGTTTGTGCGAACAGTGTTGTTCTATCAAAGGAGTTTCTTGGATGCTGTTTGATATGTTGTACGGTTCGGTTCCTAGCCATAGGCTGTAGTCTCATGCCCTATTCCCTCCGTCAAATTTTCCAAACTGAGAAATGAGGGGCGTGAGGGGGGAGGAGCAGTCTGTGCAGACAATGCTAATTTTTATATTGTGCCACACCTCCGGTTGCAAGCTTCATACCCCTACTGTATAAGGCTGTTCTAGTGTCCTCAAGTGGATTCAGAGAAATGGATTTATTGGTAAGTACCAAAATCCTCTTTTCTGAAATGCAAGTCATTACAGTTCTAGTTTTAAGAATATCCATGTTTGAGCACAGGTGACTTAAATAGTACCTCAGTCATCAATTTGATTTAATAATCTCGACTCAAACTTGGATATCCTTAAAACTTGGACAGTAACGTTGGAGTTTGGGAAAGTGATCTAGAAGAACAAGAGATCAAGAATAATACTCGGGCAGTTACAGATTTGTTGTACTGTAGTGCATAGAGGAGGTTAATAATCCTTGAGCAACTTGAACGGATTTACTTCACCACTCCTAGTTATTCAATCGTCAGTTACTGACTCCTCCCACTGTGTCCTGGGCGTGTGACTCGCTGCCATCACCCAGGCTCCTAAAATCGGCACCTGGACATACTTACTTCTGGGTATGTGTGGTAACGCTGCTGCAACACCTCCTGGTTGTTGTCCGCTAATTCCCGCCAGTTCCTCATTATGGACCAGTGTGCGCTTGGTAGGTGGCAGAGGGCTTGGGTTTGGAGACACTGGGCACAACCCAAAACATAAAGAGAAAAGAAAAGCAGATGCTGGTCAAAGGATGTAAGTAGATGCAGGCATCCATAAGTAAATGTTTATTGCTGAAATGTCTTTACAAAGAGTGTTACGCCACAATATACAAGATGATACAGAACAATATTCCTCTAGGATGGTCAGACGATATACAATTTCTGAGCTCACAGAGACCATATTTATACAACAAGAGAACAAATTACAGCAGGTGGTAATTCCGCCATACAGGGGCATTTCTACAGAGGAGGGGGACCGTGTGCACCTCCGGGTGGGCCCCCTCCTCTGCAGGGCGCTGTAGACTCCGGCATTGTGGCGGGGTCTACTGTGCATGTGCAGATTTCAGGAAACATAGCACCCGCCATGATCCGGAGACCAATTTGGCTACCGCGCATGCGTGATCACAGCTCCCGGCGCTGGACTCCGGAAAGGTAAGTATTAAAATGGGTGCGGTGAGGGAAGGCTTGATCAGTATTCCTGTATGTGTGTCATTGTGAGTACTGTAAACGTGGGTAAATACAAACTCTGTAGTGTATGCCACACTAGATTCTCTCCCTTATATACTGATTCTGTTTCATGTTAACAATGCAGACAATCTTCACAACTGAGTGAAGGGGATGGGGGAGAGGGTCCAGAGCCCTCCTGGCTGGGGGATCTTAAAACTATGATGTCTGATATGTCATCACAACTGTCTGCTAATGTTCAGAAAACTCAGCTACTACAACAGGCTGTTGCAGACTTAGCTGCTAGGAGAGATGTTACACAGCCCTCCATCTCTCATGCAGGTCCACAAAAGTGTGGTTTACCTGCCCTACTCTGATTCAGAGGAGGATATACAGGAGGATGGGGAGGACTTAGATCCCATTAGTGGGGATCCTGATTCTGCTCAGGGTATTGAACCCCTCATTCTGGCTATACGGGACGTGTTAAAGCTCCCTCTAGAGAACGCTGCGTCAAAGTAGTTTGTTTTTATTTACACAAAACAAGCCTAATGTCCCTTTCCCTGATTCTGCAGAGTTAGATGACCTATTTAAGTTGGCCTGGAAAAATCCAGACAAAAAATTCCAAGTGTCCAAAAAGTTTTTGAGCACTTTCCCATTTGCTCCTGAAGGTAGGAAATTCTGGGAAGAAACCCCGAGGGTTGACGTATCAGTCTCCCGACTGTCTAAAAAGGCAGTGCTTCCGGCCCCGGGCTCCTTTACCATGAAGGATCCTGGGGACAGAAAAATAGAGACTACACTCAAATCTTTTTACATGGCAGCAGGTATATTGCAGAGGCCGGTCATAGCAGGTTGCTGGATGACCCATGCCATTCATACGTGGGCTACTCAGATTCGGGAGGGCCTCTCCGGGGCTATGCCTCTGGTCACTATGGTGACTCTCCTCAAGCACATTCAGGACACTACACGTGTCCTGTGTGACTTGCTCAAGGAGATGGGGAATGTTAATGCTAGGACTTCTGCCATGGCAGTGTCTGCGCGCAGGGCTTTGTGGTTGCGTCAGTGGGTAGCGGACGCAGAATCAAAGTGCAGTGTGGAATCCCTCCCCTTTTCGGGGGGTAATGGCTCTTCAGGGTTGATTTGGATACATGGATTTCCAAAGTCACTGCTGGGAAATCCACGTTTCTCCCCTCTGGGGCCCCTGCCGACTAGGCGTTCCTACCTGGAGCCGTCTGTTCAGTCCTTTTGTTCTAACAGATTTCGTTCTAGGGCCGAAGGTACCTCCAATGCAAATAGAGGCGCCAGTGATAAGTCAAAAAGACCCGCAACCACCTGTTCTCAGGAACAGAGCACCAGTTTTGCTTCCAGTAAGTCCTCAGCATGACGGTGCCTCCCCCTCCCCTCCCCCCCTGCCTGGTGAGATCTCGAGGTGGAAGCTCGACTGCGTCACTTCAGCCGCATCTGGAAAAGCTCCTGCCAGGATACCTGGGTAAGGGACCTCATTTCTCAGGATTACAAGCTGGAGTTCGACGGTGCTTAACCCCAACGATTTTTCAAATCAAGCTTGCCAGCTTTGGAGGATACGCAAGTTTCGTTGCAACAGGCCATCCGAAAGTTGGTCCAGTCCCACGTCATTGTTCCAGTACCGATACCACAACGAGGCGGGTTATTACTCCAACCTGTTTGTGGTACCAAATCCGGACGGCTCGGTACGGCCCATTTTGAATCTAAAGTCCTTGAATCCTTACCGCCCAGGACCAGCGCACATACCCTACACTAGTCACAGATGTTAACGGGCTAATCCCACTGTTAGCAGCCAAATCACCTCAGGCCAGTATAAACACAAAGTGGGAAAACATGCCATTACAGGGGGCGGGACTTCTTACTCAGAGCGGATCCAGCACTCGCCAGCGTTATGTTCTCCCTGCAGATCACACTGAAGAGACGCTGACAGGGAGCGCTGCCCTCCACATAACTCCAGCTTACCTCTGCGGTACCAGGGTGTTATAGACACGGGGGGAGAGTGAGATATTAGCTGTTTAATCTATTAAGGCTATTCAGGAAGTGCTGTCTGTTTACTATATAAACTGCCTACTGGGGCGCTGTGTGGCTGGCTCCTTATACTCTGTGTCTCACTGAAGGTACTCTGGGGGAAATTGTCAGCATTTTCCTGTGTGTGTTTGTATAGCTCACATAAACATGTCTAAGAACTCTGTATCCTGTGCTGCAGAGTGTGTATCTCCTCCTGAAGAGTCTATTCCTTGTACTCAGGACTGTAATATACTGTCTCAGCCTTTTGAATCCGAACCCCCATGGGTTGATTCTATTAGGGGAATGATATCTCAGATTTCATCTCGGATAGTTCAAATTGAGAGTGAAACACAGGCTTTGAGAAAGTCTGAGGTTTTGTCGTATTCTGCTCCCAATACCTCTTCAAAGACCCCAATCATGTACCTTAAGAAGCGTGCTCTTGCGCAGATTATACAAGTTGACACGGATACCGACTCTGGTACAGGGGGCGGTGATGGGGATATGCAGGGGGGAGATGCATCCCTTGCTAAAGGGGTGCAACTCATGATTGAGGCTATTAGGGACATTTTACACATTACTGATAAGGTTCCTGAGCCAGCAGAGGAGACTTACTTTACTGATAATAAGAAATCCTCTATTACATTCCCTGCGTCTAAGGAATTAAACGCATTGTTTGAAAAATTCTGGGAAAACCCGGAGAAAAAATTCCAGATCCCAAAAAGGGCTCTCATTGCTTTTCCTTTCCCTGAGGAGGACAGGAAAAAGTGGGAAATCCCGCCTGTAGTAGACGCTTCTGTGTCTAGGTTGTAAAAAAAAGTGGTTTTAACTGTCCCAGGGTCCACCGCTTTAAAAGAGTCGGCTGACCGTAAGATTCAGACTACACTCAAATCATTATACACAGCTACTGGCGTAGCTTTAAGGCCTACTATTGCTTGTGCGTGGATTTCTAAAGCCATAGTAAAGTGGTCAGGCACATTACTAGAGGACTAAGATTCTATGGATAGAAGTGACATTGAATTGTTCTTACGTCACATACAGAACTGCAGGTTTCATAGTGGAGACCATGAAGGACCTTGGCCATCTCAATATGAGGGCTTCTTCCATGGCTGTCTCGGCACGCAGGGGTCTCTGGCTGCGCCAATGGTATGCGGATGCGGAATCCAAGAAGAGTGTGGAGAACCTACCCTTCACAGGTCAGGCTCTGTTTGGGGATGCGTGGATCTCCACGGCAACTGCGGGTAAGTCAACATTCTTTCCCTCAGCTACACCACCTACTAGGAAATCTTATCCTACGCCTACAATGCAGTCCTTTCAGAACGCGAAAGTTAAAAAGTCCAAACCCTCTTCCACTTTCTTTAGAGGAGGTCGGGGTGAATCCAGAAAACCTGCTCCAACAGGTTCACAGGAAAAGAAACCTGGTTCTGCTTCCTCAAAATCCTCGGAATGACTGTGGACCTCCCAGCCTGGAGATCGGGCAGGTGGGAGCAAGATTAAGAAATTTGTCATGTCTGGGCGTCATCAGGCCTAGACCCCTGGGTATAAGATATTGTTACCCAGGGGTACAGACTGGCGTTTCAAGAACTCCCACCTCACAGATTCTTCAAATCAGGCTTATCCGCTTTGCTGACAGAAAGTACTATCCTACAGGAAGCCATTTAAAAATTGCTAAAGTCAAATGTTATTGTTCCAGTTCCACCTCACTTAACAAACAAGGGTTATTCCTCAAACCTGTTTGTAGTACTGAAACCGGATGGTTCGGTCAGGCCAATATTGAATCCTTGAACCCTTATTTGAGGGAATTCAAATTCAAGATAGAGTCTCTGAGAGCGGTGATCTCAGGTCTGGAGGAGGGGGAATTTCTAGTATCCCTGGATATCAAGGATGCGTACCTTCACATTCCGATCTGGCCGCCTCACCAGGCTTATCTCAGATTTGCGCTGCTGGACTGTCACTATCCGTTCCAGGCACTGCCGTTTGGCCTCTCCACAGCACCGAGGGTGTTCACCAAGGTCATGGCGGAGATGATGCTACTCCTCCGCAAGCAGGGTGTGAACATAATTCCTTATCTGGACGATCTGCTGATAAAAGCGTCTTCCAGGGAGAAGCTGTTGCAGAGCATTGCTCTCTCAACTCAACTACTCCAGGATCATGGATGCTGTCGCATTTGGAGCCGACAAGGAGACTGTCCTTCCTGGGGATGATCCGCGACACTGAAGTACAGAGGGTGTTTCTATTGGAGGAGAAAGCGTTGGTGATACAAGCAATGGTCCGAGATGTCCTGAAGCCTGCCCGGGTATCGGTTAATCAGTGCATTCGTCTTCTGGGAAAGATGGTTGCCTCCTACGAGGCTCTACAGTACGGAAGATTTCATGCACGGTCTTTATAATTGGATCTCCTGGAGAAATGGTCTGGATCTCCCTTGGGTGTCCTGCTTCTAAGCAGACGATTTCTCGCTGGATCAAGTGTACTATCCAGCATGCTTATTCTATGGCAGGCTTGCCGTGTCCAAAATCTGTTAAGGCCCACTCCACTCGTAAAGTGGGTTCTTCCTGGGCGGCTGCCCGGGGTGTCTCGTCTTTACAACTTTGCCGAGCGGCTACTTGGTCAGGAACAAACACGTTTGCTAAGTTCTACAAGTTCAATGCTTTGACCAAACTTAGGTCCTCAGAGGCCAATCTGTTCTGCAGGAGCCTCCGCGCTCTCCCTCCCGTACTGGGAACTTTGGTACATCCTTATGGTACTAATGTGGACCCCAGCATCCTCTAGGACGTAAGAGGATTTTAATTACCTACCGGTAAATTGTTTTCTTGTAGTCCGTGGAGGATGCTGGGCGCCTGCCCAGCAATTTGTTTTCCTGCATTTGTTACTTAGTTAAGAACTGCGTTGTTACTTGGTTAAGTAATATTGTTCAGCCGTTGCTAAATTGTTTCAAGCTGGTTAGCTTGGTTTCTCTTACGTCCTAGAGGATGCTGGGGTCCACATTAGTACCATGGGGTATAGACGGGTCCACTAGGAGCCACTGGCACTTTAAGAGTTTGAGAGTGTGGGCTGGCTCTTCCCTCTATGCCCCTCCTACCAGACTCCATTTAGAAAATGTGCCCGGAGGAGCCGGTCACAGCTAGGGGAGCTCCATAGGAGTTCTTTTAGTCCTATTATTTTTTTTTATTTTTTTTAGAGTTAGGCACAGGGAGGCTGCTGGCAACAGCCTCCCTGCATCGAGGGACTATGGTGGGGAGTAGTGTCCGCCCTGAGGGGTCTGAGCCACTATCTCCGCTGACAGAACACTGAGTTCCTGAGGGGATAGATCGTTCCCCGCCACAGGGGATCACTCACCCCAGCAGCATGCCGCCACCCCTTTTACAGAACTGAAGATTAGTGGCGAGTGAGTCACCGACCTAGCAAGCGGGGGGGCCGGTGTGAAGATGGGGGCATCAGGGTAGGGAGCGCAGTACTAACTGCGCTCCGGGGCTCAGCAGCACAAGGTGCGGAGCTGTGAGGGGGGGCAGTTCTGCATGATCCTCCGTGCTCTCCCTCCCGTTCTGGAAGCTTTGGTACATCCCAATGGTACTAATGTGGACCCCAGCAGCCTAGAGGACGTAAGAGAAAATAGGATTTTCTGCTGCGGGGTACACTGGGCTCCACAAGGATGGACAACGGGGTGTAGAGTAGGATCTTGATCCGAGGCACCAACAGGCTCAAAGCTTTGACTGTTCCCAGAATGCACAGCGCCGCCTCCTCTATAACCCCGCCTCCCTGCACGGGAGCTCAGTTTTGTAGTTGGTGCTGCAGTAAGCAGGCACTTTAAAAGAGGGGCTGCTCCAGGCAGCCCTAAGAAGAGCTTTTTTATGAAGAAAAAGTGAAGACTTCAAGGGCAGCAGCGGTGGTAAATGTCAGAAGACATTCACTGCTGCAGCTCCAGCTTTCCCCAGCGGCGCTGTACACTCCCGAGCCCTGGTTGCCGGGTAACTACAGCAGGAGGCTCCAGTTTTCTTCACGTCAGGCACACACGACGGGGGCTCTCCGGGATCGCGTGGCCGCGCTTCGGGAGGTGGTGAGTGGGTCCCGCTTGCGGGACCCGGTCTTTATCGCGATCCGGCGCGGTCAGTGGGAGGCGGGCCGCGTGCGCTGGCGGTGGACACTGTGGCAGTACAGGCGATCCCACTAGATCACCAGGGCATGGGCGCAGGTCAGGTTTTCTCTCTAAACCAGTTTAATAAGAGCCCACAGTACCCGGTGGTTTTGCCAGCAGGGGGATAAGGCTTAGACCTGAAGCCCCAGGGCGCCATTTCCCGCAAATGTTCCCGCCCTGGAGCTGCATATCTGTCTCTCCCTCACTCCCTGTCAGTGTCTGGGCGCCATTATCCCTCAGCTTCACTGTTCCTGTGACTGCTTGGGCAAATCCTCCTGTGTAAAGCCGCCTGGTTGTCAGCGCTGTGACTTTACATGACACTTAAGTATTCTACCTGCCTTTTTAGACAGTGATAGTTAAGAAAGAGTGCATTTAGTCAGGGTTTTCTAGTACAATTACCCTGTGATATACATCCAGTTCTTACTGTGTACTGTTATATCTATTGTTATATAGCTATATATATAAGCTACTCCAGTGCAGTATTATTGTCCGTAATAACCTCTGCATTGTACAAACTGTGACTATCTGTGTGTGCATTAGATAGCAGAGTGGTGTCCATTTCGTGTCTTTCACTCAACCTGTTATCCCTATATTCTATAACCTGAGGGGGCTTGGTGCGTCAGGTTTTATATTGATATAGGATTTTCACAAAGATATACTTTAATACGTATTTTTCTCTGTGATTTAGTCACAATATCTCTCCTTTGCCTCTGCTAGTGCTGACTACACTGCGCAGGGGTTTGGGTAAGAGGTATTGTGCTGCTGCCAATTGTACTGTGTTTCAGCAAAGGAAGAAAAAAAGATGGCTCTTGTGTGGGCGCACTCTTAATTAGTTGAAATATAGTTCAAATAGTTTTAATTCTGCATGGTAGTAAATAAAATATAACTTTTAATGGATATACATTAAAAAGAGTGTCTCATGATTACCCATTGGGCAAAATAGGATCCAACAACTAAATGTGATTTAAAATGCATATTAAATAAAAAAGTTTTTTTTAGAACAGAAATGGTTGTAAAAAATGAGGGAATTTTCTGGTCCTGTTTCACAAGATGTGATAAGAAAGGATGTAGACACTTTGCTATTCTACGTCCGTTTCTGCCTGACCAGTACAGAAAATCTGTATTGTTGAGACCAGATTATGGTAAATTATCAAATCTGAAAAAGCTGGACAGGTCCGGCAATGGATAGTGAGACATTACCCACTTCCCACCAGTCACCAACCAAAAGCACTGTGTGGTTTGTTTCAAAATGAGAACTCAGAGGGTCTACAGGGAATACACAGTGTAGCAGACTTTTTATCCATGCGATGTGCGTTATTTGACACCAACAGCAGTATCACCACTTGATCTCATCTTTTCTTTATATTATCTCTACCCCTTGTATGCATACTCTGTTAACACAATGATTTAAGACCCTCTGAGTTCTCATTTTGAAACAAACCACACAGTGCTTTTGGTTGGTGACTGGTGGGAAGTGGGTAATGTCTCACTATCCATTGCCGGACCTGTCCAGCTTTTTCAGATTTGATAATTGACCATAATCTGGTCTCAACAATACAGATTTTCTGTACTAGTCAGGCAGAAATGGATGTAGAATAGCAAAGTGTCTACATCCTTTCTTATCACATCTTGTGAGACAGGACCAGAACATTCCCTCATTTTTTACAACCATTTCTGTTCTAAAAAAACTTTTCTATTTAATATGCATTTTAAATCACATTTAGTTGTTGGATCCTATTTTGCCCAATGGGTAATCATGAGACACTCTTTTTAATGTATATCCATTAAAAGTTATATTTTATTTACTACCATGCATAATTAAAACTATTTGAACTCTATTTCAACTAATTAAGAGTGCGCCCACACAAGAGCCATCCTTTTTTTCTTCCTTTGCTGACATATGTTCTTTCTGGCTCTGGGCGCACCACCATACTGGACAGAGATTTGATAATGTAAAGAAAATGTATCCTAATTGTCCGAATTCTGGTTTGTTCATTATAATTGCTATCCCATTTACACTGAGACCAGTGCCGGGTCATCCCTGTTCTTTTATCCTAATTGTACTGTGTTACCTGATACTGCAAGTTATATCATGTCTGCTTCTGAGGGTAACGGTTCTGGGGCTGAACACACTGCCGGTGTTGCTGACGTCACAGATCCCTATGAGGGGAATATAACAGCTGTGGGCTCTGGTTCTGGGGGCTCCTTGCCCCCCCAGTGGGACTGTGGCAACGGAGGCACGTAATGACCCACCTTGGGCCGCTTTTTCCACGCTTCTGCATACGCTAGTTCATAAACTAACACCCCCTATGGGACCCCCAATGCCGGTACAACCGTATGTGGTCCCTGCAGCTAACCCGCCATGGGCGGACGATTTATCTGCTCAATTGAAGAAGTTGAACCAGTCCCTGACTACCAAAAAGTCTGACCAACGCTCGCCTAAGTCCAAGGGGTCCTCTAAGCGAGCGCTTGTCTCCTCACAATCCACTGCTGTCACTGACACCTCGTCTGATGAAGACGGCACTTACACTGACCCCACAGGTTCTGACTCCGATACGGCTGATGGGGAGGGTAGTTCACATGTGGATGTTCCTGATCTTTTGGAGGCTATTAAATTAATTCTAAAGATTACGGATGATCCCGAGCCATCCGTACCTCCTAAGAAATCTGATAGGTTCAAGCGTCAGAAGGTGGTTAAACAAGTTTTACCTCACTCTGATCACCTAGTGGATATACGTCAGGAACCCTGGGAAAACCCGGGTACGAAGTGTGTGCCTCAAAAGAAGATGCTGGCTCGCTATCCCCTCGCGCCAGAGCTGTCTAAGAATTGGGAAACGCCTCCTCCAGTAGACTCACATGTGGCTAGGATGGTAGTTTCCTCAGCTCTGCCTGTCACTACCGTCACGTCTCTAAAAGAGCCTACGGATAAACGTGTCGAGGGTTGTCTTAAAGCGATTTACACCCTCACGGGTGCTGCACAAAGGCCCACTATTGCAGCAACATGGGCTGCAGAGGCTATTGAAGCATGGGCCTTGGAGTTAGAAGCTGAAATCTCCTATGACCATGCTAGACAATGCTTGTCATATATTGTCACAGCTTCTCGCTATATTAAAGAGGCGGCTTCTGATGCCGGTATCCTAGCAGCCAAGGCCTCTACTACGTCAGTCCTGGCTCGCCGGATATTGTGGCTGAGATCCTGGTCTGTGTATCTGGACTCTAGAAAAACCCTGGAGGTACTCCCTTTCAAGGGAGATATTCTGTTTGGGGAGGACTTAAATAAGATAGTGGCTGACTAGGCTATTGTGAAAACTACCTGTCTGCCAAGTACCGCTCCTTCTGTTTCAAAGGCCAAAGGTACTTTCTTTCGCCCCTTTCATCCTTCAGGTAAAGCAAAAGGTCAGGCGTACAACAAGCAGGCCCGCACTTCCAAACCTGGTAAGCCGAAAAGAGCCTGGGCGGCCCGTCAGCCAGCTTCCAAGGCCGATAAGCCTGCCGCATGACGGGGCGGGCCTCCCTCTGGGGGATCCCAGGGTGGGGGGCCGCTTCTAGGGTATACCCAGGAATGGTTGAAAAACACTTCAGATGCCTGGAAACACCGCTGGCTGGAAGTCATGTATTTCCGGTTCCTGTGGAGCTAATTACACCAATTTGGTACACTAGTAGATGAGTAACCCCTTTATATTTGTGCCAATTTTTGGCTTATTCATTCCAGGTGTACCTGAGATATAGACCGGCAAAGTCATGGACCTGCACCCCGGCAATCCCGGGTAAGCTTATGGAGAATGCACCCCAAAATTTAGAAAAGTGGTGGGGTGATAGAGAAGTCTCTTCTGTATGCCTGCCAAATTTGGGGTGACTGGCACCCCAGGAACGGCAGTTATAGCTCCAGAAGTGGACCCCACTTGACTTGATCTCCTGCGGGAGAGCCCCGGGTAAGTCAATGGGGAAACACCGCTGGCTGGAAGCAGAGCCGGCCCTAGTCATAGGCAAACTAGGCAATTGCCTAGGGCATCTGGTCTGCCAAGGGGCATAAGCAGCTCCTGCTGATTAAAATGATATGCGGCATACCCATATTCTGTGTGTAGCATTTCGTATGCAGATACAGCCACAGCCACACACAGTATATAGGCATGCCGCATATCATTTTAATCAGGAGAAGCTGCTTATGCACCTAGGCATACCAGGTGCCCTAAGCAATTGCTGCTTGTGCATCCTAGCCACATAGCAATGCAAAAAAGATGCATTTTCATCACAAATAGGCACCCAACGTTATCAGAGCTACCAGTTGACTCGCGCCAGGCATCTCCTGCTGCATGGTGTATGGAGGCAAGATTTATGAGGACACATCTGTATCCAAGCAGAGGCAGAGGTCACAGTGTTAGCGGCCATGTGAGTGCTGTGTGAGTGCGTTGGTTGTGCAATAGTGTTCAGCATATGTGTAAGGTTCATTATGCATTTCATGTGTATAAATGCATTAATAATGTGCAGCAAATGGGTAAAGGGCACTATGTGTGTCATTATGTGTATAAGGGCATTAATAATGTGTGACATGTGTAAGGGGCACTATGTGTGTCATTATGTGTATAAGGGCACTAATTACGTGCGGCATATGTGTAAGGAACATTGTGTGTCGTTATCTGTATAAGGGCATTAATAATGTGCGGCATATGTGTAAGTGACATTAGGTGTATAAGGGCATTAATAAGGGTTGGCATAATGTGTAAGGCGCATTATGTTCATAAGGACATTAATAATGTGTGTCGTATGTGTAAGGGGAATTACTGTGTGGTATGTGTATAAATGCATTACTAATGTTTGGCATTATGTGTATAAGGTGCTCTACTGTGTGGCGTAACGTATAGAAAGGGCACTACTGTGTGGTCTAATGTGAATAAAGAGCAATATGGTGTGGCGTAATGTGAATAAGGAGCAATATGGCGTGGTGTAATGAGAATAAAGAGCAATATGGTGTGGTGTAATGTGAATAAGGAGCAATTCAGTATGATGTATGTGAATGAGGGGCACTACCGAGAGGAGTATATAAGGTAAAGTGGTACTACTGTGTGATGTAATGTGAATGAGGGACACTATTGCATGATAAATTGCAAACAAAGTTGCAGTACTATGTGGCATAATTTGAATTGGGGGAACTATTGTGTGGCCATGCCCCTTCCCGGCAAGAACACATACCTTTTTGGGCTGTGCGCCGAATGTGCACACTGTTCTTATTTAAATTTCAGAGTGAGGGAAAACCAAAATAAGGACTGCAATGGGTGAGGGGTGATGGTGCTGGGAAAGGGGTGCAGGGTCAGAGGCGGAACTAGCGTTGGTGCTAGGGGGCACCAGCCAAAATCTTGCCTAGGGCATCATATTGGGTAGAGCCGGCTCTGGCTGGAAGTACTGGATCTCCGGTTCCTTTGGAGCTATTTACACCCAATTTGGTACACTAGTAGATGGGCCAATTTTGTGGTAATTTGGTCCAACAGAACCGGAGATATAGACCGGCAAAATCAGGAACCTGTACCCGGACTCTCCTGGGTAAGCAAGTGGGCAAGTACCGCTGGCTGGATGTCCTGGATCTCCGGTTCCTGTGGAGCTATTTACACCCAATTTAGATGGGTATCACCTCTATAAGTGGTTTAAATTGGGGGTCATTCGGCCCAGCAGAACCGGAGATATAGACCCACAAAGTCCGAAACTTGTATCCGTCTGAGCTCGGGTTGTCGAATCCGGAACACCCGGTCTCTGGAAGTCCCATATCTCCGGAATGAAAAATCTGAATATTAAGCCCAGGGGTGTTGGCTACAAGGGGGTACCAGCCATGAGTGGGTGGAGTGCGTGGTTCCGGAGATATTGGGGTGCAAAGCCGGGGAGAGCCCCCAATCCGCCAAAAAATGAAGTCTTAAAGTTGCTTTCGCCATACGTCTGCTGGGTTTTTTCTGATTTTGGGGATCACAGTTCCGGAACTGTGCACTCCACAAACAAGTGACTTACCTTTCCTGAAGCTAGAGAACCAGGGCTACAAAACGTATATTTCGGATTTTTTATAGACCCCACTGTTCCGGAGCTACAGCCGGTTGAAGGTCCAAAACCTACCTGGTTCGGGGCTCCATGCAAGTCAATGGGATTTCGGGGGGCCCTTTGGACCCCGATATCTCCGGAACCAGGGGCTCTATAAAAATTCAGAGATACACTTTTGTAGCCCTGGTTCTCTTCTACTTACCCACCAATTTGCTCTTATTAGCACCCCAAGGAACCGGAGCTACACCGGTTGAAAGCCGGTGCCCCTAACGGCGATAACCCCATTCAAAGTCAATGGGCGTTTTGGGGTCCACTTGAACCCCGATATCTCCCGATCTAAGGGGTCTATAAAAATTCCGAAATATACGTTTTGTTCAGGAGACTATGCTCTTTCCAACGAGCCTATCCCCAAATAGCATACTTGGGGGGCTAAATAATCAGTGTGACTTTTTTTTTTTAGGGGGGTCCGATTGCTCGGTCCCCTGATTTTTCATCAAAAATCCGAGATATTCGTTTTTGGAGAGGAGATTCTGAGCTACCCTCGGTACATAGAGGTCGGGGGTCAAAGGTCATGACCTCTGGACGCTTCAGAGCACTTTGGTCCAAGTTTTGGGGGTTCCGATCCACTTTAGAGCTTAGACCCCAATGGGGCACAGGTAGCCCCAGCGATTCTGTACCCCAATACGAAATTTCCAGTCTCTGGGGTCAAAAATGGGGGTACTAGGCTCCGGAAGATATAGCTCAAGAAGTGGACCCCACTTGACTTTTCCTCCTGCGGGAGAGCCCCGGGTAAGTCAATGGGAAAACACCGCTGGCTGGAAGTCATGGATCTCCGGTTCCCGTGGAGCTATTTACACCCAATTTGGTACAGTAGTAGCAGAGTATCCCCTCTATATTTGGGGCCATTGGGTCCAACAGAATGGGAGATATTGACCGGTACATCCCTCAACTTTTACCGGGGCTCTCCCGGGTAAGTCAATGGCCAAGTACCGCTGTCTGGAAGTCATGGATCTCCGGTTCCTGTCGAGCCATTTACCCCAAATTTGGTACAGTAGTAGCTGAATATCACCTCTATATGTGTTCCAATTGTGGGGTCATTGGGTCCAACAGAACCGGAGATATTTTGACCCAAAGTTGAAATATTTGCTCCCGTTTAGAGAACCAGAAATGAGCTGCAACCAGCGCCGTTGTCATTAAAGTACTCTCCAAAAAGGGCTCCAGAAAGAAAAAATATTTGCCCCCCTAATGGCACCCACCGGTGGAAGTGATGTTTTGGATCCAGGGTGTATGGAAGGGTCCCTGGATTCAAAGAGGCCCCCCGGTCCCGGTGGGTGCTGTTTTGGTGAATCCCAGGTAGGGAACCAGGATATTTGTGGCCCCAAGTCGGTGCTCTGGGAACTTGTACCGAAACAAGACTTAGTGCAATGAAAGGAGAGCCTCAACAAGCTCCATGCGGGGTATAATTGGCTTTGAATCCGGGGAGGGAACCAGTCGGGGGGGGGGGCTTAATACTCCATATTTCCCGGTGGGCCCATTTTTAATCATGTCCAGGTAGGGAACCAGGATATTTGTGGCCCCAAGTCGGTGCTCTGGGAACTTGTACCGAAACAAGACTTAGTGCAATGAAAGGGAGCGCCTCAACAAGCTCCGTGCGGGGTATAATTGGCTTTGAATCCGGGGAGGGAACCAGTCGGGGGGGGGGGGGGGGGGCTTAATACTCCACATTTCCCGGTGGGCTCATATTTGGTCATGCCCAGGTAGGGAACCAGGATATTTGTGGCCATGAGTCGGTGTTTCTGGGAACTTGTACCGAAACAAGTCTTAGTGCAATGAAATCAGCGCCTCAACAACTTCCAGGCGGTGGATGGTGGGCTTTGAATCCGGGGAGGGGGACCAGTCGGTGGGGGGGGGGAACTTAATAGTCCATTTTTTGGGGGAGTGGGGCTGGTTCCCTTCCTGGGGGCCGATTTACCCCAAATTTTGACCACTTATGGAGCCTGATCCTGGTATCATCTCCACCAATTTTGGGGTGTTTTGGAGGTATGGAGCTAGGTCAACCGTCCGGTCACCCGTGATGACTTTATCTGGTCTGAGCCTTGGTAAGCAAGTGACCAAGTACCGGTGCCTGGAAGTCATGGATCTCCGGGTCCAGAAAAGCTAAATGTATGGGACTTTGTACACTGTTAGCAGAGTACCCCCTCTATATCTGGGCCAAATTTGGGGTCATTGGGTCCAACAGAACCGGAGATATAGACCAGCAAAGTCCAAAACCTGTAACCGTCAGAGCCTGGGTAAGTCAATGACCAAGTACCGATGCCTGGAAGTCATGGAACTCCGGATCCAGAATATCTAAATTTATGAGATTTGGTACATAGTAGATGAGTATCCCCTCTATTACTGGGCCAAATTTGGGGTGATTCGGTCCAACAGAACCAGAGATATACCCCTTTAAACTTACCGCCACACTCTTTTCCCAAGGATTTCAGTTGGGGAAATGATAGCGCTTGTATGGATTGCGCCCAGTTTCTGGGATCAAACTTCGGTTCCCGGGCAGGTAAAAACTTGGTTCCGGTACCGTTGGAAAGCTGAATATCTCAGCTTTCATGAGAACTCAGAACCAAGTTTGTAGTTGCCCGGGATCCAGAGTTATGCCCGGTCGAGCAGTCAAAATACCGCCTCATAAGTCAATGGGAGCGTTTTGGGCGAGTTTGAGCCGGTATATCTCCGGTTCCAAGAACGGTATAAAAAAAATGGAGATATTTGTTTTGTAGAGGGGGAACGTGGCTTTCACCGACTATGGAACTGGAGCTAGACAGTTTGAAAGTCCGGGTCATGTTTGAACGGCGGTTCTCCGTCTTTGATCCAGAATAACTCTGGTTCTGGACAGGCTAGAAACTAGGTTTCACCGGTTCCTGAATCCTCAGGATCCACTCTTTCCAAAGAGCCCCCCCCCCCTCCCGCATAATTTTGGGGTGCAAGGGGGAGCAACGCGGTCAAACCGCAACTTGGAAGTCAGGCTGAAAAAGTGTGGACTTAGTCATTTTTTGGACTTTGGACGGGGGGTCGACTTTGAACGGTCATATCTCCGGTTCCCGGATAGATACATTAAAACTGGTACCCCCTGATAGCTGAGAGTCCCCTCTAATTTATGAGATCCTACCCGAGCATGTGAGTCCAAAGGCGGCTGAGATATCGGGGTTCAGGCGGGAATTTACAGGTCCCATTATAGTCTATGGGAATTTGGGTCAACTTTAGCCGGTTGTATCTCCGGTTCCAGAGGGTCAATCAACTATCGGAGATATACGTTTTGTAGCCCTGGATCTCCTCTACGGGCACACCAAATCTCAAGTACCGACACCCCACGGAACCGGAGCTACACCGGTTGAAAGCCGGTGCCCCAATCGGCAACCGCCCCATTCTAAGTCAATGGAGATTTTGGGGTCCACTTGAACCCCGATATCTCCCGATCTAAGTGGTATATAAAAATTCCGAAATATATGTTTTGTTCAAGAGACTATGCTCTTTCTAACGAGCCTATCCCCAAAAGCATACTTGGGGGGCAAGATAATCCGTGTGACTTTTTTTTAGGGGGGTCCGATTGCTCGGCCCCCTGATTTTTCATCAAAAATCTGAGATATGTTTTGGAGAGGAGATTCTGAGCTACCCTCGGTACATAGGGGTCTGGTCGCTTCAGAACACTTTGGTCCAAGTTTTGGGGGGTCCCGATCCATTTTAGAGCTTAGACCCCCAATGGGGCACAGGTAGCCCCAGCGATTCTGTACCCCAATATGAAATTTCTAGTCTCTGGGGTCAAAAATGGGGGTGCTAGGCTTCGGGGGACACTGCTCCGCTTCCGGACCATGTACCCCAAAATTTTGAAACTTGGTGGGGTGATAGAGAAGAGACTCTTCTGTATGCATGGGCACCCCAGGAACGGAAGATACAATGGGAAAACACCGCTGGCTGGAAGTCCTGGATCTCCGGTTCCTGTGGAGCTATTTACACCCAATTTGGCACACTAGTAGATGAGTATCCCCTCTATATGTTGGCCAGTTTTGGGGTGATTTGGTCCAACAGTACCGGAGATATAGACCGGCAAAGTCTGAAACCTGTACCCGAGCTCTCCCGGGTAAGCAAATGGGCAAGTACCGCTGGCTGGAAGTCATGGAACTCTGGTTCCTGTGGAGCTATGGAAACCCTTCGCTCTATAGTTCTGGCCTTGGAACCTGGGGACTACATGGTCTCCCTGGACATACAGGATGCTTACCTGCATAGTCCTGTAGCAGCGTCACATCAGCAATACCTGAGGTTCGCTATTGGCAACCTCCATTGCCAGTTTCGGCGTTACCTTTTGGTTTAACAATGGCTCCGCGAGTCTTCACCAAAGTAATGGCGGTGATGACGGTGGTACTCCGCCGTCAAGGGGTCAGGATACTGCCGTATCTGGACGACTTGTTAATCCTGGCAAATTCCCCGGAACTTCTCCTATGTCATCTGGATATGACGGTCCGGTTTCTACAAGCCCACGGGTGGCTCATCAACTGGAAGAAATCCTCCCTGATCCCTGCTCAGACCATGGTGCATCTGGGAGCGCTATTGGACACTCACAACCAGAGGTTGTTCTTGTGTCAGGAGAAGGTCCTGAAGCTTCAGGACAGGATTCGTTGCTTCCTTTCTCGTCCGCAAGTGTCGATACATTCGGCTATGCAGGTGCTGGGCCTCATGGTGTCAGCATTCGATATGGTGGAGTATGCTCAATTCCATTTTCGCCCCCTCCAGAGGCTGATTCTAGCCCAGTGGGACGGCCTGCCTCACCGGATCAGGTCTCAAATGATCTCATTGACTCCGGAGGTCCGTCTGTCGCTGCTCTGGTGGCTCCAGGACCAACAATTGCGCAGGGGCCGTCCCTTCTGGATATCCAACTGGGTCCTGTTGATGACAGATGCCAGTCTAAGAGGTTGGGGCGCGGTGCTGGAGCAACACTCCCTTCAGGGTCGGTGGACCAAGGAGGAATCTCTCCTCTCGATCAATATTCTGGAATTGCAGGCAGTCTTCAATGCATTGAACCTGGCCCAGCATTTAATTCAGAACCGTCCTGTTCAAGTACATTCGGACAACGCCACCACAGTGGCTTACATAAATCATCAAGGCGGCACTCGAAGCCGTTTGGCAAAGAAGGAAGTCTCACGGATTCTACGTTGGGCGGAACGCCATCTACCGGCCATATCGGCAATATTCATTTTGGGAGTCCTGAATTGGGAAGCGGACTTTCTCAGTCGTCAGGACGTGCATGCCGGCGAGTGAGGCCTCCATCCAGAAGTGTTTCAACTCCTAGTGGAAAAGTGGGGTCTTCCAGATGTAGATCTGATGGCATCTCGACACAACCACAAGGTTCCGCTCTTCGGAGCAAGGACAAGGGATCCTCAAGGAGCATTCGTGGATGCGCTGGCAGTGCCGTGGAGGTTTCGGCTGCCGTAGGTGTTCCCTCCGGTGTCACTCCTGCCCAGGGTAATTCCGAAGTTCAAGCAAGAAAAAGGAAATCTGCTTCTCATAGCTCCAGCGTGGCCCAGACGGCACTGGTTCTCAGACCTGCAGGGCCTATCGTCAGAGCGTCCAATTCTACTTCCACAACGCCCAGACCTCCTTTTACAGGTCCCCTGTGTCTACCAGGACCTAGCCCGGCTGTCTTTGACGGCGTGGCTCTTGAAGCTTCCGTCTTGAGGGTTAAGGGTTTTTCTGAAGAGGTCATTAAAACTATGTTGCGGGCCCGGAAACCGGCTTCTGGACGGATTTACCATAGGGTCTGGCATTCCTACTTTGTTTGGTGCGCATCTAACAATTATGACGCTTCCAAGTTTAGTACAGCCAAACTTTTGGCTTTTCTGCAACAGGGCCTGGATTTAGGCCTGCGTCTAACCTCCCTCAAGGTTCATATTTCTGCCTTGTCGGTGTGGTTTCAGAGAAAAATTGCGACTTTACCTGATGTTCATACTTTCACTCAGGGTGTGTTGCGTATCCAACCTCCATATGTCCCGCCTGTGGCTCCTTGGGACTTATCGATGGTTTTGGGAGGCGTTGCAGGAGCCTCTGTTTGAACCCCTTGGTTCAGCTGATCTTAAGTGGCTTTCCCTTAAGGTGGTGTTCTTGCTGGCTATTGCCTCTGCTAGAAGAGTGTCGGATTTGGGGACCCTTTCCTGTAGTTCCCCATATCTGATTTATAACCGTGACCGGGCGGTACTTCGGACTCGTCCCGGTTATTTACCGAAGGTGGTGTCTTCTTCTTTCCACCTTAATCAGGAGATTGTGGTTCCGGCCTTTAATTCTCCCGAGTTGTCTTCCAAAGAGTGGTCTTTGGATGTGGTACAGGCTCTCCGTATCTATGTGAAGAGAACTGCTTCTATTCGAAAATCTGTTTCTCTCTTTGTTTTGTTTGGATTTCACAAACGTGGCTGGCCTGCTCACAAGCAGACCCTGGCCAGGTGGATTAGAATGGTGATTGCACATGCTTATGTGAAGGCTGGTCTGTCAGCTCCTGCTCACATTACGGCCCATTCTACTCGGTCTGTTGGACTTTCTTGGGCGGCCCAACGAGGTGCGACCCTTGACCAATTGTGCAAGGCAGCTTCGTGGTCCTCCGGGAACACGTTCATAAGGATCTATGCCTTCGATACTGCCGCTTCCCAGGATGCTTCCTTTGGACGCCGGGTTCTTGTGCCCGCTACAGTGCGTCCCCTCCCATAAGGAACTGCTTTAGGACATCCCCATTGTCCATCCTTGTGGAGCCCAGTGTACCCCGCAGCAGAAAACGAGTTTTATGGTAAGAACTTACTGTTGTTAAAACTTTCTGCGAGGTACAAGGCTCCACAAGGCGCCCATCCTGACGCACTTAGCTTCTTCGGGTTGGTATGGCATTAGCCGCTGACACTTCTCTTGTCGTGAGAGTGTGGTGTATGTGGCTACTAACCGTTGTCGTCTGTTTTCCTGCTACTGCATTGGGCTGGTTAACTAAAAACTGAGCTCCTGTGTAGGGAGGCGGGGTTATAGAGGAGGTGGCGCTGTGCATTCTGGGAATAGTCAAAGCTTTGAGCCTGTTGGTGCCTCGGATCAAGATCCTACTCTACACCCCATTGTCCATCCTTGTGGAGCCCAGTGTACCTCGCAGAAAGAGTTTTAACAACGGTAAGTTCTTACCATAAAACTCATTTTATTTACCTACCGGTAATTCCTTTTCTCGTAGTTCGTAGAGGATGCTGGGCGCCCGCCCAGCGCTTTGTGATCCTGCAGTGGTTACTTTGTTCACTACTGCTTAGTTCTTGGTTTAGTACTGTTTTGTTACTTGGTTAAGTAATATTCAGCCGTTGCTGATGTTTCAAGCTAGTTAGCTTGGTTTGCATTGTATCTGTGAGCTGGTGTGAATCTCTCCACTATCTGTGCAAAATCCTTCTCTCGAAGTTGTCTGTTTCCTCTGGCACAGTTTCTAGACTGAGTCTGGTAGGAGGGGCATAGTGGGAGGAGCCAGCCCACACTCTCAAACTCTTAAAGTTCCAGTGGCTCCTAGCGGACCCGTCTATACCCCATGGTACTAATGTGGACCCCAGCTACGGACTACGAGAAAAGGATTTACCGGTAGGTAATTTAAAATCTTTTTTTTTTTTTTTTTTTTTAATCTGGATTTTTCCAGGCTAACTTAAATAGGTCATCTAACTGTGCAGAATCAGGGAAAGTGACACTGGGGTTGTTCTATGTGAAGAAAAACGAGTGCTGTGATGCTCCCTCTAGAGGGAGTTTTAACACGTCCCGTATAGCCAGAATATGAGGTTCAATACCCGGTGCAGAAGGGAAATCCCCAGTAATAGGTTCCAATTCCTCCCCTTCTTCCAGTATTTCCTCATCTGAATCTGAGAGTAAAGCAGGCAACCCACGTTTTTGTGAACCTGAATTAGAGAAGGGGGGCTGCTCTGCCCTTGCAGCCAGGTCTACAACAGTCTGCTGCAATTGTTGAGTTTTTTTTCAGCCCTGAGATGACATATTTGACATGTTTTTAATGGCACCTAGCCAGGAAGGCTCCTGACCCCCCCCCCCCCCCCCCCCCCCTTCCCAGTCCCCTCACTGAGCTGTGAGAACTGGCTACATTGTTCAGATGACAATGAACCAGACGTAGGAGGAGAGAATCTGGCGTGACATACACTGCATAATTGGTGTTTTACCATGTTCACAGTAACAACACTTACTTACACAGACAAGTAATGATAGCAAGCCTGCCCTTACTGTATGTGAGAGGGAGACAGAGATGAGACCAGCACACCCAAGCTAAACAGCGCCAGTGAGGCTGCAAACTGATATGACAACGGTGAATCACCAGTGTTTTGTACTTTTCAGGACACATATTTGTGTACCATAGCGGCTCTCCCCCTTTACTACACCCCTGTACCAGTTTTAATGAGTATCTGGAGGAGCTGTGCGCCTGCTGCTGCAGCTGTAAGCAGAGGAAGGCGCCAAAATGCCGCTTGTCCCGCTCTGAGTACGCTCCACCCCTGTAATGGCGCTGGAGTTTCATCTATATTTTTACCGTCAAAAGTCTCCCCATGAGTAGAAAACATCACACAAGTGCTAGTTGTACCCGGACTGCGAGTGTACACAGGGGGGCTATAACGGGTCCAGTATTCCGCGTTCTGCTGCACCATAAACCAGGGGGACCCCCCTAGCGGGGCCCCCAGTTTGTACTCACCACTGATGTTACCTTCAGGCTATCGTTAGGGGTGTGCAGCGTGCTGCAGTTGTGACCGCAAAGGCGCAGTGCCCTGCTGTACAACAACCTCTCAGGACGGTGGTCCTGCAGCGGGGAAGCGGCTCTGACACCTCGCAAGGCCGGTGACCGCCCCCCCACCACCACCACCCCTAACTCCCACGGTGCAGGTATGATGTTGCCCAAACAGCATACCAAAAATAACAACGATTTAAAAAGAAACTGAAGAAAACTCTGGAGCTTGCAAAGTGTGCATCCTCTCCTGAGGGCACTTTTTCTAAACTGCCTGTGGGAGGGGGCATAGAGGGGAGGAGCTAGCACACCCAGTTGAAGAAATTTAAAGTGCACTGGCTCTTTTGGACCCCGTCTATACCCCATCGTACTAGAGTCCCCCAATATCCCTTATGGATGCTAGAGAAAAAAACAAAACTACTTTTCCCCAAGTAACCTGCTGTCTTGTGCTCGCTACATTTTTCACACAGACACACAGGAGACCCCTGTTTTGCATTCCAAAGAAAGGGCTTTGCATTAACGGTCATTAATGTAGGACTAACTGTGTGATAGTGTCCCGAGACAATCTGTCTCCAAATGGTAAAAGCCTTATAAATCCAATGTACTAAAATACGTTTCTAAAAGTGCTCAGGTCATACATTGAAACATACGGTTCTACAAATATACAACAGTGCTCAGTGCATTAAATATAACAGGATAAATAGCATTATAACACTTCCTCGTTCTGTGGCCACAGTCAGCTGCAACAGGTATTAAAATGTACATACAGCACGATGACACACGCAGGCCACATGAAGTACATAGCACCAGTATTTTCCTTTTGATGACACAGCAACATGACCGTTTATGCAGTAGTGGCCATATGAGCTGCACGCTTAGGCTTCCTGGCCACAAACACAAATTAATAATGTCATTAAGCACACGGCAGTCTCCACACACCAACTACAAACAATTATTTATACTTCCTGTATAACGATTCAAATGATCTACAAATCCACAGGTTGAATAATATGTTTTGTTTAGTACAAAGTAGAAAGGAAATTAAAGTTTGCAAATTGAAAAAAAAAAAGCAAAAGACCCCAAAAAAACTCATTGGGGAAATGGGTGAGGCAGTCATCGTTATGCGTTAGTCAAATGGCTCATAAAGCAGCAACTGGCAGTATAATGCAAAGTAGTAAAAAAGATAGGGCTGTCTGTTTCACTTGTGTGTATGACTTTAGGAAAACTAAAATGGACATTACTTGGAAACTTGATGTAGAGGTCTATTCACAAAGCAGTGAAAAGAGTGGAGAAGCGAGCCTGTGGAAAAGTTGCCCATGGCAACCAATCAGCTACTACGTATAATTTTATTTGCACTTCATAAATAATACTTCAATGCTGATTGGTTGTCGTGGGCAACTTCTCCAACGGCTCACTTCTCCATTCTTTTCACTGCTTCATGATTAGACCCCCCGTAATTGGGAACATTGCATTCATAGTATTTTCTACAGCTTTTCTTTCTTGCTGCAGCAATGTTTTTTTATTTATATTTGAGACATTATTTGTTGAAATCTTATTGTGACCACCAGGAGCACAGTTCCATTAAATGATAACACTGCTAATTAGTAATGATATCCTGTCTGGGTAATACCTGCAAGTCATCTACCATAACGTTCATGCAGAAAAGATGCTGCAAAACAAGGATCTCTATAGAGAATGACTTAAGATTCTGTTGAGCTTTCCAAGAAAGAATTAAAGATTGCATCGACATAACAGTCACTTTCTATGATTTAAGAATTGAGAAGGAAAGCCTATTTCGGCCAGCTAAGGAGTGTTGCCGTTTCTTCTGTACTCTTTCTTCTGCTTTTAGAAAACAACCCAGGTTGAAGCAGCTAGAGAGAGAATGCTTGCAGCAGGAGGAGATGCAGGATGCCATGAAGAATGCAAGAACTTTTCTTGACAATCTTGGACACCTAAAGCAGGACTACATCAAGTACAAGTCTGAAAACCCTAACACTAAGCAAACTGTAAGTATTTCCATGGTTCTATTAAACACTGGTTAGTATAGAGGCTGTAGCCTTTACATGAATACTAAATCTCTCAGATTTTCTTACTGTACATTTGGAAAGAATGTTAGGCAAAGGTATTGTTTGCGAAACTGACTTGTTACCTCAAAAAGCAAATTTATTTAAATGACAAGCTGCATTCTATTTCAGTCTCCATAAATCAGACCGCATTCTAAAGTAAACTCAGTTGCTACTGACTGCGTGTCTGACAATCCACATGAGACCCAGGGGATGGCTGGCAACTTTTAGCCTGGGGGCAGGTCCAGAGCACTGGCCCATAAGTAATGGTGCCATCTTAAATGGAGGTTTTTTTTGTTTAAAAAATATTTATTAATAAAAAAAAATTAGGCCTGGTGTAAATTATCCCAAAGATACATTTATAAATTTGTCAGTGCGGCAGCGGCTTCAGCGGCGCTGTGTACTAGTCACGCAGGGGTTGCCAACCAGTCAGTGGCAAAGAGCCAGAAAAGATCTGTAGTCAAGGGTAAGAGCCATATCATATACGCGCCGAAGGCGCTCGAGCAAAAATGGGGGCGTGGCATAGTTGTCACAAAGCCGCACCCCATTTTTATGCGCACACCTTTCGGTTTGACGTTTGTAGGAGTATGACCTTGTGTCATAACCCATTTTTAGTCATGTTGTACAGTGCCACATACAAATAAAAACACCAAAAAAGGGTGCCCCCACAGTGCCAAATACATATACGCCCCCACAGGGCCAAATACATATACGCCCCCACAGTGCCAAATACATATACGCCCCCACAGTGCCAGATACATATATTCCTCCACAGTGCCAGATACATATGCCCCCCACAGTGCCAGATATGCCCCCACTGCCAGATACACACCTCCCCAGTGCCAGATATGCCCCCAGTGTAAGATACACCTCCCCAGTGCCAGATATGTCCCCAGTGTAAGATACACATGTCCACCCAGTGCCAGATATGCCCCCAATGCCAGATATACCCCCACTGCTAGCTACACGTCTCTCCAGTGCCAGATATGCCCCCAGTGCCAAATATGCCCTCACTGCCAGATACACGTCCCCTCAGTGCCAGATACACGTCCCCCCAGTGCCAGATATGCACACACTGCCAGCTACACGTCTCCCCAGTGCCAGATATGCCCCCAGTGCCAGATACATGTCCCCGTCCCCCCCAGTGCCAGATATGCCCCTAGTGCCAGATACACGTCCCCGTCCCCCCGGTGCCAGATATGCCCCCAGTGCCAGATATGCCCCCACACTGCCACTGTCCACTCATAATAATTAATGTTGGCAATCCAATAGCTTGGCTAGGACATTTTTCCGATTCACGATAGTCACTGAATTGCAGTAATGTTAACCGGATGATGGTATGCAGAGATCCCTTGTAGATGTCTCAGCTTAGGAATGTTCCATGCGTGGCTGGAAGGAATGCCGGATAGACTGCTGTGCTGCTGGTCAAATGCTGGAGCAAACCTCCAATTAGTGCCAAGGTGTGGAAGTTCGGAAGGTAAAAATGAGTGGTAATGAATCCAGGATAGAGAGGTGTACCTGACTCAACGCGTTTCGCTGGTTAAGCGTCTACCAGCATCATCAGGAGCTGATGAGCCTGCTGTCGCAGATGAACATTGCGACTGATGGTCATGCAGAACTTCGATGGGATCACAGTGTACAGTTCGCAAATGCAGGAAGGAGGTGCTATGCATTTGCATGGCTAAGGATTGCATTTGCAAAGCTGCTGCGAGCAGCTTTGCAATTGCAATCCTCATTGAATGATGTCCTAAGTGAAGTTCTTACCACAAATTTGGCCAAAAATGTAGGCCCATCCACCACGTCCAGGTGAACTTCTGCAGATAGGTCTCTCACACCCCTAATACTAACACATTATATAAATGTATCTAGAGTACTTTCTAATAGAGGCAGCTACCATGCTGAGGCTTCTAGCATCACACGGAAAAAAGAAAAATGCATCTGCACACTCTAAGCACTAAGAATACTGATAGAATCATTTTGATAAACTCTTACAATTAACATGGAGTATAAGTGAAGTTGTTAGCACAAATGTGGCCAAATTGAGGGTCCATCCGCCGCGTCCAGGTGAACTTCATTAGATGGGTCCCTAACATCCCTAATACTAACACACTATATAAATTTATCCAGGTCACAGCAACATATCTGGTCTGTAACCGGTAATGCGTATTATGGAGGCCAGGATGGGTCTGGTAATGCAACAGAATCTGGTCTGGAACCGGTAATGCGGCAGTGACTCAGCTGGAACTGATAAAGGGGAACCATTAGTTGGTTGGAAGCACCAATAAGAGCTCTGAAAGAAATTAGTAAAGTCCCACCGAGCCAAATTGATGTCTGTAGAAGCGACGTTGCACTGGCGAGTGGCAGTTCACATTTAAATAGGGTCTCCTATATTCCCATTGGTTGCCAAGGTCAGCTTAGCGCAAGGAGTAATTCTATTGGTGGAGATGCGGACAGATGACTTTTTCAAAATGGCGACACCGTCTGCTGCTAATGTGGGAAGCCATTGGCACACAGGAGAAGACTCAGAATTATAAGGATGTTAGGACTTTGAAGTCCCTTAGTTCTGTGTTGCATAAACGATTAGGGAAAATGGTATTTTCATTAAAAACTATCAAGTATGCGAGATTCCATTCCATAATGTTCCAATGAAAAATTCTAAAGAGTTAGTCAGGATCTAACCGTCAGCTATTAAAACAGTTCAAGACAGTCTCCTAGGTGGTGGACTCGTATGGAAAACAAAGGCCGGAGCTTCATTTCCCTGGATTGGATAGTGATTACTACGGATGCCAGTCTTCATGAATGGGGAGCGGTCAAGGGGAACCACCATTTTCAGGGACTATGGTCCTGAAAGGAAACAAGGTTTTCCTTCATTGTGCTGAAGCTAAGAGTTGGTTTTCCTCTTCGCCTAGAAGGGTGTCAGAATTGGGAGCTTTATCTTGAGAATCTCCATTTTTAGGCATCCATGAGGATAGGGCAGTGTTTCGTACATGTCCTTCTTTAAAACCTAAAATAGTGAAGGTTTCCCATTTAAATCAGGAAGTAGTTTTCTCTTGCGTCCTAGAGGATACTGGGTCGACATTAGTACCATGGGGTATAGACTGGTCCACTTGGAACCATGGGCACTTTAAGAAATTAGTAGTGTGGGCTGGCTCCTCCCTCTATGCCCCTCCTACCAAACTCAGTTTTAGAAAATGTGCCCAGAGGAGCTGGTCACGCTTTGGTGAGCTCCTGAAGAGTTTTTTCTACATTTTATTTTTCTATTTGTTATTTTCAGTCAGGGCTGTTTGGCAACAGCCTGACTGCTTCGTGGGACTTAGGGGGGAGAACGGCCCAACTTCCTCAGAGTTAATGGTCCCGTTTCTCTGCTGACAGGACACTGAGCTCCTGAGGGAGCCATTCGCGAGGCACGGCGCAGCATACCCTCCCGCAGCACGCTGCCAACCTCTAACAGCCAGAAAACTGAAGAGTGGTGAGTACAGCGCCGGCGTCCCGATTAGCAGTTCACCGGCGGGAATGGCGGCACAAGGGTAGGAGCACAGCTCTGAGTACAGGCTGCGCTCCGGGGGCTCAGAATGACATTTTCATATAGGTGTCCCGCTGCTGAGGGGTGCGCTGAGCCACCACTGACTACAGACATAACGGGGGTTTTAACCCGCTGTTATTCACAAAAATTACCTCAGGTCAGTTTCAATAAAGTGCGGGAAGTCGCGTGTCAATAAGGGGGCGGGGCTTCTCACTGAGCGGAACCAGCAGCTCACCAGCGCCATTTTCCCTCTGCAGATTGTACAAGTACTCTGGCCCAGATCATGCAGGATGATACTGATCCAGATACATCCAATCCGGGGGAGGGTGAGGTGGATGCGAGTGGGAGGATTCTGCCCCCTCACAGGGAACGCAGGGCCTCATAGAGGCCATCAGAAATGTCCTGCACATTCCTGACAAGGCTGAGGAGGTGGAAGAGGAATCTTATTTTAATACAAAAAATAAATCCTCTGCTACTTTTCCTGCATCAAAAGAATTGAATGCCCTGTTTGAAGGGACTTGGGTAAACCCTGACAAAAAATCAAATCCCTAAGGGGTTAATTTCTTCCTTTCCGTTTCCGCTGGAAGATAGGTAAAAATGGGAGAACCCACCGGTTTGTGGATGCATCGGTGTCTAGGTTGTCGCGTAAGATAGTCTTACCTGTTCCGGGGGCAGCGTCCTTAAAGGACGCAGCTGACCGCAAGATTGAGACCACACTCAAATCTTTATACATTGCGGCTGGGGAGGCCCAGAGACCCACTATTGCTTGTGCATGAATCACTAGGGAAATTGCTGAGTGGTCAGGTAACCTAATTGATGGCTTAGATTCCTTACCCGGGGGGGGACATTATTTTTCTCCTACAGCATATTCAAGATTCTGGTAACTTTATGGTGGAGGCCATAAAGGAAATTGGTTTGCTTAATGCACGCACCACTGCCATGGCAGTGTCTTTTTGGGGATGAACTGGATACGTGGATATCAAAAGCTACGGCGGGTCAGTCTACATACCTTCCTTCCGCAGCAACCCCAGCTAGGAAAACCTACGCTGCTCCAACTCTGCAGTCCTTTCGGACAGCAAAATTTAAAGGCAAATCCAAAAGTTCTGCTACAGCCTTTAGAGGCAGTAAAAGTAAACCCAGAAAACCCACAGCTGCAGGTTCCCAGGACTAGACCTCCGGATCTGCTTCCTCAAAGCCTTCAGCATGACGGTGGACCACACTGCCTGGAAGACAGGCAGGTGGGAGCCTGGTTACGTTTTTTCAGTCACATATGGGCAACATCATGCCAAGATCCCTGGGTCAAAGATCTTATCGCACAGGAATACAGCCTGGAGTTTCAGGAACTCCCACCTCCCAGATTCTTCATATCCGGCTTACCAGCTTCTCCAGAGTCAGGTTTGACTTTGCAGGCAGCAATTCAAAAACTGGTACAGACTCAGGTCATTGTTTAAGTTCCACTACACCTACAAAACAAGGGTGGTTATTCCAACCTGTTTGTAGTACTGAAACCGGATGGTTTGCTAAGGCCCATTTTAAACCACAAGTCACTGAACCTGTACTTGCGGTTGTTCAAATTCAAGGTGGAGTCTCTGAGAGCGGTGATCTCAGGTCTGGAGGAAGGGGAATTCCTGGTGTCTCTGGACATCAAGAATGCGTACCTTCTTGTTCCGATTTGGCCGCCTCATCAGGCTTATCTCAGGTTTGCATTACAGGACTGTCACTACCAGTTCCAGGCCCTGCCATTTGTCCTCTCCACGCCACCGAGGGTGTTTACCAAGGTAATGGCAAAGATGATGTTTCTCCTCCGCAAGCAAGGAATGAACATAAACATAATACCGTACCTGGACGACCACCTGATCAAAGCACCATCCAGGGAGCAGTTGTTACCCAACATTGCCCTCTCAACGAGATTACTCCAGGATCACGGGTGGATTCTGAACCTGCCAAAATCTGACAAGGAACCAACACTGAGGCTTCCGTTCCTGGGAATGATACTGGATACGGAGGCACAGTGGGTATTCCTTCCAATGGAAAAGGCATTGGTGATCCAGTCGATGGTTCGGTACGTTATAAAACCGACCCGGATATCAGTGCACCTATGCATTCATCTCCTGGGAAAGGTTGGTAGCCACTTACGGGGCACTGCAGTACGGAAGGTTTCAAGGAAGAAGCTGGATCTGCTGGACAAGTGGTCCGAATCGCATCTTCACATGCACCAGAGGATACGTCTGTCGCCAAAAGTCAGAATTTCTCTTCTGTGGTGGCTTCAGACTTCTCACCTGACCGAGAGCTGAATGTTCGGGTTTCAAAACTGTATTCTGCTAACCACAGACGATAGCCTCAGGGTTTAGGGAGCAATCTCCCAAGGGGAACAGTTCCAAGGACAATGGTCAAGTCAGGAAACCATTCTTACAATCAACATTCTGGAACTCGGGGCCATATACAACGCCCTTCTACAGGCATCTCATCTTCAAGATCAAGCCATTCAGGTCCAGTCGGACAATGTGATGGTGGTGACGTACATAAACCGACAGGGCGGAACAAAGAGCAGAGCAGTAATGTCCGAGGTAAAAATTATCCTTCTCTGGGCAAAAAGACACGCTGTGGCGTTGTCGGTGATCTTCATTCCGGGAGTAGACAACTGGGAAGCAGACTTCCTCAGCAGACACGACCTCCATCCAGGAGAGTGAGGCCTTCACCCGCAGGTGTTCGAGTCCTTGACACGTCGGTGGGGATTTCCACAAATCGACATGATGGCTTCTCGTCTCAACAAGAAAGCTAAAGCAGTATTGTTCCAGGTCGAGAGACCCACAAGCAGTGGCGGTTGACTCTCTGGTGACACCATGGGTCTACCAGATGGTGTATGTGTTTTCTCCACTTCCATTGATTCCAAGAATTCTCAAGAGAATAAAAAGAAAAAAGGTTCAAGCAATTCTCATTGCTCCGGACTGGCCGAGAAGGGTCTGGTACGCGGCTCTCCTGGAGTTGCTCCTGGAAGACCCGTGGCCTCTTTCTCTTAGAGAGGATCTTCTACAACAGGGGCCGTTCGTCTATCAAGACTTACTGCGGCTACGTTTGACGGCATGGAGGTTGAGCATCAAATTCTAGCCCGGAAAGGGATTCCAAACAAGGTTATTCCAACCTTGATCCAAGCCAGGAAGGGGGTAACATCTAAACATTACCACCGTATTTGGAAGAAATACGTCTCTTGGTGTGAGAACCGGAAAATTCCTGCGGTGGAATTTAAACTGGGACGGTTTCTCCTTTTTCTGCAGGCAGGAGTGGATGGGGGCCTACGTTTGGGCTCCTTAAAAGTCCATTTTTCTCCTTGTCCATTTTCTTCCAGAAACAATTAGCGTCTCTTCCAGAGGTTCAGACTTTTTGGAATGGTGTTCTGCACATCCAACCACCCTTTGTGCCGCCTATGGCACC
Organism: Pseudophryne corroboree; assembly: GCF_028390025.1. Taxonomy (NCBI): domain Eukaryota; kingdom Metazoa; phylum Chordata; class Amphibia; order Anura; family Myobatrachidae; genus Pseudophryne; species Pseudophryne corroboree. The sequence continues at coordinate 1,031,606,045 of NC_086444.1, read as the reverse complement.
TTGGGATCTCAACGTGGTGCTGCAGTTCCTCCAGTCGGATTGGTTGGAGCCCTTACAGGACGTGGACGTAAAATTTCTTACGTGGAAGACCGTTACACTCTTGGCTCTGGCTTCGGCCAGACGGGTGTCGGAACTGGGGGCATTGTCTCACTAGAGCCCCTACTTGTTTTTTCATGAGGATCGTGCTGAACTCAGAACGCGTCAGCAGTTTCTCCCAAAGGTGGTGTCTGCGTTTCATATCAACCAACCTATTGTGGTTTCGGTGGTTATCGACACCTCTCCTTCTTTAAAGTCCTTAGACGTTTTGAGGGCTTTGAAAATCTATGTGAAGCTGTTTGTTCTCTATGATCCCAATAAAGTTGGGTGCCCTGCTTCGAAGCAGTCTATTGCTCGTTGGATCAGGCTTACTATCCAGCAAGCCTATTCTACGGCAGGTTTGCCGGTTCCGAAATCTGTACAGGCCCACTCTACTAGGTCGGTGGGCTCTTCCTGGGCGGCTGCCTGGAGTGTCTCGGCCTTACAGCTCTGCCGAGCAGCTACTTGGTCAGGTTCGAACACGTTTGCTAAGTTCTACAAGTTCAATACTTTGACCAAACTGAAGGTCCTCAGCGGCCAATCAGTTCTGCAGGAACCTCAGCACTCTCCCATCCGGTTTGGGAGCTTTGGTACATCCCCATGGTACTAATGTGGACCCCAGTATCCTCTAGGACGTAAGAGAAAATAGGATTTTAATTACCTACCGGTAAATCCTTTTCTCGTAGTCCGTAGAGGATACTGGGCGCCCGCCCGGTGCTTTGTTTTTCTGCACTGTGTCTTGGTTAAGTATTTTTGGTTCAGCTGCTGCTGTTCCTGTTCAAGTTTGGTTAGCATGGCTTTCCTCTTGTTGGTGTGTGCTGGTTCGAATCTCACCACTGTTCAGTTAAATCCTTCTCTCGAAGTATGTCCGTCTCCTTGGGCACAGTTTCTAGACTGACTCTGGTAGGAGAGGCATAGAGGGAGGAGCCAGCCCACACTATTAATTTCTTAAAGTGCCCATGGCTCCTAGTGGACCCGTCTATACCCCATGGTACTAATGTGGACCCCAGTATCCTCTATGGACTACGAGAAAAGGATTTACTGGTAGGTAATTAAAATCCTATTATTCCCTCCTTTTCTAAAGCAAACACTGCAATTAGCAAAGAAATCTGGCATTGGTGCATGTGGTTAGAGTTTTGAGAATTTACTTATACAGGACTGCAAGCATTAGGAAAACAGTTTATACATTATGTATGATTTTAAGAAAAGAGGTTGGCCTATATCTAACTAGGTGATAGCTAGATGGATTACAGTCACAATTAAGCAGGCATATATATATGCCCCCAGTGCCAGATATGCCCCCACACTGCCACTGTCCACTCATAATAATTAATGTTGGCAATCCAATAGCTTGGCTAGGACATTTTTCCGATTCACGATAGTCACTGAATTGCAGTAATGTTAACCGGATGATGGTATGCAGAGATCCCTTGTAGATGTCTCAGCTTAGGAATGTTCCATGCGTGGCTGGAAGGAATGCCGGATAGACTGCTGTGCTGCTGGTCAACTGCTGGAGCAAACCTCCAATTAGTGCCAAGGTGTGGAAGTTCGGAAGGTAAAAATGAGTGGTAATGAATCCAGGATAGAAAGGTGTACCTGACTCAACGCGTTTCGCTGGTTAAGCGTCTACCAGCATCATCAGGAGCTGATGAGCCTGCTGTCGCAGATGAACATTGCGACTGATAGTCATGCAGAACTTCGATGGGATCACAGTGTACAGTTCGCAAATGCAGGAAGGAGGTGCTATGCATTTGCATGGCTAAGGATTGCATTTGCAAAGCTGCTGCGAGCAGCTTTGCAATTGCAATCCTCATTGAATGATGTCCTAAGTGAAGTTCTTACCACAAATTTGGCCAAAAATGTAGGCCCATCCACCACGTCCAGGTGAACTTCTGCAGATAGGTCTCTCACACCCCTAATACTAACACATTATATAAATGTATCTAGGTCTTACCTTAGAGTACTTTCTAATAGAGGCAGCTACCATGCTGAGGCTTCTAGCATCACACGGAAAAAAGAAAAATGCATCTGCACACTCTAAGCACTAAGAATACTGATAGAATCATTTTGATAAACTCTTACAATTAACATGGAGTATAAGTGAAGTTGTTAGCACAAATGTGGCCAAATTGAGGGTCCATCCGCCACGTCCAGGTGAACTTCATTAGATGGGTCCCTAACATCCCTAATACTAACACACTATATAAATTTATCCAGGTCACAGCAACATATCTGGTCTGTAACCGGTAATGCGTATTATGGAGACCAGGATGGGTCTGGTAATGCAACAGAATCTGGTCTGGAACCGGTAATGCGGCAGTGACTCAGCTGGAACTGATAAAGGGGAACCATTAGTTGGTTGGAAGCACCAATAAGAGCTCTGAAAGAAATTAGTAAAGTCCCACCGAGCCAAATTGATGTCTGTAGAAGCGACGTTGCACTGGCGAGTGGCAGTTCACATTTAAATAGGGTCTCCTATATTCCCATTGGTTGCCAGGGTCAGCTTAGCGCAAGGAGTAATTATATTGGTGGAGATGCGGTCAGATGACTTTTTCAAAATGGCGACACCGACTGCTAATGTGGGAAGCCATTGGCACACAGGAGAAGACTCAGAATTATAAGGATGTTAGGACTTTGAAGTCCCTTAGTTCTGTGTTGCATAAACGATTAGGGAAAATGGTATTTTCATTAAAAACTATCAAGTATGCGAGATTCCATTCCATAATGTTCCAATGAAAAATTCTAAAGAGTTAGTCAGGATCTAACCGTCAGCTATTAAAACAGTTCAAGACAGTCTCCTAGGTGGTGGACTCGTATGGAAAACAAAGGCCGGAGCTTCATTTCCCTGGATTGGATAGTGATTACTACGGATGCCAGTCTTCATGAATGGGGAGCGGTCAAGGGGAACCACCATTTTCAGGGACTATGGTCCTGAAAGGAAACAAGGTTTTCCTTCATTGTGCTGAAGCTAAGAGTTGGTTTTCCTCTTCGCCTAGAAGGGTGTCAGAATTGGGAGCTTTATCTTGAGAATCTCCATTTTTAGGCATCCATGAGGATAGGGCAGTGTTTCGTACATGTCCTTCTTTAAAACCTAAAATAGTGAAGGTTTCCCATTTAAATCAGGAAGTAGTTTTCTCTTGCGTCCTAGAGGATACTGGGTCGACATTAGTACCATGGGGTATAGACTGGTCCACTTGGAACCATGGGCACTTTAAGAAATTAGTAGTGTGGGCTGGCTCCTCCCTCTATGCCCCTCCTACCAAACTCAGTTTTAGAAAATGTGCCCAGAGGAGCTGGTCACGCTTTGGTGAGCTCCTGAAGAGTTTTTTCTACATTTTATTTTTCTATTTGTTATTTTCAGTCAGGGCTGTTTGGCAACAGCCTGACTGCTTCGTGGGACTTAGGGGGGAGAACGGCCCAACTTCCTCAGAGTTAATGGTCCCGTTTCTCTGCTGACAGGACACTGAGCTCCTGAGGGAGCCATTCGCGAGGCACGGCGCAGCGTACCCTCCCGCAGCACGCCGCCAACCTCTAACAGCCAGAAAACTGAAGAGTGGTGAGTACAGCGCCGGCGTCCCGATTAGCAGTTCACCGGCGGGAATGGCGGCACAAGGGTAGGAGCACAGCTCTGAGTACAGGCTGCGCTCCGGGGGCTCAGAATGACATTTTCATATAGGTGTCCCGCTGCTGAGGGGTGCGCTGAGCCACCACTGACTACAGACATAACAGGGGTTTTAACCCGCTGTTATTCACAAAAATTACCTCAGGTCAGTTTCAATAAAGTGCGGGAAGTCGCGTGTCAATAAGGGGGCGGGGCTTCTCACTGAGCGGAACCAGCAGCTCACCAGCGCCATTTTCCCTCTGCAGATTGTACAAGTACTCTGGCCCAGATCATGCAGGATGATACTGATCCAGATACATCCAATCCGGGGGAGGGTGAGGTGGATGCGAGTGGGAGGATTCTGCCCCCTCACAGGGAACGCAGGGCCTCATAGAGGCCATCAGAAATGTCCTGCACATTCCTGACAAGGCTGAGGAGGTGGAAGAGGAATCTTATTTTAATACAAAAAATAAATCCTCTGCTACTTTTCCTGCATCAAAAGAATTGAATGCCCTGTTTGAAGGGACTTGGGTAAACCCTGACAAAAAATCAAATCCCTAAGGGGTTAATTTCTTCCTTTCCGTTTCCGCTGGAAGATAGGTAAAAATGGGAGAACCCACCGGTTTGTGGATGCATCGGTGTCTAGGTTGTCGCGTAAGATAGTCTTACCTGTTCCGGGGGCAGCGTCCTTAAAGGACGCAGCTGACCGCAAGATTGAGACCACACTCAAATCTTTATACATTGCGGCTGGGGAGGCCCAGAGACCCACTATTGCTTGTGCATGGATCACTAGGGAAATTGCTGAGTGGTCAGGTAACCTAATTGATGGCTTAGATTCCTTACCCGGGGGGGACATTATTTTTCTCCTACAGCATATTCAAGATTCTGGTAACTTTATGGTGGAGGCCATAAAGGAAATTGGTTTGCTTAATGCACGCACCACTGCCATGGCAGTGTCAGCTCGCAGAGCTTTGTAGCTACGCCAGTGGGCTGCGGATGCGAATTCCAGGAAAGGTGTGGAAAGCCTACCATTCACGAGTGAGGCTCTTTTTGGGGATGAACTGGATACGTGGATATCAAAAGCTACGGCGGGTCAGTCTACATACCTTCCTTCCGCAGCAACCCCAGCTAGGAAAACCTACTCTGCTCCAACTCTGCAGTCCTTTCGGACAGCAAAATTTAAAGGCAAATCCAAAAGTTCTGCTACAGCCTTTAGAGGCAGTAAAAGTAAACCCAGAAAACCCACAGCTGCAGGTTCCCAGGACTAGACCTCCGGATCTGCTTCCTCAAAGCCTTCAGCATGACGGTGGACCACACTGCCTGGAAGACAGGCAGGTGGGAGCCTGGTTACGTTTTTTCAGTCACATATGGGCAACATCATGCCAAGATCCCTGGGTCAAAGATCTTATCGCACAGGAATACAGCCTGGAGTTTCAGGAACTCCCACCTCCCAGATTCTTCATATCCGGCTTACCAGCTTCTCCAGAGTCAGGTTTGACTTTGCAGGCAGCAATTCAAAAACTGGTACAGACTCAGGTCATTGTTTAAGTTCCACTACACCTACAAAACAAGGGTGGTTATTCCAACCTGTTTGTAGTACTGAAACCGGATGGTTTGCTAAGGCCCATTTTAAACCACAAGTCACTGAACCTGTACTTGCGGTTGTTCAAATTCAAGGTGGAGTCTCTGAGAGCGGTGATCTCAGGTCTGGAGGAAGGGGAATTCCTGGTGTCTCTGGACATCAAGAATGCGTACCTTCTTGTTCCGATTTGGCCGCCTCATCAGGCTTATCTCAGGTTTGCATTACAGGACTGTCACTACCAGTTCCAGGCCCTGCCATTTGTCCTCTCCACGCCACCGAGGGTGTTTACCAAGGTAATGGCAAAGATGATGTTTCTCCTCCGCAAGCAAGGAATGAACATAAAACATAATACCGTACCTGGACGACCACCTGATCAAAGCACCATCCAGGGAGCAGTTGTTACCCAACATTGCCCTCTCAACGAGATTACTCCAGGATCACGGGTGGATTCTGAACCTGCCAAAATCTGACAAGGAACCAACACTGAGGCTTCCGTTCCTGGGAATGATACTGGATACGGAGGCACAGTGGGTATTTCTTCCAATGGAAAAGGCATTGGTGATCCAGTGGATGGTTCGGTACGTTATAAAACCGACCCGGATATCAGTGCACCTATGCATTCATCTCCTGGGAAAGGTTAGTAGCCATTTACGGGGCACTGCAGTACGGAAGGTTTCAAGGAAGAAGCTGGATCTGCTGGACAAGTGGTCCGAATCGCATCTTCACATGCACCAGAGGATACGTCTGTCGCCAAAAGTCAGAATTTCTCTTCTGTGGTGGCTTCAGACTTCTCACCTGACCGAGAGCTGAATGTTCGGGTTTCAAAACTGTATTCTGCTAACCACAGACGATAGCCTCAGGGTTTAGGGAGCAATCTCCCAAGGGGAACAGTTCCAAGGACAATGGTCAAGTCAGGAAACCATTCTTACAATCAACATTCTGGAACTCGGGGCCATATACAACGCCCTTCTACAGGCATCTCATCTTCAAGATCAAGCCATTCAGGTCCAGTCGGACAATGTGATGGTGGTGACGTACATAAACCGACAGGGCGGAACAAAGAGCAGAGCAGTAATGTCCGAGGTAAAAATTATCCTTCTCTGGGCAAAAAGACACGCTGTGGCGTTGTCGGTGATCTTCATTCCGGGAGTAGACAACTGGGAAGCAGACTTCCTCAGCAGACACGACCTCCATCCAGGAGAGTGAGGCCTTCACCCGCAGGTGTTCGAGTCCTTGACACGTCGGTGGGGATTTCCACAAATCGACATGATTGCTTCTCGTCTCAACAAGAAAGCTAAAGCAGTATTGTTCCAGGTCGAGAGACCCACAAGCAGTGGCGGTTGACTCTCTGGTGACACCATGGGTCTACCAGATGGTGTATGTGTTTCCTCCACTTCCATTGATTCCAAGAATTCTCAAGAGAATAAAAAGAAAAAAGGTTCAAGCAATTCTCATTGCTCCGGACTGGCCGAGAAGGGTCTGGTACGCGGCTCTCCTGGAGTTGCTCCTGGAAGACCCGTGGCCTCTTTCTCTTCGAGAGGATCTTCTACAACAGGGGCCGTTCGTCTATCAAGACTTACTGCGGCTACGTTTGACGGCATGGAGGTTGAGCATCAAATTCTAGCCCGGAAAGGGATTCCAAACAAGGTTATTCCAACCTTGATCCAAGCCAGGAAGGGGGTAACATCTAAACATTACCACCGTATTTGGAAGAAATACGTCTCTTGGTGTGAGAACCGGAAAATTCCTGCGGTGGAATTTAAACTGGGACGGTTTCTCCTTTTTCTGCAGGCAGGAGTGGATGGGGGCCTACGTTTGGGCTCCTTAAAAGTCCATTTTTCTCCTTGTCCATTTTCTTCCAGAAACAATTAGCGTCTCTTCCAGAGGTTCAGACTTTTTGGAATGGTGTTCTGCACATCCAACCACCCTTTGTGCCTCCTATGGCACCTTGGGATCTCAACGTGGTGCTGCAGTTCCTCCAGTCGGATTGGTTGGAGCCCTTACAGGACGTGGACGTAAAATTTCTTACGTGGAAGACCGTTACACTCTTGGCTCTGGCTTCGGCCAGACGGGTTTCGGAACTGGGGGCATTGTCTCACTAGAGCCCCTACTTGTTTTTTCATGAGGATCGTGCTGAACTCAGAACGCGTCAGCAGTTTCTCCCAAAGGTGGTGTCTGCGTTTCATATCAACCAACCTATTGTGGTTCCGGTGGTTATCGACACCTCTCCTTCTTTAAAGTCCTTAGACGTTTTGAGGGCTTTGAAAATCTATGTGAAGCTGTTTGTTCTCTATGATCCCAATAAAGTTGGGTGCCCTGCTTCGAAGCAGTCTATTGCTCTTTGGATCAGGCTTACTATCCAGCAAGCCTATTCTACGGCAGGTTTGCCGGTTCCGAAATCTGTACAGGCCCACTCTACTAGGTCGGTGGGCTCTTCCTGGGCGGCTGCCTGGAGTGTCTCGGCCTTACAGCTCTGCCGAGCAGCTACTTGGTCAGGTTCGAACACGTTTGCTAAGTTCTACAAGTTCAATACTTTGACCAAACTGAAGGTCCTCAGCGGCCAATCAGTTCTGCAGGAACCTCAGCACACTCCCATCCGGTTTGGGAGCTTTGGTACATCCCCATGGTACTAATGTGGACCCCAGTATCCTCTAGGACGTAAGAGAAAATAGGATTTTAATTACCTACCGGTAAATCCTTTTCTCGTAGTCCGTAGAGGATACTGGGCGCCCGCCCGGTGCTTTGTTTTTCTGCACTGTGTCTTGGTTAAGTATTTTTGGTTCAGCTGCTGCTGTTCCTGTTCAAGTTTGGTTAGCATGGCTTTCCTCTTGTTGGTGTGTGCTGGTTCGAATCTCACCACTGTTCAGTTAAATCCTTCTCTCGAAGTATGTCCGTCTCCTTGGGCACAGTTTCTAGACTGACTCTGGTAGGAGAGGCATAGAGGGAGGAGCCAGCCCACACTATTAATTTCTTAAAGTGCCCATGGCTCCTAGTGGACCCGTCTATACCCCATGGTACTAATGTGGACCCCAGTATCCTCTATGGACTACGAGAAAAAGATTTACTGGTAGGTAATTAAAATCCTATTATTCCCTCCTTTTCTAAAGCAAACACTGCAATTAGCAAAGAAATCTGGCATTGGTGCACGTGGTTAGAGTTTTGAGAATTTACTTATACAGGACTGCAAGCATTAGGAAAACAGTTTATACATTATGTATGATTTTAAGAAAAGAGGTTGGCCTATATCTAACTAGGTGATAGCTAGATGGATTACAGTCACAATTAAGCAGGCATATATATTGGGGCTGATAGGCCTGTTCCAGCTAAGATTTCAGTTCATTCCACTCGCTGAGGAGGTACTTCATGGGCAGCGTGGAATGAGGCATCAACTGAGTAGTTATGTAGTGCAGCTCCATTGTCATACATTTACCAAATTTGACAGTTTTCACAACTTTGCGTCTAGTGCCTAGGGGCAGCTTTTGTACATCCCCCGTAGTTAAGTAGTGTCCCCCAGATGAAGGAAAGAGAAAACAAGATTTTCTCTACTTTCCAGCTAAATATTTCTCTGACTTGATCTTTGGGAGACTTCTATCCCTCACATATTGGTTGTTTATATGAGAAAGATGCTAATAGTTTTTCTTCACTCTATCCTTGAGCCACTTTAAGTTCAAACTGAGGAGAGATTGGCAGTCGGGGGGAGGGGGTCGGTCGGGGTCGGAGATTGTATACAGCTAAAAAGTTTGATACTTCAGTGTTAACACCTTTATCCCTTACTAACCCCATGGTTACGAAGTATCCCCAGATTAAGGCAGAGAAAGCAATTTAACTGCTAATTAAGTACCAAATAATTCTTGTTTTAAAATAGTGTCTGCTGACCTCTCGGCGTCCCATAACAGGCATACGGTTGATTTTTAGCCCCTTTGTCTCTTTCTTCATATGAACCTTTTCTAATTCCTTGTGAATGAGGTAGTAATGGTATATTTTAGAGATGTGCACCAGAAATTTTTCGGGTTTTGGATTCGGTTCCGCGGCCGTGTTTTGGATTCGGACGCGTTTTGGCAAAACCTCCCTGAAAATTTTTTGTCGGATTCGGGTGTTTTTTTTTTTGTTTTTTTTTTCAAAAACAGCTTAAATAATAGAATTTGGGGGTAATTTTGATCCTATAGTATTATTAACCTCAATAACCATAATTTCCACTCCTTTCCAGTCTATTCTGAACACCTCACAATATTATTTTTAGTCCTAAAATTTGCACCGAGGTCGTTGGATGACTAAGCTAAGCGACCCAAGTGGGCGGCACAAACACCTGGCCCATCTAGGAGTGGCACTGCAGTGTCAGACAGGATGGCACTTAAAAAAATTGGCCCCAAACAGCACATGATGCAAAGAAAAGCGAAAAAGAGGTGCACTGTGGTCGCTGGATGGCTAAGCTAAGCGACACAAACACCTCAATATCACAGGAATTATTCGTTCTAATCAATGGTTTTATTGGTCCAAATCACTGGAAGAAAATGACAAAATCACTGGAATCATTTGGCAAGATCACTGTAATTAATTATAAATCACTGATATTAATTGGTAAAATCTCGCTATCGCCTGCCTAGAGAAGTGGAACCTAGATGGTATTTGGTACCGGGGACACACTACCTCAAGAAATACTCTAAGTCCCTGTGAACTAACGCCGGATACCGGACGCACGTCTAACACCAACACAGTTGTCAAGGTCTGAGTTATCCGCTTTGCAACAGGATGACTGCTGTGATATTTCATCTTCCTCGCAAAGGACTGTTGGATAGTCAATTGCTTACTGGACGTAGTACAAGTGGTCTTCCGACTTCCCCTCTGGGATGATGATCGACTCACAGCAGCAGCGCCAGCAGCAGTAGACGTTACACTCAAGGATCCAGACTTGCCAGTGACATGGCCTGCAGGACTATTGGTGTCCCTGTATAAGGAGGAAATTGACACTGAGGGAGTTGGTGGTGTGGTTTGCAGGAGCTTGTGTACAAGAGGAAGGGATTTAGTTGTCAGTAGACTGCTTCCGCTGTCACCCAAAGTTTTTGAACTTGTCAATGACTTCTGATGAATGCGCTCCAGGTGACGTATAAGGGAGGATATTCCTAGGTGGTTAACGTCCTTACCCCTACTTATTACAGCTTGACAAAGGCAACACACGGCTTGACACCTGTTGTCCGCATTTCTGTTAAAATAATTCCACACCGAAGAGGTGATTTTTTTTTTGTAATTTGACCAGGCATGTCAATGGCCATATTCATCCCACGGACAACAGGTGTCTCCCCGGGTGCCTGACTTAAACCACCTCACCATCAGAATCCTCCTTGTCAATTTCCTCCTCAGCGCCAGCAACACCCATATCCTCATCCTGGTGTACTTCCAACAGTGACATCTTCAATTTGACTATCAGGAACTGGACTGTGGGTGCTCCTTCCAGCACTTCCAGGGGGCGTGCAAATGGTAGAAGGCGCCACCTCTTCCTGTCCAGTGTTGGGAAGGTCAGGCATCGCAACCGACACAATTGGACTCTCCTTGGGGATTTGTGATTTAGAAGAACGCACAGTTCTTTGCTGTGCTTTTGCCATCTTAACTCTTCAGTTTTCTAGCGAGTTCTAAATGAGTGCTTCCATCCTCATGTGAAGCTGAACCACTAGCCATGAACATAGGCCAGGGCCTCAGCCGTTCCTTGCCACTCCGTGTCGTAAATGGCATATTGGCAAGTTTACTCTTCTCCTCAGACGCTTTTAATTTAGATTTTTGGGTCATTTTATTGAACTTTAGTTTTTTGGATTTTACATGCTCTCTACTATGACATTGGGCATCGGTCTTGGAAGACAACGTTGATGGCATTGAATCGTCTCTGCCATGACTAGTGGCAGCAGCTTCAGCACTAGGTGGAAGTGGATCTTGATCTTTCCCTTTTTCACCCTCCACATTTTTGTTCTCCATTTTTTGTGTGGAATTATATGCCAGTAATATTATTATATCAATAGCAATGGCATACTGTACTGTACAACTATATACTGTTGGTCACCAAAATGCTTCACTGTACTACTATATATACTGCTCACAAAAATGCAGCACAGGTATGGAATGGATACTTGCAGTGACACAGATCTGCAAGATACAGCAATGGCCTACTGTACTGTACAACTATATACTGTTGGTCACCAAAATGCTGCACTGTAATACTATATATACTGCACACTGAGCACAGATATTTTCAGCACACTGAGAACAGATATGGAGCTTTTCAGAGAGAGAACGTAGCCACGTCCTCTCCGTTCAATCTCCAATGCACGAGTGAAAATGGCGGCGACGCGCGGCTCTTTATATAGAATACGAATCTTGCGAGAATCCGACAGCGGGATGATGGCGTTCGGGTTAACCGAGCAAGGCTGGAAGATCCGAGGCTGCCTCTGAACCGTGAAGTTCGGGGGGGTTCGGATATCGGAGAACCGAACCCGCTCATCTCTAATTTTTACATACTTAAATTTGTGGCTATGAATAATTGAAAGTCATTTATAGCTTACTTACCCAAAAAAGTTGCGATAATAAAAATATAAAGCTGTTATCCTTTACACCATGGGTCTTCAACCTGCGACCCTCCAGCTGCTGTGGAACTACACATCCCAGCATGCCCTGCCTCAGTTTTAGCATACCTTAATAGCAAAACTGTGGCAGGGCATGCTGGGATGTGTAGTTTCACAGCAGCTGGAGGGCCACAGGATGAAGACCCATGCTTTACACAATACACGATTATGATGGTCCGTTTTATTGTAGTCATGTGCCAGGAACCTCAGCATAGCCAGATTGTGATCTATAGTAAATACAATCCTTTATACACAGTGACATATTTTCACATGGATGATGGACCTAAAAATAGTACCGTTCCTGGTTGGTTGATCTCTGCAAGAAGTTCAGGCTCTAGTGAAGATCGCATAGATTCCTGGGGGGGGGTTTTCCGCGTGGTGAATGCAGTGTGCTACAGCAATAAATGTCAGGCTGAGGCATCACTTGGAGATTTTTCTCTTACAGGATTTGGTTATTTTGTTTCCATTTGGCACCCTCATAGATCATATGTGCTTACATATAACCCATTATTTTCACTTATTACATATTAGAACTTGTATGATTTGTCTGTTGCTTTATCCAGTAACCCAGGCCCTACATGAATGAAAGGAAAAAAGAAAATGTTAGTTATTACTGGAGAGCTTATTGTCATTTCATTACATTTTTTTTTATTTTATTTTTTTACAGTATGGGGTCTCCAGTCTACCCGCACGTCTGGTACAAGCAGAAAGCGTTCTAAAAGCAGAGAGTCACTTTCATAATGTGAACACTCAGCTGCAGACTTTTATTGACAGACAGAAGAATGTTAACCAGTGATTTCACCTATAAACATCAAGATTTTTGTAGATGGACATGTTCTAAATTGGATTCCATCAGTCTAGTGTTAGTGTCCGCTATTAGCGAAATCTGGGTAACTGGTTTTAGGGCCTCATTCTCCGTTCCATTACTAGTTGTGTTCAGATATACTGATAAACTGCTCAGGAATACCTGTTATACAGTACATAAAGAATGTTGTGTTCCAAAAATAAATTGCCAGGTCTTCGGCTTGCAGCAAACATCTAATACGAAGAATACATCATTTTAAAACTATTACAAAGGACTGGTAGTTTATCCATATTTACACTGAGTTTGTTAAACTGTAGCAGTTCTAAAAAGAGTGCATCATATTCTGAGTGTATTTTCTGTAAGGAGCCGCCAGGCTGATGGACCTCTGCTCACCGTGTTTGTCACATAGGGAGTTATTCAATTAGGGCTGCTTTTTTTTTCATCTAGGCAAACAAATTGTCAGCGAAAAACATGTGGATAGGCGGATCCAGATGTTTTCGCACCTGCGCAGGTGAAAATTTGGGGGGTTTTAGACTCTTTTGAGGCATTTTTCACCAATGCCTTTTCGCAAAAAAAAAAAAGTGAAAAGGCATTGGCGAAAATGCCTTGAAAGCTGCCCGCAATTGAATATGCAGGGGAGGTGAGTTCAATAGCTCCAAAATTATCTGAGCTAATTCAGTCCCCCCCCCCCCCCCCCCCCCCTCCATAGTGGTAAAGTGGGTTGCCAATACATTACTTGAGTAATTCATAAGTATAATCCAAAGTGAAAGCGTAGATGTGATTTCTGTGGAAAGGGTGTGTCACAGCTGAAAGCTTGCCATGAAAATGAAGCTGGCAACAACAGAACAGAAGTGATGTTATCTGTTCATATCATTGCAATTCCATTACACAGCCACGGGAAAAAAAATGGTTTAGTTGCCAAGGATCTATTGTATGAATTTAGGGTTTGGAATTCAGAAATCAATGTACTTTTTTAAAATGGTCTCTAGATCTTGAGATAATGGATACCCTCAATAGTGAACTTGGCGATAACACGTGCATATGGGAGTGTACTGGAACATTCTAGAAGATGAGACATTCAAATATTCTAGGTGTTCCTTCCGCGATCATTCTAGAATATTCCCCCTCTATATATGTGATCGGCCACTGTCAGTTGGTGCTTCAGTGGTTTGCGTTGTCTATTGTGTTTTTTTTGTTTCTCATCCATGCATCTAGCAAAACTAATGTGATATTTGGATCAGCACCACAAAGTTACCTTCATAAATCACACTGATATGATTAGCAATCAAATCGGTGGTATATGCAATAGTGCTAATCCACAGCAGTCTCCCTCAAGCAGTTTGTGCAGTCCTCAGAGCCAGCAATACAAAACAATTGTTAATAAAAGACCAAATGTGGTGACATAATGAAAATATTTATTTATAATAATGTTTCACATGCTATTGTATGTTTCTCTGACGTCCTAGTGGATGCTGGGGACTCCGTCAGGACCATGGGGATTAGCGGCTCCGCAGGAGACAGGGCACAAAAATAAAGCTTTAGGATCAGGTGGTGTGCACTGGCTCCTCCCCCTATGACCCTCCTCCAAGCCCCAGTTAGGTTTTTGTGCCCGTCCGAGCAGGGTGCAATCTAGGTGGCTCTCCTAAAGAGCTGCTTAGAAAAAGTTTTTAGGTTTTTTATTTTACAGTGAGTCCTGCTGGCAACAGGCTCACTGCAATGAGGGACTTAGGGGAGAAGAAGTGAACTCACCTGCGTGCAGGATGGATTGGCTTCTTAGGCTACTGGACACCATTAGCTCCAGAGGGATCGAACACAGGCCCAGCCATGGAGTCCGGTCCCGGAGCCGCGCCGCCGACCCCCTTGCAGATGCCGAAAAGTGAAGAGGTCCAGAAACCGGCGGCAGAAGACTTTTCTCTATCGTCCTAAGTGGATGCTGGGGTTCCTGAAAGGACCATGGGGAATAGCGGCTCCGCAGGAGACAGGGCACAAAAAAGTAAAGCTTTACTAGGTCAGGTGGTGTGCACTGGCTCCTCCCCCTATGACCCTCCTCCAGACTCCAGTTAGATTTTGTGCCCGAACGAGAAGGGTGCAATCTAGGTGGCTCTCCTAAAGAGCTGCTTAGAGAAAGTTTAGTTTAGGTTTTTTTTTTCTTTACAGTGAGTCCTGCTGGCAACAGGATCACTGCAACGTGGGACTTAGGGGGAAAGTAGTAAACTCACCTGCATGCAGAGTGGATTTGCTGCTTGGCTACTGGACACCATTAGCTCCAGAGGGATCGAACACAGGCCCAGCCGTGGAGTCCGGTCCCGGAGCCGCGCCGCCGACCCCCTTGCAGATGCTGAAGCGTGAAGAGGTCCGGAAACCGGCGGCTGAAGACTCCTCAGTCTTCATAAGGTAGCGCACAGCACTGCAGCTGTGCGCCATTTTCCTCTCAGCACACTTCACTGGGCAGTCACTGAGGGTGCAGAGCGCTGGGGGGGGGCGCTCTGAGAGGCAAATATAAACCTTATACAAGGCTAAAAATACCTCACATATAGCCCATAGGGGCTATATGGAGATATTTAACCCCTGCCTGACTGGAAAAATAGCGGGAGAAGAACCCGCCGAAAAAGGGGCGGGGCCTATCTCCTCAGCACACGGCGCCATTTTCTGTCACAGCTCCGCTGGTCAGAACGGCTCCCAGGTCTCTCCCCTGCACTGCACTACAGAAACAGGGTAAAACAGAGAGGGGGGGCACATTAATGGCTATATATATATATATTAAAGCAGCTATAAGGGAGCACTTAATATAAGGATATCCCTTGTATATATAGCGCTTTGTGGTGTGTGCTGGCAGACTCTCCCTCTGTCTCCCCAAAAGGGCTAGTGGGTCCTGTCTTCATTAGAGCATTCCCTGTGAGTTTGCGGTGTGTGTCGGTACGTGGTGTCGACATGTATGAGGACGATATTGGTGTGGAGGCGGAGCAATTGCCAAATATGCAGATGTCACCCCCCAGGGGGTCGACACCAGAATGGATGCCTTTATTTGTGGAATTACGTGATGGTTTATCTTCCCTTAAACAGTCAGTTGAGGACATGAGGCGGCCGGACAATCAATTAATGCCTGTCCAGGCGCCTCAAACACCGTCAGGGGCTGTAAAACGCCCTTTGCCTCAGTCGGTCGACACAGACCCAGACACGGGCACTGATTCCAGTGACGACGGTAGAAATTCAAACGTATTTTCCAGTAGGGCCACACGTTATATGATTTTGGCAATGAAGGAGACGTTACATTTAGCTGATACTACAGATACCGTAAAACAGGGTATTATGTATGGTGTGAAAAAACTACAAACAGTTTTTCCTGAATCAGAAGAATTAAATGACGTGTGTGATGAAGCGTGGGTTGCTCCTGATAAAAAGTTGATAATTTCAAAAAAGTTATTGGCATTATACCCTTTCCCGCCAGAGGTTAGGGCGCGCTGGGAAACACCCCCTAAGGTGGACAAGGCGCTCACACGCTTATCCAAACAAGTGGCGTTACCCTCTCCTGAGACGGCCGCACTTAAGGATCCATCAGATAGAAAGATGGAAGTTATTCAAAAGAATATATACACACATGCAGGTGTTATACTACGACCAGCTATAGCAACTGCCTGGATGTGCAGTGCTGGAGTAGTTTGGTCAGAATCCCTGATTGAAAATATTGATACCCTAGATAGGGACAATGTTTTACTGTCGTTAGAACAAATAAAGGATGCATTTATCTATATGCGTGATGCACAGAGGGATATTTGCACACTGGCATCTCGGGTGAGTGCTATGTCCATTTCAGCCAGAAGAGCCTTATGGACACGACAGTGGACAGGCGATGCGGATTCAAAACGTCACATGGAGGTTTTGCCGTATAAAGGGGAGGAGTTATTTGGAGTTGGTCTATCAGACTTGGTGGCCACGGCTACTGCCGGGAAATCCACTTTTTTACCTCAAGTCACTCCCCAACAGAGAAAGGCACCGACCTTTCAACCGCAGCCTTTTCGCTCCTACAAAAATAAGAGAGCAAAGGGCTTGTCGTACCTGCCACGAGGCAGAGGAAGAGGGAAGAGACACCAACAGGCAGCTCCTTCCCAGGAACAGAAGCCCTCCCCGGCTCCTGCAAAAACCTCAGCATGACGCTGGGGCCTCTCAAGCGGACTCGGGGACAGTGGGGGGCCGTCTCAAAAATTACAGCGCGCAGTGGGCTCACTCGCAGGTAGACCCCTGGATCCTGCAGATAATATCTCAGGGGTACAGGTTGGAATTAGAGACGGATCCTCCTCATCGTTTCCTGAAGTCTGCCTTACCAACCGTCTCTTCCGAAAGGGAGAGGGTGTTGGAAGCCATTCACAAGCTGTACGCTCAGCAGGTGATAGTCAAAGTACCCCTATTACAACAAGGAAAGGGGTATTATTCCACTCTATTTGTGGTACCGAAGCCGGATGGCTCGGTAAGGCCTATTCTAAATCTGAAGTCCTTGAACCTCTACATAAAAAAGTTCAAGTTCAAGATGGAGTCACTCAGAGCAGTGATAGCGAACCTGGAAGAAGGGGACTTTATGGTATCCTTGGACATCAAGGATGCGTATCTACACGTTCCGATTTACCCCGCACACCAGGGGTACCTCAGGTTCATTGTTCAAAACTGTCACTATCAGTTTCAGACGCTGCCGTTCGGATTGTCCACGGCGCCTCGGGTCTTTACCAAGGTAATGGCCGAGATGATGATTCTTCTTCGAAGAAAAGGCGTATTAGTTATCCCATACTTGGACGATCTCCTAATAAGGGCAAGGTCCAGAGAACAGCTGGAGACAGCTTTAGCACTATCTCAAGAGGTGCTAAGACAACACGGGTGGATTCTGAATATTCCAAAATCCCATTTAATCCCGACAACTCGTCTGCTGTTCCTAGGAATGATTCTGGACACGGTTCAGAAAAAGGTTTTCCTTCCAGAGGAAAAAGCCAAGGAGTTATCCGATCTGGTCAGGAACCTCCTAAAACCAGGGAAAGTGTCAGTACATCAATGCACAAGAGTCCTGGGAAAAATGGTGGCTTCTTACGAAGCAATTCCATTCGGCAGATTCCATGCAAGAATATTCCAAAGGGATCTGTTGGACAAATGGTCAGGGTCGCATCTGCAGATGCACCTGCGAATAACCCTGTCACCAAAGACAAGGGTGTCACTTCTGTGGTGGTTGCAGAAGGCTCACCTATTAGAAGGCCGCAGATTCGGCATTCAGGATTGGATCCTGGTGACCACGGACGCCAGCCTGAGAGGCTGGGGAGCAGTCACACAAGGAAGAAACTTCCAGGGAGTATGGACGAGTCTGGAAAAGTCTCTTCACATAAACATTCTGGAACTAAGAGCAATCTACAATGCTCTAAGCCAGGCGGAACTTCTCCTGCAAGGAAAGCCGGTGTTGATTCAGTCGGACAACATCACGGCGGTCGCCCATGTAAACAGGCAGGGCGGCACAAGAAGCAGGAGTGCAATGGCAGAAGCTGCCAAGATTCTTCGCTGGGCGGAGAATCACGTGATAGCACTGTCAGCAGTGTTCATCCCGGGCGTGGACAACTGGGAAGCAGACTTCCTCAGCAGACACGATCTTCATCCGGGAGAGTGGGGTCTACATCCAGAAGTCTTCAACATGTTAATAGACCGTTGGGAAAGACCAATTGTAGACATGATGGCGTCTCGCCTCAACAAGAAACTGGACAAATATTGCGCCAGGTCAAGAGATCCACAGGCAATAGCTGTGGACGCACTGGTAACTCCTTGGGTGTACCAGTCAGTGTATGTGTTTCCTCCTCTGCCGCTCATACCAAAGGTATTGAAGATCATACGGCAAAGAAGAGTAAGAACAATACTAGTGGTTCCGGATTGGCCGAGAAGGACTTGGTATCCGGAACTTCAAGAGATGCTCACGGACGAACCGTGGCCTCTACCTCTGAGAAGGGACCTGCTACAGCAGGGTCCCTGTCTTTTTCAAGACTTACCGCGGCTGCGTTTGACGGCATGGCGGTTGAACGCCAGATCCTAAAAGGGAAAGGCATTCCAGAAGAAGTCATTCCTACCTTGATTAAGGCACGGAAGGAAGTCACCGTGAAACATTATCACCGCATTTGGCGAAAATATGTAGCGTGGTGCGAGGATCGGAGGGTTCCGACGGAGGAATTCCAACTGGGTCGTTTCCTACATTTCCTGCAATCAGGATTATCTATGGGTCTCAAATTGGGATCCATTAAGGTTCAAATTTCGGCCCTGTCAATATTCTTCCAAAAAGAATTGGCCTCTGTCCCTGAGGTCCAGACTTTTGTCAAGGGAGTACTGCATATACAGCCTCCTGTGGTGCCTCCGGTGGCACCGTGGGATCTAAATGTAGTTTTAGATTTCCTCAAATCCCATTGGTTTGAACCATTGAAAAAGGTGGATTTGAAATATCTCACATTGAAAGTGACTATGTTACTAGCCCTGGCCTCTGCCAGGAGAGTATCTGAATTGGCGGCTTTATCTTATAAAAGTCCTTATCTAATCTTCCATTCGGATAGGGCAGAACTGCGGACTCGTCCGCATTTTCTCCCTAAAGTGGTATCAGCATTTCATCTGAACCAACCTATTGTGGTGCCTGCGGCCACTAGCGACTTGGAGGACTCCAAGTTGTTGGACGTTGTCAGAGCCTTAAAAATATACATTGCAAGGACGGCTGGAGTCAGAAAATCTGACTCGCTGTTTATATTGTATGCACCCAACAAGTTGGGCGCACCTGCTTCTAAGCAGTCGATTGCTCGTTGGATTTGTAACACAATTCAACTTGCACATTCTGTGGCAGGCCTGCCACAGCCTAAAACTGTAAAAGCCCACTCCACAAGGAAGGTGGGCTCATCTTGGGCGGCTGCCCGAGGGGTCTCGGCATTACAACTCTGCCGAGCAGCTACGTGGTCGGGGGAGAACACGTTTGTAAAATTTTACAAATTTGATACCCTGGCAAAGGAGGACCTGGAGTTCTCTCATTCGGTGCTGCAGAGTCATCCGCACTCTCCCGCCCGTTTGGGAGCTTTGGTATAATCCCCATGGTCCTTTCAGGAACCCCAGCATCCACTTAGGACGATAGAGAAAATAAGAATTTACTTACCGATAATTCTATTTCTCGGAGTCCGTAGTGGATGCTGGGCGCCCATCCCAAGTGCGGATTATCTGCAATACTTGTACATAGTTATTGTTAACTAATTCGGGTTATTGTTAAGGAGCCATCTTTAAGAGGCCCTTTCTGTTGTCATACTGTTAACTGGGTTTAGATCACAAGTTGTACGGTGTGATTGGTGTGGCTGGTATGAGTCTTACCCGGGATTCAAAATGCCTCCCTTATTGTGTATGCTCGTCCGGGCACAGTACCTAACTGGAGTCTGGAGGAGGGTCATAGGGGGAGGAGCCAGTGCACACCACCTGACCTAGTAAAGCTTTACTTTTTTGTGCCCTGTCTCCTGCGGAGCCGCTATTCCCCATGGTCCTTTCAGGAACCCCAGCATCCACTACGGACTCCGAGAAATAGAATTATCGGTAAGTAAATTCTTATTTTCAGTCTTCATGAGGTAGCGCACAGCACTGCAGCTGTGCGCCATTGTTGTCACACACTTCACACCAGCGGTCACGGAGGGTGCAGGGCGCTGCAGGGGGCGCCCTGGGCAGCAATGAGAATACCTTGTTCTGGCTAAAAAATACATCACATATAGCCCCTGGGGCTATATGGATGTATTTAACCCCTGCCAGGTCTCAGAAAAACGGGAGAAGAAGCCCGCCGAAAAGGGGGCGGGGCCTATTCTCCTCAGCACACAGCGCCATTTTCCCTCACAGAAATGCTGGTGGGAAGGCTCCCAGGCTCTCCCCTGCACTGCACTACAGAAACAGGGTTAAAACAGAGAGGGGGGGCACTTATTTGGCGATATGATTATATATATTAAGATGCTATAAGGGAAAAACACTTATATAAAGGTTGTCCCTGTATAATTATAGCGTTTTGGTGTGTGCTGGCAATCTCTCCCTCTGTCTCTCCAAAGGGCTAGTGGGGTCCTGTCCTCTATCAGAGCATTCCCTGTGTGTGTGCTGTGTGTCGGTACGTGTGTGTCGACATGTATGAGGACGATGTTGGTGAGGAGGCGGAGCAATTGCCTGTAATGGTGATGTCACTCTCTAGGGAGTCGACACCGGAATGGATGGCTTATTTAAGGAATTACGTGATAATGTCAACACGCTGCAAGGTCGGTTGACGACATGAGACGGCCGGCAAACCAATTAGTACCTGTCCAGGCGTCTCAAACACCGTCAGGGGCGTTAAAACGTCCTTTTACCTCAGTCGGTCGACACGGACACTGACTCCAGTGTCGACGGTGAAGAAACAAACGTATTTTCCTTTAGGGCCACACGTTACTTGTTAAGGGCAATGAAGGAGGTGTTACATATTTCTGATACTACAAGTACCACAAAAAAGGGTATTATGTGGAGTGTGAAAAAACTACCTGTAGTTTTTCCTGAATCAGATAAATTAAATGAAGTGTGTGATGATGCGTGGGTTTCCCCCGATAGAAAATTATTGGCGGTATACCCTTTCCCGCCAGAAGTTAGGGCGCGTTGGGAAACACCCCTTAGGGTGGATAAGGCGCTCACACGCTTATCAAAACAAGTGGCGTTACCGTCAGATAGGGCCGCCCTCAAGGAGCCAGCTGATAGGAGGCTGGAAAATATCCTAAAAAGTATATACACACATACTGGTGTTATACTGCGACCAGCGATCGCCTCAGCCTGGATGTGCAGCGCTGGGGTGGCTTGGTCGGATTCCCTGACTGAAAATATTGATACCCTTGACAGGGACAGTATTTTATTGACTATAGAGCATTTAAAGGATGCATTTCTATATATGCGAGATGCACAGAGGGATATTTGCACACTGGCATCAAGAGTAAGTGCGATGTCCATATCTGCCAGAAGTTGTTTATGGACACGACAGTGGTCAGGTGATGCAGATTCCAAACGGCACATGGAAGTATTGCCGTATAAAGGAGAAAAAGACAACGTCTTTTCAGCCTCAGTCCTTTCGTCCCCATAAGGGCAAGCGGGCAAAAGGCCAGTCATATCTGCCATGGGATAGAGGAAAGGGAAGAAGACTGCAGCAGGCAGCCCATTCCCAGGAACAGAAGCCCTCCACCGCTTCTGCCACGTCCTCAGCATGACGCTGGGGCCGTACAAGCGGACTCAGGTGCGGTGGGGGGGTCGTCTCAAGAGTTTCAGCACGCAGTGGGCTCACTCGCAAGTGGACCCCTGGATCATACAAGTAGTATCCCAGGGGTACAGATTGGAAATTCGAGACGTCTCCCCCTCGCAGGTTCCTGAAGTCTGCTTTACCAACGTCTCCCTCCGACAGGGAGGCAGTAGTGGAAACAATTCACAAGCTGTATTCCCAGCAGGTGATAATCAAAGTACCCCTCCTACAACAAGGAAAGGGGTATTATTCCACACTATATTGTGGTACTGAAGCCAGACGGCTCGGTGAGACCTATTCTAAATCTGAAATATTTGAACACTTACATACAAAGGTTCAA
Organism: Pseudophryne corroboree; assembly: GCF_028390025.1. Lineage (NCBI taxonomy): Eukaryota > Metazoa > Chordata > Amphibia > Anura > Myobatrachidae > Pseudophryne > Pseudophryne corroboree. The sequence continues at coordinate 1,031,583,766 of NC_086444.1, read as the reverse complement.
ATCAAGATGGAGTCACTCAGAGCAGTGATAGCGAACCAGGAAGAAGGGGACTATATGGTGTCCCGGGACATCAGGGATGCTTACCTCCATGTCCCAATTTGCCCTTCTCACCAAGGGTACCTCAGGTTCGTGGTACAGAACTGTCACTATCAGTTTCAGACGCTGCCGGTTGGATTGTCCACGGCACCCCGGGTCCTTACCAAGGTAATGGCCGAAATGATGATTCTTCTTCAAAGAAAATGGACGATCTCCTGATAAGGGCAAGGTCCAGAGAACAGTTGGAGGTCGGAGTAGCACTATCTCAAGTAGTTCTACGACAGCACGGGTGGATTCTAAATATTCCAAAACCGCAGCTGTTTCCGACGACACGTCTGCTGTTCCTAGGGATGATTCTGGACACAGTCCAGAAAAAGGTGTTTCTCCCGGAGAAGAAAGCCAGGGAGTTATCCGAGCTAGTCAGGAACCTCCTAAAACCAGGAAAAGTGTCAGTGCATCATTGCACAAGGGTCCTGGGAAAAATGGTAGCTTCTTACGAAGCGATTCCATTCGGCAGATTTCACGCAAGAACTTTTCAGTGGGATCTGCTGGAAAAATGGTCCGGATCGCATCTTCAGATGCATCAGCGGATAACCCTGTCTCCAAGGACAAGGGTGTTTCTTCTGCGGTGGCTGCAGAGTGCTCATCTACTAAAGGGCCGCAGATTCGGCATTCAGGACTGGGTCCTGGTGACCACGGATGCCAGCCTGAGAGGCTGGGGAGCAGTCACACAGGGAAAAAATTTCCAGGGAGTGTGATCAAGTCTGGAGACTTCTCTCCACATAAATATACTGGAGCTAAGGGCAATTTACAATGTTCTAAGCTTAGCAAGACCTCTGCTTCAAGGTCAGCCGGTATTGATCCAGTGGGACAACATCACGGCAGTCGCCCACGTAAACATACAGGGCGGCACAAGAAGCAGGAGGGCAATGGCAGAAACTGCAAGGATTCTTCGCTGGGCGAAAAATCATGTGATAGCACTGTCAGCAGTGTTCATTCCGGGAGTGGACAACTGGGAAGCAGACTTCCTCAGCAGGCACGACCTCCACCCGGGAGAGTGGGGACTTCATCGGGAAGTATTCCACATGATTGTGAACCATTGGGAAAGACCAAAGGTGGACATGATGGCGTCCCGCCTGAACAAAAAACTGGACAGGTATTGCGCCAGGTCAAGAGACCCTCAAGCAATAGCTGTGGACGTTCTGGTAACACCGTGGGTGTACCAGTCGGTGTATGTGTTCCCTCCTCTGCTTCTCATACCCAAGGTACTGAGAATTATAAGACGTAGAGGAGTAAGAACTATACTCGTGGCTCCGGATTGGCCAAGAAGGACGTGGCACTCGGAACTTCAAGAAATGCTCACAGAGGACTCATGGCCTCTGCCGCTAAGAAGGGACTTGCTTCAGCAAGTACCAGGTCTGTTCCAAGACTTACCGCGGCTGCGTTTGACGGCATGGCGGTGGAATGCCGGATCCTAAGGGAAAAAGGCATTCCGGAAGAGGTCATTCCTACCCTGGTCAAAGCCAGGAAGGAGGTGACCGCACAACACATGTGGCGAAAATATGTTGCGTGGTGTGAGGCCAGGAAGGCCCCACAAAGAAATTTCAGCGATTCCTGCATTTCCTGCAAACAGGAGTGTCTATGGGCCTCAAATTGGGGTCCATTAAGGTTCAAATTTCGGCCCTGTCAATTTTCTTCCAGAAAGAATTGGCTTCAGTTCATGAAGTCCAGAAGTTTGTCAAGGGAGTATTGCATATACAACCCCCTTTTTGTGCCTCCAGTGGCACTGTGGGATCTCAACGTAGTTCTGGGATTCCTCAAATCACATTTTAAACCGCTCAAATCTGTGGATTTGAAATATCTCACATGAAAAGTGACCATGCTGTTGGCCCTGGCCTCGGCCAGGCGAGTGTCAGAATTGGCGGCTTTGTCTCACAAAAGCCATATCTGATTGTCCATTCGGACAGGGCAGAGCTGCGGACTCGTCCCCAGTTTCTTCCTAAGGTGGTGTCAGCGTTTCACCTGAACCAGCTTATTGTGGTACCTGCGGCTACTAGGGACTTGGAGGACTCCAAGTTGCTAGATGTTGTCAGGGCCCTGAAAATATAGGTTTTCCAGGACGGCTGGAGTCAGGAAAACTGACTTGCTGTTATCCTGTATGCACCCAACAAACTGGGTGCTCTTGCTTCTAAGCAGACGATTGCTCGTTGGATTTGTAGCACATTTCAACTTGCATATTCTGTGGCAGGCCTGCCACAGCCTAAATCTGTCAAGGCCCATTCCACAAGGAAGGTGGGCTCATCCTGGGCGGCTGCCCGAGGGGTCTCGGCATTACAACTCTGCCGAGCAGCTACGTGGTCGGGGGAGAACACGTTTGTAAAATTCTACAAATTTGATACCCTGGCTAAAGAGGACCTGGAGTTCTCTCATTCGGTGCTGCAGAGTCATCCGCACTCTCCCGCCCGTTTGGGAGCTTTGGTATAATCCCCATGGTCCTGACGGAGTCCCCAGCATCCACTAGGACGTCAGAGAAAATAAGATTTTACTTACCGATAAATCTATTTCTCGTAGTCCGTAGTGGATGCTGGGCGCCCATCCCAAGTGCGGATTGTCTGCAATACTTGTACATAGTTATTGTTACAAAAAAATCGGGTTGTTATTGTTGTGAGCCGTCTGTTCAGAGGCTCCTACGTTTGTCATACTGTTAACTGGGTTCAGATCACAAGTTGTACGGTGTGATTGGTGTGGCTGGTATGAGTCTTACCCGGGATTCAAAATCTTTCCTTATTGTGTACGCTCGTCCGGGCACAGTATCCTAACTGAGGCTTGGAGGAGGGTCATAGGGGGAGGAGCCAGTGCACACCACCTGATCCTAAAGCTTTATTTTTGTGCCCTGTCTCCTGCGGAGCCGCTAATCCCCATGGTCCTGACGGAGTCCCCAGCATCCACTACGGACTACGAGAAATAGATTTATCGGTAAGTAAAATCTTATTATTATCAACATTATTTATAATTTTATAGCATAGCCTAAATTTCAGATTAAATTTGGCTTTCATCAGTATGTCCTCAGTTGGTGCGTATCACTTCTTCACATAATTTGGGTATTTGAGACACCAACTTTTCTAAAGTTTCGGAAATTATGCCTTTCCAGGTCTCGTTCAGACTTTCCCATAAGTTTTTAGTGTTTGTTGGAGCCATTACATGAATTTATCGGTCTAATTCATCCCAGATTTTCTCAATGGGATTGAGATCAGGTGACCGAGGAGGCCATGTCATAATCTTTACTTTTCAATTTATACACAGTTTTGATGTGTGCTTAGGGTCGTTATTTTGTTGCATGATGAACCCCTTTCCAATATTTTGAGTACGGTACTCAATTGATATTTGAACTAAATCTGCAACCTTTCCCCCACCAAAACCACCCCAAATCATGACAGGTCGGCCACCATGTTTAACTGCATGATGTGTACAGTTATCTAAGCCACGTTCTCAGACCACTCTTTGAATGTACGGACGTCTTCTAAATCCGAAAAGTTCAAGTTTGGACTCGTTGGTTCAAAATAATGTTTTCTACTGATCCAGTGTCCAATACCAGTGTACTTTGGCCCATTGAAGGTGTGTTACTTTTTTACAGACCTCAACAATGGTCTATTGCAAGCTATGCGACCATTTAGACCTACATTACGGAGACGTCTTTGAACTATCAACTGATACTGGAGTTTATATAATTTTATTGAGTACTTCTTTGATTGCAGTTGCTAGGTGTGTTCAGTTTTTCTTACTCATTATGATAGTGTATTTATCTTCTCTTTTTGATGTACATCTGGGTTATCCAGAACGTTTTTTTTTTAAGTTGTGTTTCTCCTACGTCCTAGAGGATGCTGGGGACTCCGTAAGGACCATGGGGTATAGACGGGATCCGCAGGAGACATGGGCACACTATAAGACTTTGAATGGGTGTGAACTGGCTCCTCCCTCTATGCCCCTCCTCCAGACCCCAGTTAGACTTTGTGCCCAGGAGAGACTGGACACACACTAGGGGAGCTCTACTGAGTTTCTCTGGAAAGACTTTATGCTAGGTTTTTTATTTTCAGTGAGACCTGCTGGCTTCGCAGGACTGAGGGGAGAGAAGTCAGACCTACTTCTTCTGAGTTAAGGGCTCTGCTTTTTCGGCTACTGGACACCATTAGCTCCAAAGGGTTCGATCACTTGGTGCGCCTAGCTGCTTGTTCCCGGAGTCGCGCCGTCACCGCCCTCACAGAAGACAGAAGCCGGGTGAGTATAGGAAGAAAAAGAAGACTTCAGTGACGGCAGAAGACTTCAGGTCGGAGGTACAGCGCAGCGGTCGCGCTGCTCGCCATTGCTCCCACACACCAACGGTTCTACAAGGGTGCAGGGCGCAGGGGGGGCACCCTGGGTAGCAATATACCGCTTTCCTGCGACTGGCAAAAGATATATACAGTGCATAGGCACTGTATAGGGTGCCCCGCCAGTATAAATATGAATATTATTAGAGGGGCTGAAGTGTGCCGAGAGGGGGCGGGGCTTAGCCCTCACAACTTGTTACAGTGCCTTTTTCTCCTCAGGTCCCCGCCAAAAAGCACTGTTAGACAGCTAACAGTGGAAAACGGGGGGGGGGGGGGGGGGGGGGGCAGGTGGTTTTAGTGCAAAAGAGAAAATATAGCACTATACACTATAATGGGCGTGTTAGTTAATGAATTGTACTGGTATTCTGTGTTTTCCCTGTCACATATACCCATGATAGCTTATAGTACTCATGGTCGACATGTGTGTGTGCTCTGCCACGAGCTGGCTATGGGAATCCCTCTGTCGGCATTGCCGACTCCTGGTGGTACTTGGGTCTGTACATCAAGTGTCAGCAGGTTGGTAGTTGTATGCTTTTTCGAAAGTAAACACTGTATGGGTGACACAGTAGTATGTGGGTGACCTGTCGGCACCATCTGTTATTACTGGGGGTAAATTAACATGAAGTCAATACCCTATACCTGTATAGGGTACGGTTCCATGGGTCTGTAGCTCTGGCACAGTTGTGCTTTTATTTGTGGGGGAATGATATTAAATGTATGTGTATATACTTCCCTCGGGGTCGTAAGAATGTTATTTTTACTTAATTACCACTAGTATTCCTTCTCATGTGCTGGTCGCTCTGTTGATAAAGCTCTTGGTCGGCCGTGACGAGTTGGTCTCAGATCCTCACGAGGAGTCAGAGTGTTTTATTATTTTCCCGCCGCGGATAGAATACGGTGAAAGTCAACTCCTGGTCGGCACGGGGCCCTGTCACAAAGGATCGTATACAGGAAGCTAAGTGATATTTTATTTCTATGCTTTGAAGTTATTTGCATTACATGCGCATGGGGGAGTGCTTGTATTCGGAAAGACATCCAATAGAATTACCCTAGAGAGAAAGGGGATGTCCCTTATGTTGGTTCTTCTCTATAACATTGCGGCAGGCTGCCGTGCGTCTGCAGTAGGTGTGGCCGGAGGAATGTTGAGGCTGACTCCGAGAGATATTGGAGTTTTTCCCCTGTGACGGTGTACCGCTGTTTGGGGATGCCTCAGTTAAGTTACTCTCGGTGAATACCACTGGTAAGTCTACCTTCGTGAGTTAGATTTCCTCACAATGCTTGGTGACGCATTCTTTTGTGGGATGCAGTCATTTTAACCGGTTCGCTACCGTTCTTTTTTCCCTTTCTGTACAGGTAGTGGAAGGTGAAAAGGTAAGAGCTCTGCAGCCTTGTTAGGTTCGCAGAAGCGGATATTGTCTTCTGTTTCTACCACATCCACCGCATGTCGCTGGGTCTATCTGGCTGGAGCCCAGACCGGTGGGAACTCGTCTAATACTCTTCCGTCAGTCCGGGAATGGACTTGGACCTGGGAGTTGACAATAGAATCCAAGGGGGGACATACTGGAGTTACAGATGATTCCCTTCACTGATTTTTCAAATAGATCTTACCGATTCCCCTCTGAAAGGGGAGGTAGTACGCGATGTCATACCAGTCTTGCGTCAGGTTTGCCAAAGTCAGAAAAATATCACGATGCACACTGCCATATTTGCACCTCACACAGGTCTGCGCTGCGCATGCGTGCGCTCTCCCGTGCGTGCGCATACTCGCTGTTGCGGGCACCCGCGGGCGCGCGGTATGTGCATTTACGGTAGAGTTCATGTGTTCGTAGCGTGCGACTCAATCGTTACATATTTTCAGTATATAATGTATTTTGTAGATCATGGTCCCTTTGATAGATTCTGAAAGTTTGGTTAATGTAGAATGTTCATGAACAGAGAAATCCCCCTTTGTTTGATACGAAGGGTCAGACAGGAGTAATACAGTGGTGTTTAGTATCCATCGGAAGAGTATTTAATTAGCAATATTCCAGTGTTGGTTTGAAGCGGATTAATCGCTCGTGCGAAGAATTATGGACATAAGAAGTTTATGTCCATTTACTGTATTTGCACTTACTTATCCATGCGGCGGGAAACCCAGTTTCCCTCCCACCTGAGCTGTTAGAAATCGTCACAGCCCACCTGTATGAATCAACCTATGACCTTTTGTTATAATGCGAGGAGGAATTCCTGTGTCCAATGAACAATGAGATTGTAGGGACCATTGAATTGTATTGTGTGTGGGGCATAAATAGACAAGCCGATCACATCCAGCTCTCACTCTTCAACGGTTATCATTGCTGAAAATCGGGAGCTGGATGTCCAGAGGCGCATGCGATTGTTTCCTTTGTGCATAAGTTTTCTCCGCAATCATATTGTCTTTCTTTGTTGTTATGGGCCATATCTCTCTCTCTCTCTCTCTCTCTTCTCCTCTTTCTCTCGTAATCCCTTAAACGTAATAGTATTGTATTGTATTTCATGTGTAGTTATCTGGTTAGGTAGTCTGTTATATTGTAGTGTATGACTTGTATTGTATTAATTCTTTTGCAAGTATAGCATTCATAATATATATATTAGGCGTTGGACCCTAAGCACGGTATCTGTGTATTTTCTTATAGTGTTAAGTATTCTCAGAGCGTCGGTGACGCTCAAACAGCTTTTAAGTTAATAAGGTTACACTGTGTTGCATCTACACCCTATCTCTACACTAAGGTTTTACAGCATATTTCATTGTTTATGGTTTAGATATAAAGGTTTAACATTGTGAGCGTCAGCGCCGCTGGTGATCTCCTCGTGGTCCCGAGCGTCCGCTACGCTATAGCGAATCATTACGTTAGTCGGCAGCCAATAGCGTGCCTGCCTGTGATCTCTTGGCCGTGAGCGAACGTGACGCTTGAGCGTCTCGACCACGGCTAAGCGATCGTTACGCAACGAGCGTACCCTTACGGTACTCCATACATAAATAGCGTACAGTGTTCTTAGACCTCACAAAGGGTTTTATATAAGATAAATATTTAGCTTTATCAATTGGCGGCTCGTCCTGTCCTTCACATATCTCTGCTAGGTAATTTCAGCAGACATTATCCATCAGCAAAGGGCGGGAGATCATATTCTTCGCAGTGCTGACGGGATAAGCGTCTGCTTCGCTTAGTAAAGGGTGCTGAAGGAATCCGGAACCGGAGGTAAGAACAACACACTAGTGTCTTTTAAAACTGTTTATTTCTGTCTTGCGTACACACGCACATATCTGCATTTCTTTTTCATTCGTGTATTTTCATATATCACTCTCCTGTTTGCCATTTTATCATTGATAAAACGTGCTAAGAGAGATTTGTCGCTATTTCATAGTTAAAGTGTAAAACCCACACGCAACTCTACCTAAGGTAAAAGGAGAGATTGGTGTGTTGCGCGGTAGACGATCGAGGATCATCTACATTGATAAAAGTGTTAGTTGTGTTACGGTGGACATTGGTTTTGTGTACACGTGTCTCTAACAAAGGGCTGAGACTCGCGTACGCAAAGGCCGACGCACGCAGCGTAAATTACGCAACGGAGCGTCTGGGTACGCCCACGTAACTCAAGTCACACGACAGTGTTGATTTTTAAATAGCGCAACAGGCGATAAATAGCGCAACAGGCGATAAGTAGCGCATCAGGCGATAAATAGCGCAAATCTATTTTAGTGTCCGAAATTTAGATTAACAGATCCTTCTCCAAATTCACAACACATCTGGTCTAAAGAAAATTTCTGCGCAGAAATAGAAATAGAAGCAAAAGTGTACGTGGGGTGAGTGAGTGTTTTGTATATATAAGTTTATACAATTTTACAGGTTGAACCACAAGAAGTCGAGTTCTCGCAGAGGTACATACATGTAAGTGACGTGCATGGTGGCTAGGGAGGCGTCTCTGGTTAAACATAAAATTTGAGCAGTAGAGTATAGTAGACCAGGAGGTCATACTACAGACCGGGAGGTCCAGGTACAGCAGACTAAGAAGTCTGCCATAAAAGAGAAAAGGGCACAACCCAGGGGGTTGGTGCAAAAACCCATATAGGCCAATAAAGCTCTGGCTGAAGGAATTCGCAGCCGAAATTTTCAATTCCACTGGTCGCTCAGCACATAAGATTAGTTGCTTATGTGCTGAACGATTGTACCGCACGTAATTGTGTACATTAGTTAATCTGACCAGTACCATTTGTGTACAAACCTGGTCGTAAAACTATTTGTACACTCTGATGTGACTTGTGTAATTTTTTATTTTCTGAAGGGAAGTTCGCTGGTCACTCAGGAATTGTCCAACAACCAATAGTTACTGGAAAGAGTAAGTGTTCTGCGGATATCCCTCGCATGTTCCAGTAAATAGAGGTTCATAGGGGCCCTGGGTCGAGTACGCCAGCACTAAGGCAGTGTGTGGGTCGTATTGGTCGGCGTGGGCGAGTGAGTGGGGTACTCGGTAAACCGCCACCGTCAGCCTATCGTGAACATTTTGGTTTTTGTAAGGGTTCGCTGAAGACCCTGAAATAAGGTCAGAGGTGGTGAAAGCAACGCCTGCAAGTTATGGGGGCCAATTGTTCAGGAAGGGGGCGATCAACCTCGGTTCGGGTTAATTCAGTAAACCGACCAGTCGGGTCGGCAAGGTACGTAATGTGTGAAAAATATGGTTCACATACAGAGGTTTTATGTGATGAATGGGAGAGAATGACAGTGCATGACGGGGAGAAATTCCCAAGAGTAGGTAGCTTTAGCCCAGAAGTGTTGCAAAATTTAAGGAGGAGGATATGTCTCATTAAATCATCAAAGAGACGAATCCAACATTATGATTATTTGCAGTTATGGCAACAGGAAGGTGAAATACAGAGAGGATTGGCTCTGGCGGCGGGATCTAATCCTATCAAGAAATTGATAGCGACAGCCCCGCCGCCACCATACATATCAGGAGAGAAATTGGTTGAGGAGAATGACGCATTAGGGTGTAACAAACAAACACTTAGCAACTGTGTAAATGTTAATAAGTTAACCAATGCAAGTATTAACCCGTGCAAGTTGTACCCTGTTTTGAACTTTCCCCAGGAGTGTGATCAAGAAGACGAATCGGCAACAATATCGGCGCTCTCTCTAGCAGCCACCATAGCAGAGACAACAGTAGGCACGGCTCCACCCACGAGATTAGTAACAAAAGCCCCTAGCGGAGGGATAGGTGAGGTCGTATCTACAGGTAAGTACGGCACCATACACTATGCTGAAACCATTTCACCACAGGCTGTAGAACCTACACAGAGTGATGTTAGTAGACTTAATCCTGTTAGGGTAATAGCAGTGCCAAATGGGAAAACTGACACGACAGGAATCACTCCTGTTAGGAACATTGCCATGTACAGCCCATTTTCCCGAATGGAATTAAGAACCATAGTGTCTGAGTTCCCTGACCCTAGGAAAGACTTAGTTGCCAGCCAGAAATACATCAGAGACCTAGGGAACACTTTAGAGCCCAATAACAAAGACTGGCAGGTATTGCTGAGGGCATGTTTACCCTCAAATGTCGACGCAGCTCAATTTTTGGCTGACTGTGGATTAGATCAGGATGTACCTCTTACAGATGTGTACAACAAAGATAACGTAAAAAGAATAAGTTTACAGTTGAAGGAGTATTTCCCAGCGGTAGTTAAGTGGAACAAGATTTTCTCCACTAGACAGAAAGAGTCAGAAACTGCTGCAGAATATTTTCACAGGGCATTACTAGAAATGGCAAAGTACACAGGTATAGAGGACATTAAAACAAACATAAACCACAGAGAAGTAGCAGTATCTGTACTAATGGATGGTTTAAAAGAGACATTAAAGACAAGAGTGCAGACCACGCAACCATGTTGGCGAGGTCTGTCGGTGGCTACTTTGAGAGAGGCTGCTATTGATCACGACCGGAATATCACCCGACACAGGGAGTCACAAGGTGATAAGTTAATGGCCGTAAGTATACAGGCCCTGACCACAAGGCAGCCTTTGTATAAATCACCAAACCCTGTGGGTAAGTCAAATGTGGTAACTTGTTTTTCTTGTCATAGACAGGGACACATGGCACGAGACTGTAGAGTGAAAAATTCACAAAACTCATATCAACCCCCTAGACAACGACACGACACACGACATTGGGAGCAGGGTCCGCAGAGACGGAGTTATGAGCCACATACAGGGGAAACAAAAAGATACCCCCCGAACAGAGACTGGCAAGCCACTGGTAGTTCCCATTTAACCCCTTCACAAGCAGTTGCTGCCAGCGGGATTCAGGGAGGTCACCATACCCAATAGGGGTGTGGCCATACCTGTAATCTGCAGCCAGTAAAATTGATTGCAAGTCTTGGGAGTGAACCTGAAATTGCAATCAATGTAGCTGGTAAATCATTAAACTTTCTTGTAGACACAGGGGCGGCCAAATCAGTGATAAATTCGACAGTGGGCATGAGAACCACTGGTAAGACAATTCCAGCCATAGGAGTAACAGGAGTAGTCCAGCACTACCCTGTTAGCAAACCAGCCGAGATTACAGTAGGGCCGTTACATACCAAGCATTCCTTTTTGCTGGCTGCATCGGCACCGACTAATCTCCTGGGAAGAGACTTATTGTGCAAAATGGGGTGCGTCATTTATTGTACTCCTGAAGGTGTATTCTTGGACATACCTGAGAATCACGCTCAGGAAGTGCGAGACATGTTAGACTCCCCGTCAAAATTAATGTCACATACCATTATGACAAATAGGACTCCATCCCAAGTAGAGGAAATGACATCCCAGATACCAGAGTCACTTTGGACTAAAGATGGACAGGACACTGGATTAATGGCAAACGTAGCTCCGGTAGTTGTACAAGTAAAAGATGGTAGGATAGCTCCAAAAATCCCACAGTACCCTCTGAAGCCAGAGGTGGAGTTAGGAGTGTATACCGTAATAGAGCGCTTGCTACAACAGGGCATTCTGGTAAGAACGTCCAGCACTGCCAATAGTCCCATCTTCCCTGTGAAAAAGAGTGGGGGGAGGGGTTACCGGCTAGTGCAGGATCTAAGGGGGATTAACAAAATAGTTGAGAGCCAGTTCCCCGTAGTGCCAAATCCAGCTGTCATCCTTATGCAAATCCCTCCCACTGCGAAATTTTTCACTGTTATTGACCTCTGCTCCGCTTTCTTTTCGGTACCTCTGCACCCTGACAGTCAATATTTGTTTGCATTCACATACAGAGGAGTCCAATACACATGGACTCGATTACCACAAGGTTTCATAGACAGTCCAAGTATCTTTTCCCAGGCTTTGCATGATTGTTTACAGTCTTTCCAACCAGAGAGTGGATCAGTATTAATACAGTACGTGGATGATCTACTACTGTGTTCTGATTCATTGGAAGCATCCCTGAAGGATACGAAACAGCTCCTGTTTCATCTTTCAGACACAGGACACAAGGTTTCCAAAGACAAGTTGCAATTATGCCAAACTAAGGTAAAATATTTGGGACACTGTCTAACACAAGGACTGAGACACCTGACCGCTGATAGAATTCAAGCAATTAGAGACATGACTCTGCCACAAACCCAGCAACAGATCAGAACATTTTTAGGAATGTGTGGGTATTGCCGTAACTGGATCCCAGGATTTTCCATTCTAGCGTTACCTCTGCAGGAGATGGTCTCCTCAAACAAACCTGATCGGATTTCGCATACAGACGAGTCCGAGATGGCATTTGAGAGACTTAAACAGTGCCTAACGCAGGCACCAGCATTAGGTATGCCAGACTATGGGAAACCCTTTGAGCTGTACGGAACAGAAAGTGCTGGTTGCGCGGCAGGCGTCTTAACCCAAAAGCACGGTGATGCCAGCAGGCCAGTAGCATACTACAGCGCTCAGCTAGACACGGTAGCGCGATCCCTCCCCACATGTTTGCGAAGCGTTGCTGCGATAGCATTGCTAGTAACGAAAAGCGAAGATGTAGTGCTAGGTCACAACCTCACAATTCCTACACCACATGCAGTGTCAGCCTTGCTAAATTCTGCCCAAACCAGGCACGTCTCATCAGCGCGGTTTACAAGATGGGAATTGGCACTAATGGCCTCCGTAAACATCACCATAAGGAGATGCAGTGCATTAAATCCTGCAACATATCTCCCAGGTGTGCCTGGACAGGCACAAAGGGTGGAGGATGAGAGTGGTGGGGAAGGAGAATTTAACACAAAGGAAGACACACATGATTGTATGGAATATTTGACCCAAAATTTTACCGCAAGGCCTGACATCGGTGACAATCCACTGGAAGATGTAGATCTAACTTTCTACACGGACGGTAGTTGTCACAGACAGTCAGACTCGGGAGACTTGTGTACTGGATACGCAGTCGTAGATGACCAAGGCACCATAGAAGCGGAACCGCTAGGCCCACCTCACTCAGCCCAGGTTGCTGAACTGGTCGCCCTAACCAGAGCATGTGAATTGGCTAAGGGCAAATCAGCCAATATCTACACCGATTCTAGATACGCATTCGGGGTAGTCCATGATTTCGGAGCCCTATGGCGCCTCAGAAATTTCATGACGGCAGCTGGTACACCGATAGCGCATGCAGCTCACATCAAAAGGCTTCTAACAGCGATACAGGAACCCGACAGAGTGGCTGCTATCAAGTGTAAAGCACACACATATAGCCAAGACCCAGTATCACTTGGTAACAGCCGAGCAGACGAAGCAGCTAAGTTAGCAGCTGGTACCCCCAGACAGACAGACACCACGCAACTGATGGTATTTAATACCATCAACACACAGAAGTTGTGTGAAATGCAAAATTTGTGTTCCACACAGGAAAAGGCAGTTTGGAAGGCAAAGGGATATGGCCAGGAGTCCTCTGGACGGATGGACAAGGTAAACCGGTGGCCCCCAGAGCATATCTTCCATGTTTAGCTGAGGCAGCTCACGGGCTGACTCATCTGGGCAAGGAAGGAATGTGCAAATTGGTAAGAGCATATTGGTGCGCCCCAGGATTTTCATCTCATGCAGGTAAGAGAGCAATGTCATGCCTTACCTGTTTGAGAAAGAACATCGGAAAGGCAATACCAACAGAACCATCTCATATCCCACCTGCAGGCGGCCCTTTCCAGGTAATACAGATTGACTTCATTCAATTACCCCCTTGTCGAAATTTGAAATATGTACTTGTTTGTATAGATGTTTTCTCAAATTGGGTCGAAGCATTTCCTGCGGCCACAAATACCGCTATGTTTACTGCTAAGAAAATTGTGCAGGAATTTGTATGTAGATATGGTATCCCTAGAATAATTGAAAGTGATAGGGGTACCCATTTTACAGGTGATGTCTTTCAAGGAATGTGTAAGTTGATGGGAATTGATAGCAAGCTGCACACTCCATACCGTCCACAGGCGAGTGCGAAAGTGGAAAGAGTGAACAGCACCATTAAAAATAAACTGAGCAAAGTTATGGCAGAGACAGGATTGACATGGCCAGAAGCTCTACCCATTGTACTGTACAGCATCAGAACCACTCCCAGGTCCCCTCTTAATCTGTCTCCCTTTGAAATCTTGTTTGGTCGACAACCGCATGTTATGATTAACCCTCAGGATGATTTGAAGTGTAACAATGAAGTGACTGTAAAATACTTGATTAACATGAGTAAACAGCTAAGGAATCAAAATGATAATTTGAAGTTGGTGATTCCTGATTTACCAGATAGTAATTGTCATGACATTGAACCTGGGGATTATGTAATGATACGGAATTTTCTACGCTCAGGTTGCCTTATTGACAGATGGGAAGGACCATACCAAGTCTTATTGACTAGCACTACAGCATTGAAGGTTGCCGAGAGAGAGACTTGGATTCACTCGTCCCACTGTAAGAAGGTTGCTGATCCAGAGAGGTCCCGTGATAAGGAACAGACGGTAGAGGAAGTTGTATCACTGGAGTGTCTGTTCCAGGAGGACTGAGGTGGCACCTGAGCATTGAGAATCACAAGATCAAAAGCAGTTGTCGATTCCCTGTTCCCTTTTATTGTTTTTCTCCACTTCCCATCCCCTCTCCCTCAAATTATTTTTCCCCCTTCTCATTCTTCTTCGTTTCCTCCTATAAGATGGACTTGCCCCAAGAGACTGTGATCCGGATTTTCCTGTTGACCCTGATGTTGACCAGAGCAGTCTGTTCCGGCGAGAGTACCATGGAGGTCGAGAGAGGTTCTGGAATGGGTTCTGATGACAGAGATGGAGGCGTAGTTTTCCGAGAACAACATAATCAACAAGCAAAGGCGAGTATCAGAAAACGATCCGATAGCATTGACCATAGAAGGAATTGTGAAGGATTGTTAGCTGAAGAAAACTGTATCTGTAGGCTCTGTGACAACGTAGTTGAGGATGGGTGCATCAAGAAATGCCAATCCAGTTTTAATATCCACATGGACCGGCATCCCTTGAGTGACTACCACTCCTTAGTGGGTAGTGTGTTAAATCAAACAGATTGTTGGGTATGCTCTCAAGTACCTCAAGGTCATAGCAAATCAGGACTAGTACCATTTCCTTTAACGATAGGGGAGGTACTTGAGCTAAGTGGTGGGAGGCCGGTGGACAGGAGGTTTAATATCTCCAGTCCTCCTAGTTTGAAGCTCCACCAATATGTGGATAGATCCCTCATATGTTTTAACATTTCCAATCCCCGAAAGCCGGGAAATTGGGAAGTGTCATGGAGTAACCAAACCATGACCTTTTCATATAGAGCAGATAGAATGCCGACAGATACAGAACTTATACGCCACATAGCCAGTAGAGGAAAATCTTTCCGATATAGGTATACCCTAGGAAATAGGATTACGAGAGTTGGAGAGGTATCACCAGGATACTGTGCACATATCGTACAAGCTGATACGTGTACTAGACAGATGGGAGAATTAGGGTTAGGAGATTTCACATGGAAGATGTGTAATATGGTTATGTCCTACTCCGTCCCATATGTTCTCCCCGATGATGCATATTTCATATGCGGGAGGAAGGCGTATAAGTGGCTTGCCCCAAACTCTGAAGGATTGTGTTATATTGGAAAAGTACTGCCTGAAGTAATGACTGTATCACATGCCAAAATGAAAGATATACACCGTGTTGCCCAAGCTCCTTATACTCACACCCATTACGAGCACGTAGTTAAACGGCACCTGATAGAAAGAACAGAGCATCCGGCCTCTGACATGATCCATGAATCCACCGGGATTCAGGTTCTAATCGCGTTAGATTTCACTCGCACCGCCAGAGGAGTGTTGAATTATAAATACATATCTGCGCTCGCAAATTTGTTAGACAATATCACAGAAATGTATGATGACACGTTTAGGTACACTGGAAGAGAACTTCAAGCTTATAAAACAGAACTAGTTCAGCATAGAATGATTCTCAATTATCTCACAGCAGTAACAGGTGGATATTGTGTCACACTGGCAACGCAGTACGGCGTGAAATGTTGCACATATATTACAAATAGTACCGAGGACCCGGTCGAGGTCATAGACCAAAAGATGGACGATATTCTCCAACTGAAGTGGGAATTTCGCAGGAGACACAATCTCACCCTTGCTGCTGTGAGTAATGAGCTGACTGGTTGGGTGTCATGGTTGAACCCGCGAAATTGGTTCTCCGGTTTAGGAGAATGGGCTCAAGGAGTCATAATGGATGTAGGGAAGTTTCTCCTATGTATCTTAGGTGTTATCATAACGATTGGCTTGATATTTAGATGCGGTCAGGCTTTAACGAAGTGCAAACGAAGTACCAGGGTGATGAGTTTAAGGAGTGAGGAAATTGTAATTCCAATGGATTTGATTTATGACCCAAATGTAGAAACAATGATGTGATGAAAATGCGATTTCTACGGTCCGTTTCTTTCACCTGTTTTTCCGTTTTCTCCAAGGTAAAAAGACCCACTTGGACGAGGAATTTGAGGAGCCGATATACAGACAACAGATGGAGTAAAGAAGAAGTTTTGACAACCTGATACACAGATTTTTGATGAACTTTGCCATAGATCCCCAGTTTCCCTAGAAATTTTAAAATTACGCTAGCCCAACACTTTTGTAAATCTATGGACATTGACAAAGCTTTTGCTCGCACCTTATGGGCAAAAGCACAAAGAAGACTGCAACCAACAGACACCGAACAAGACTTCAACCAACAAATGTTCATTTACCTGACATAGAATACCACCGCATTTACCGTAATTATGTCTTTTCTTCATCTCTACAACCTTCAGGTAATTACACACATAGTATAGGGAATACAGGCACAAATATCAGCAATCACATATTCCCCCATTCATGTATCATCAACTAAAATGTGCTCCCCATTTTGTTACAACCAAAATCCGAAAAGAGCTCGGTAAAGTTTGACAGCCCATCCACAGACCCGTACCACGGTATAAGAAGGAATTCAAATGTATACTTCGCAATACCTCGAAGCTTGATTTAAAACACGTACGGCACGATGATACATGACCCCCAAACATGAATTCATACACACATGCTTCTGCTATCTCACTAGGTCATACCCTTTTCCTACCTTCTCCTCTCCTCCCCTACCCAACCATGTAAATGTATTAACCCCTGGGTTATATTTTTCTCTTTTTGAAATGTTTTAGGAAGTGGCAGTTATTGTTGACTGCCAAAGGGTGGACTGTCAAAGTCAGAAAAATATCACGATGCACACTGCCATATTTGCACCTCACACAGGTCTGCGCTGCGCATGCGTGCGCTCTCCCGTGCGTGCGCATACTCGCTGTTGCGGGCACCCGCGGGCGCGCGGTATGTGCATTTACGGTAGAGTTCATGTGTTCGTAGCGTGCGACTCAATCGTTACATATTTTCACTATATAATGTCTTTTGTAGATCATGGTCCCTTTGATAGATTCTGTAAGTTTGGTTAATGTAGAATGTTCATGAACAGAGAAATCCCCCTTTGTTTGATACGAAGGGTCAGACAGGAGTAATACAGTGGTGTTTAGTATCCATCGGAAGAGTATTTAATTAGCAATATTCCGGTGTTGGTTTGAAGCGGATTAATCGCTCGTGCGAAGAATTATGGACATAAGAAGTTTATGTCCATTTACTGTATTTGCACTTATCCATGCGGCGGGAAACCCAGTTTCCCTCCCACCTGAGCTGTTGGAAATCGTCACAGCCCACCTGTATGAATCAACCTATGACCTTTTGTTATAATGCGAGGAGGAATTCCTGTGTCCAATGAACAATGAGATTGTAGGGACCATTGAATTGTATTGTGTGTGGGGCATAAATAGACAAGCCGATCACATCCAGCTCTCACTCTTCAACGGTTATCATTGCTGAAAATCGGGAGCTGGATGTCCAGAGGCGCATGCGATCGTTTCCTTTTGTGCGTAAGTTTTCTCCGCAATCATATTGTCTTTCTTTGTTGTTATGGGCCATATCTCTCTCTCTCTCTCTCTCTTCTCTTTCTCTCGTAATCCCTTAAACGTAATAGTATTGTATTGTATTTCATGTGTAGTTATCTGGTTAGGTAGTCTATGTTATATTGTAGTGTATGACTTGTATTGTATTAATTCTTTTGCAAGTATAGCATTCATAATATATATATTAGGCGTTGGACCCTAAGCACGGTATCTGTGTATTTTCTTATAGTGTTAAGTATTCTCAGAGCGTCGGTGACGCTCAAACAGATTTTAAGTTAATAAGGTTACACTGTGTTGCATCTACACCTTATCTCTACACTAAGGTTTTACAGCATATTTCATTGTTTATGGTTTAGATATAAAGGTTTAACATTGTGAGCGTCAGCGCCGCTGGTGATCTCCTCGTGGTCCCGAGCGTCCGCTACGCTATAGCGAATCATTACGTTAGTCGGCAGCCAATAGCGTGCCTGCCTGTGATCTCTTGGCCGTGAGCGAACGTGACGCTTGAGCGTCTCGACCACGGCTAAGCGATCGTTACGCAACGAGCGTACCCTTACGGTACTCCATACATAAATAGCGTACAGTGTTCTTAGACCTCACAAAGGGTTTTATATAAGATAAATATTTAGCTTTATCAGGTTAAGGACTTTGCCCTGCTGTCCCTCTTAAAAAACTAAAAAAAGAAACAAGGACTTCTACTTACGAAGTTGAACTACAGGATGGAATCTCTCAGGCCAGGGATCTCCAGCACGTAAAGGTAGAAAAAGGATTTAAATGCGTTTTTCTCAGCGTTCAGCCTACCTGGGTTGATATCCAGGATTGTCTTTGCCATTTCACCGTAGTGTTGGCAGTACGATGGTTTTCTTTCGATAGTAAGAGCCATTGTTATTCTGTACTGAGACGATCCCCTGATTACGGCGAGGTCAAAAAACAAGTGCTCCAGATTGTTGTTTCTCTCTGACTGTTCTTCAACACAGGGAATGGCTGCTGTTCCCAACGACGCTGATGTCGGAGGTGGGTATCAGACTAGATACTCAACGGTTGAGGTTCTGTGTTTTCCTGTGGAAAGAGGTCTGAGGATCCAGAGTCTGATTAGATTTGCAGTGACAATCCATCAATATGTTCCGTTGATGAAGAAGATGGGTGCGGCCTAAGAGGCCTTTTCGGTGAGCAGGTCAAACGCCAGAGTGGTTTTCACGGGACCAGTTGAAAATGTGGTCCGGGTCTCACCTGCACATGCACCGGAATATAATCCTAATGGCCAGTATATCGCTCCCGTGGAATAAGCATGCTGGATAGTAAGTCTGATCCAGCGTGCAATAGGCTGCTTTGAAGCAGGACACCCAATCTTATTGGGATCATAAAGAACAAACAGCGAGTCTGTCTTTCTGTGACGAGCTGTTCTTTTCACATACACCTTCAAAGCCCTCACAACATCCAAAGACTTTGAAGTAGCAGGTGTCTGTGACAACCGGGACCACCATCGGTTGGTTGATGTGAAACGCAGACACCACCTTAGGAAGAAATTACTGACGAGTTCCGAGTTCAGCTCTGTCCTCATAGAAAATTAAATAGGGACTTTAGTGAGACAAAGCCCCCAGCTCCGACACACAACTTGCTGAAGCCAAGGCCAACAGTATGACGGTCTTCCACGTTAGAAATTTTACGTCCATCTCCTGTAACTGCTCAAACCAGTCCGATTGGAGGAAATGCAGTACCACATCGAGATCCCAAGGTGCCGTGGGAGGCACAAAGGGAGGTTGGATGTGCAGAGCACCTTTCAAGAACGTCTGGACCTCAAGGAGAGAAGCCAATTGTTTCTGAAAGAAAATGGACAAGACCGAAATCTGGATTTTTATGGAGCCCAGACGTAGGCCCACATCCACTCCTGCTTGTAGAAAAAAAAGGAAACGTCCTAGATGGAATTCCAACGCAGAAAATTTTCTGCTCTCACACCAAGAGACGTATTTCTTCCAAATACGATGGTAATGCTTAGACGTTACCCCATTCCTGGCTTGGATCATAGTCGGGATAACCTTGTTAGGGATCCCTCTCCTGTCTAGAATCAGCCGTTCAACTTCCATGCCGTCAAACATAGATGGGGTAAGTCCTGATAGACGAACGGGCCCTGTTGCAGAAGATCCTTGCGAAGAGGTAGAGGCCACAGATCTTCGAGGAGCATCTCCAGAAGGTCCGCGTACCAGGCCCTTCTTGGCCAGTCCGGAGCAATTAGAATTGCTTGAACCTTTTCCCTTTTTATTCTCTTTAGAATTCTT
Organism: Pseudophryne corroboree; assembly: GCF_028390025.1. Taxonomy (NCBI): domain Eukaryota; kingdom Metazoa; phylum Chordata; class Amphibia; order Anura; family Myobatrachidae; genus Pseudophryne; species Pseudophryne corroboree. The sequence continues at coordinate 1,031,563,612 of NC_086444.1, read as the reverse complement.
GGGATCAGAGGAAGTGGAGGAAACACGTACACCATCTGATAGACCCATGGAGTCGTCAGGGTGTCTACCGCCACCGCCTGTGGGTCTCTCGGCCTGGAACAATACTGCTTAAGCTTCTTGTTAAGACGAGAGGCCATCATGTCAATCTATGGATATCCCCATTGACTTGTCAAGCACCTGAACACTTCTGGGTAAAGTCCCCACTCCCCCGGGTGCAGGTCGTGTCTGCTGAAGAACCCTGCTTCACTGTTGTCTACTCCCAGAATGAAGACCGCTGACAACGCCACAGCGTTCCTCTCTGCCCAGAGGAGAATTCTTGACACATCTGACATTGCTGCTCTGCTTTTCGTTCCGCCCTGTTGGTTTATGTACGTCAACGCCGTCACATTGTCCGACTGGACCTGAATGGCCCGATCTTGAAGAAGATTATGTGAGGCCTGCAGAAGGGCGTTGTATATGGCCCTGAATTCCAGAATGTTGTTTGGAAGGACGACTTCCTGACTTGACCATCTTCCTTGAAACTGCACCCCCTGAGTGTCTGTTCCCCAACCTCTGAGGCTTGCGTCTGTGGTTAGCATAATCCAGTTCTGAAATTCGAACCTCTGCCTCTCGATGAGGTGAGTAGTCTGTAGCCACCACAGAAGGGAGATCCTGGCTTTTGGCTACAGACTGATCCTCTGGTGCATGTGAAGATGCGATCCGGACCATTTGTCAACAGATAGAGCTGGAAGGGTCTTGCGTGAAACCTTCCGTATTGAAGAGCCTCGTAAGAGGCCACCATTTTCCCCAGAACGCGAATGCATAGATGCACCGATATCTGGGTTGGCTTCAGGACATTCCGAACCATCGACTGGATTACTAATGTCTTTTCCAACAGAAGGAACACCTTCTGCGACTCCGTATCCAGTATTTTCCCCAGGAATGGGAGCCTCCGTGTTGGCTCTATTTGAGATTTCGGAAGATTCAGAATCCATCCATGATCCTGGAGAAGTTTTGTTGACAGAGCAATGCTGTCCAGCAACCTTTCCCTGGACGGTGCTTTTATCAGATCGTCCAGGTACGGAATTATGTTCACTCCCTGTTTGCGGAGTAGAAACATCATCTCTTGGGGAACACCCTCAGTGCCGTGGAGAGGAGAAAATGGCAGGGCCTGGAACTGGTAGTGACAGTCCTGCAGTGCAAACCGTAGATAAGCCTGATAAGGTGACCAGATCGGAATGTGAAGGTACGCATCCATGATATCCAGAGACACTAGGAATTCCCCCTTCTCCAGACCTGAGATCACCGCTCTGAGACTCCATCTTGAATTTGAACACTCTTAAGTAAAGGTTCAACGACTTGAAGTTCAAAATTGGTCTTACTGAGCCGTCCAGTTTTGGTACTACAAACAAGTTGGAACAGTACCCCTTGTTTAGCTGATGAGGTGGAACTGGAACAATGATGTGAGTCTGTACCAGTTTTTGGATGGCATATTGTAAAGTTATACTTGCCTCTTGTGAAACTGGCAAGCCTGATTTGAAGAATCTGAGGTGGGAGCTCTTGGAACTCCAGTCTGTAGCCCTGGGAAATAAGATCTATGACCCAGGGCTCCTGGCACGAATTTGACCAGATTTGACTGAAGAATTGTAGGCGAGCTCCCACCTGACAGCCTTCCCGGCATTGCAGTACACCGTCATGCTGCAATCTTTGAGGAAGCAGATCCTGTGCACCTGCTGTTGCTGGTTTGCGTGGTTTACCTCTTGCACTGCTGGAGGATGTAGAAGCACCTCTGGATTTGCCCTTGAACCTGGCGATCCGAAAGGACTGTAATGTAGAAGCTGAATAAGTCTGCTTGGTTGGGGGGGGGGGGCCTGCGGAAGGAAGATACGTAGACTTGCCTGCAGTAGCTGTGGAGATTCATTTGTCTAATTCATCTCCGAACAAGGCCTCTCCTGTGAATGGTAGGCCTTCCATGCCTTTCCTGGAATCTGCGTCAACAGTCCACTGGCGTAGCCACAAGCCTCTGTGTGCCGACACTGGCATAGCAGTGGTGCGTGCTTTGAGCACGCCTATTTCCATTTATGGCTTCCACCATAAAGTTCTCAGTCCTGTATATGCTGCAGGAGTAAGACAACATCCCCCCTAGATAAGGAATCTAACCCCTCAATTAGGTTGACAAATAATGGTAGTTGCTCGGTCATTCCTGGAGATAATTATGTATCAGGTGCTGGAAAGGGGGAGGGGTCACAGACAGACAGAGAGTGGGGGGGGGTTGCAAATCCCACCCCTACATTTCCCTTCAGCACACTACAAATTACCTGTAACCATACCTGAATCGTAATAGAAATTCAGAGAATTAGTTTACACATGTTTAATCTGGTGAGCCACTGTCAAGGCTTCTCCGATGTCAGCAGTCCTAACACTACATAATAGCAGTGCCCACATAGGGCCATGTCATTTGTCACAGTAGGCCTCATGATAAAGGCTATTACTAAAATACATCCAGACAGAGAGCTAACTTACCCAGGAGCCACCCCCTGGAGCTCCCATTGGCACTACAAGGAACAGCATGCCTTCCAAATACTGCTCCCATTCAGTGCCTCTCGCACACATGCAGACAAACAATGGTAGTTGCTCGGTCATTCCTGGACATAATTATGTATCAGGTGCTGGAAAGGGGGGAGGGGTCACAGACAAACAGACAGGGGGGGGGGGGTTTGCAAATCCCACCCCTATGTTGGCACTGCTATGGACTGCTAACATTGGAGAAGCCTTGAAAGTGGCTCAGCAGCTTAAACATGCGTTTGCAAACGTGTAAACTAATTCTCTTACCAGATAGGTTCAGGTATGGTTACAGATAATTTTTAGTGTGCTGAAGGGAAATGTAGGGGTTAAGTCCCACGAAGCAGGCAGGCTGGTGCCATCAAGCCCTGCCTGAAAATAACAAACCTAAAATAAATGCAGAAAACTCTTCAGGAGCTTCTTTCAGTGTGACCGGCTCCTCCGGGCACATTTTCTAAACTGAGTCAGGTATGAGGGGCATAGAGGGAGGAGCCAGCCCACACTAATAAATTCTTAAAGTGCCATGGCTCCTAGTGGACCAGTCTATACCCCATGGTACTAAATGGACCCCAGTATCCTCTAGGACGTAAGAGAAACAAAGTTATTCTTCTGTTTTTAAAGAAAATAAGATGGATTAGATCTCAATGACACTTTTTTGCTTGTAATACACGATTCATCTAGCTAATTCAGTTGTAGTGGCATAATTTCTAATGGAATCCACCCCATGTACACACAGTACTATATATATTTAGAACAGGGCAGGACCCGTTTGCTGTTCATTTATGCTTATTACATGTATAATGGGAAGCACCACTAAACAGTGAGTAAAAAATCTGATGCCATTTTATTCAGGGAATTTGTGAAATGAGGAGAACATGCGGCAGCATATGTTCAGTACAGTTTATAAGACTTTCTGCCACTTGCCTGAAGAATGTGTCTGTACAGTAAGTACTCATCCGGATGTGCAAGGTCAAGTGTGCTCAAAATAAATGTAATATTGGTTTTCGTGATTTTATAAATTTATTATGCCAGAATTGTATGTTAAGATTTAATATGCTAACTTGCATTCACAGGCAGACCCAAACACAATAAGTAATACAGTAGATAATTCTATATTCCAGATGATTGTCTTTCAAAAGTTATACTGCTCATAACTTATTTTCAGACATGTATAGTAAAAAAAAAGTTTGGGTATTCAAAAAATTATATTCTTAATCCAAAATAAGCGCTTTTAAGGGAGATCCTAGGTATCCCTTTAAGGTCTCATAGACACATTGGGGTATATTTACTCGATTTTGTGTTTCAGTCGATTTTGAGTGACAGGTATTTATTAAAGTCAAAATCGACCCAAATAGAACTTTACAGTCAAATAGCACTACAGTAGAACCTTCTATACTTTAACATAGAATTCAATTCCTAATCCCTATTTACTAATAGTCGGTACTCAAAATCGACCTAAAAATCACCATTTTCAAAAGAACCATCAGAAATAGTTCTATTTTTGTTTTGTTTTTTCATGAAGAATTGTCTGAAACCTCAATATGATGGAAATAACATGGTAGAGAAGCATGTGGGGCACTCTGGCTTCATAAATCATGGCATTAAAAGGCACCGCAATGATTTAAAAAAAAAAAATGTGGATTAGCAAATTAGGCCAGGAATGAAGGTGTCTATGGGTAATACAGTGCATGTGATCTGTTTTGACCAATATGAAAAAGTCGATTTTTGATCTAATCGATTTTTGTATGTTTTTTGTGGATAAAACACTTTTAGAACTTCAAAATAGAACTCCCATCACACAGCAATTTTTAAAAGGAACTCAAAATCAACTTTTAGTAAATGAGCTATGTAGAATAGAACCACTGTAGTCTATTTTGTAGGGATGTTGGTTCTATTCTGGTCGATTTTTAAATAGAGCCAACATCGACTTTTAGTAAATATACCCCATAGACTATCTTCAATATACCACACCCATCTGCAGCGTCAAGATGCATTTTATATGTTCAATAATTGCTGGAACTATTGCTGCAGCACAATGTGGTCAAACAGACTACTTGCACATTGCTACAGCACGTTTCTAGTAGTGATGTGCACCGGAAATTTTTCGGGTTTTGTGTTTTGGTTTTGGGTTCGGTTCCGCGGCCGTGTTTTGGGTTCGACCGCGTTTTGGCAAAACCTCACCGAATTTTTTTTGTCGGATTCGGGTGTGTTTTGGATTCGGGTGTTTTTAAAAAAAAAAAACTAAAAAACAGCTTAAATCATAGAATTTGGGGGTCATTTTGATCCCAAAGTATTATTAACCTCAAAAACCATAATTTACACTCATTTTCAGTCTATTCTGAATGCCTCACACCTCACAATATTATTTTTAGTCCTAAAATTTGCACCTAGGTCGCTGGATGACCAAGCTAAGCGACCCTAGTGGCCGACACAAACACCGGGCCCATCTAGGAGTGGCACTGCAGTGTCACGCAGGATGTCCCTTCCAAAAAACCCTCCCCAAACAGCACATGACGCAAAGAAAAAAAGAGGCGCAATGAGGTAGCTGTGTGAGTAAGATAAGCGACCCTAGTGGCCGACACAAACACCGGGCCCATCTAGGAGTGGCACTGCAGTGTCACGCAGGATGGCCCTTCCAAAAAACATTCCACAAACAGCACATGACGCAAAGAAAAATTAAAGAAAAAAGAGGTGCAAGATGGAATTGTCCTTGGGCCCTCCCACCCACCCTTATGTTGTATAAACAGGACATGCACACTTTAACCAACCCATCATTTCAGTGACAGGGTCTGCCACACGACTGTGACTGAAATGACGGGTTGGTTTGGACCCCCACCAAAAAAGAAGCAATTAATCTCTCCTTGCACAAACTGGCTCTACAGAGGCAAGATGTCCACCTCATCATCATCCTCCGATATATCACCGTGTACATCCCCCTCCTCACAGATTATCAATTCGTCCCCACTGGAATCCACCATCTCAGCTCCCTGTGTACTTTGTGGAGGCAATTGCTGCTGGTCAATGTCTCCACGGAGGAATTGATTATAATTCATTTTAATGAACATCATCTTCTCCACATTTTCTGGATGTAACCTCGTACGCCGATTGCTGACAAGGTGAGCGGCGGCACTAAACACTCTTTCGGAGTACACACTTGTGGGAGGGCAACTTAGGTAGAATAAAGCCAGTTTGTGCAAGGGCCTCCAAATTGCCTTTTTCCTGCCAGTATAAGTACGGACTGTGTGACGTGCCTACTTGGATGCGGTCACTCATATAATCCTCCACCATTCTTTCAATGGTGAGAGAATCATATGCAGTGACAGTAGACGACATGTCCGTAATCGTTGTCAGGTCCTTCAGTCCGGACCAGATGTCAGCATCAGCAGTCGCTCCAGACTGCCCTGCATCACCGCCAGCGGGTGGGCTCGGAATTCTGAGCCTTTTCCTCGCACCCCCAGTTGCGGGAGAATGTGAAGGAGGAGATGTTGACAGGTCGCGTTCCGCTTGACTTGACAATTTTCTCACCAGCAGGTCTTTCAACCCCAGCAGACTTGTGTCTGCCGGAAAGAGAGATCCAAGGTAGGCTTTAAATCTAGGATCGAGCACGGTGGCCAAAATGTAGTGCTCTGATTTCAACAGATTGACCACCCGTGAATCCTTGTTAAGCGAATTAAGGGCTCCATCCACAAGTCCCACATGCCTAGCGGAATCGCTCCGTGTTAGCTCCTCCTTCAATGTCTCCAGCTTCTTCTGCAAAAGCCTGATGAGGGGAATGACCTGACTCAGGCTGGCAGTGTCTGAACTGACTTCACGTGTGGCAAGTTCAAAGGGCATCAGAACCTTGCACAACGTTGAAATCATTCTCCACTGCACTTGAGACAGGTGCATTCCACCTCCTATATCGTGCTCAATTGTATAGGCTTGAATGGCCTTTTGCTGCTCCTCCAACCTCTGAAGCATATAGAGGGTTGAATTCCACCTCGTTACCACTTCTTGCTTCAGATGATGGCAGGGCAGGTTCAGTAGTTTTTGGTGGTGCTCCAGTCTTCTGTACGTGGTGCCTGTACGCCGAAAGTGTCCCGCAATTCTTCTGGCCACCGACAGCATCTCTTGCACGCCCCTGTCGTTTTTTAAAAAATTCTGCACCACCAAATTCATGGTATGTGCAAAACATGGGACGTGCTGGAATTTGCCCATATTTAATGCACACACAATATTGCTGGCGTTGTCCGATGCCACAAATCCACAGGAGAGTCCAATTGGGGTAAGCCATTCCGCGATGATCTTCCTCAGTTGCCGTAAGAGGTTTTCAGCTGTGTGCGTATTCTGGAAAGCGGTGATACAAAGCGTAGCCTGCCTAGGAAAGAGTTGGCGTTTGCGAGATGCTGCTACTGGTGCCGCCGCTGCTGTTCTTGCGGCGGGAGTCCATACATCTACCCAGTGGGCTGTCACAGTCATATAGTCCTGACCCTGCCCTGCTCCACTTGTCCACATGTCCGTGGTTAAGTGGACATTGGGTACAGCTGCATTTTTTAGGACACTGGTGAGTCTTTTTCTGAGGTCTGTGTACATTTTCGGTATCGCCTGCCTAGAGAAGTGGAACCTAGATGGTATTTGGTAACGGGGGCACACTACCTCAAGAAATTGTCTAGTTCCCTGTGAACTAACGGCGGATACCGGACGCACGTCTAACACCAATATAGTTGTCAAGGCTTCAGTTATCCGCTTTGCAGCAGGATGACTGCTGTGATATTTCATCTTCCTCGCAAAGGACTGTTGGACAGTCAATTGCTTACTGGAAGTAGTACAAGTGGTCTTCCGACTTCCCCTCTGGGATGACCATCGACTCCCAGCAGCAACAACAGCAGCGCCAGCAGCAGTAGGCGTTACACGCAAGGATGCATCGGAGGAATCCCAGGCAGGAGAGGACTCGTCAGAATTGCCAGTGACATGGCCTGCAGGACTATTGGCATTCCTGGGGAAGGAGGAAATTGACACTGAGGGAGTTGGTGGGGTGGTTTGCGTGAGCTTGGTTACAAGAGGAAGGGATTTACTGGTCAGTGGACTGCTTCCGCTGTCACCCAAAGTTTTTGAACTTGTCACTGACTTATTATGAATGCGCTGCAGGTGACGTATAAGGGAGGATGTTCCGAGGTGGTTAACGTCCTTACCCCTACTTATTACAGCTTGACAAAGGCAACACACGGCTTGACACCTGTTGTCCGCATTTCTGTTGAAATACCTCCACACTGAAGAGCTGATTTTTTTGGTATTTTCACCAGGCATGTCAACGGCCATATTCCTCCCACGGACAACAGGTGTCTCCCCGGGTGCCTGACTTAAACAAACCACCTCACCATCAGAATCCTCCTGGTCAATTTCCTCCCCAGCGCCAGCAACACCCATATCCTCCTCATCCTGGTGTACTTCAACACTGACATCTTCAATCTGACTATCAGGAACTGGACTGCGGGTGCTCCTTCCAGCACTTGCAGGGGGCGTGCAAATGGTGGAAGGCGCATGCTCTTCACGTCCAGTGTTGGGAAGGTCAGGCATCGCAACCGACACAATTGGACTCTCCTTGTGGATTTGGGATTTCGAAGAACGCACAGTTCTTTGCGGTGCTTTTGCCAGCTTGAGTCTTTTCATTTTTCTAGCGAGAGGCTGAGTGCTTCCATCCTCATGTGAAGCTGAACCACTAGCCATGAACATAGGCCAGGGCCTCAGCCGTTCCTTGCCACTCCGTGTGGTAAATGGCATATTGGCAAGTTTACGCTTCTCCGACAATTTTATTTTAGGTTTTGGAGTCCTTTTTTTACTGATATTTGGTGTTTTGGATTTGACATGCTCTGTACTATGACATTGGGCATCGGCCTTGGCAGACGACGTTGCTGGCATTTCATCGTCTCGGCCATGACTAGTGGCAGCAGCTTCAGCACGAGGTGGAAGTGGATCTTGATCTTTCCCTAATTTTGGAACCTCAACATTTTTGTTCTCCATATTTTAATAGGCACAACTAAAAGGCACCTCAGGTAAACAATGGAGATGGATGGATACTAGTATACTTATGGATGGACTGCCGAGTGCCGACACAGAGGTAGCTACAGCCGTGGACTACCGTACTGTGTCTGCTGCTAATATAGACTGGATGATAATGAGATGAAATCAATATATATATGTATGTATATATAATATCACTAGTACTGCAGCCGGACAGGTAGATAATATATTTATTAGGTAATGATGACTGATGACGGACCTGCTGGACACTGTCAGCTCAGCAGCACCGCAGACTGCTACAGTAAGCTACTATACTATAGTAGTATGTACAAAGAAGAAAGAAAAAAAAAACCACGGGTAGGTGGTATACAATTATGGATGGACTGCCGAGTGCCGACACAGAGGTAGCTACAGCCGTGGACTAACGTACTGTGTCTGCTGCTAATATAGACTGGATGATTGATAATGAGATGAAATCAATATATATATGTATGTATATATAATATCACTAGTACTGCAGCCGGACAGGTAGATAATATATTTATTAGGTAATGATGACTGATGACGGACCAGCTGGACACTGTCAGCTCAGCAGCACCGCAGACTGCTACAGTAAGCTACTATACTATAGTAGTATGTACAAAGAAGAAAGAAAAAAAAAAACCACGGGTAGGTGGTATACAATTATGGATGGACTGCCGAGTGCCGACACAGAGGTAGCTACAGCCCTGGACTAACGTACTGTGTCTGCTGCTAATATAGAGTCTAGACTGGATGATAAATTATTGATAATGAGATGAAATCAATATAATATCACTAGTACTGCAGCCGGACAGGTACTATATATATTTATTATGTAATGACTGATGACGGACCTGCTGGACACTGTCAGGTCAGCAGCACCGCAGACTGCTACAGTAAGCTACTATAGTAGTATGTATAAAGAAGAATGAAAAAAAAAAACCACGGGTAGGTGGTATACAATATTATATATATATTATATACAATTATATATATAGAACATGGAAGCAGCCCGGCACTCCGTTGTCCCCGATGGGGTATCGCTCCGGTGCCCTCCTAGGGGTATGGCAACCCCAATATATACAGTTAGAGGAAGACGGCGGCACTCGGAGACTCACTTTCAGATGATTAAAGCAAAAAGTGCATTTTATTGGTCAACGTTTCGAGGGTTGGACCCTCTTCTTCAGGACACTGCAAACTAGTGACTGTGTAAAGAAAACAACTTAAATACCTTACCTGTACCGTGAACCAGCGTCCGCCTCCACGTCCCAGTCGTCCGGTGCACGGAGCCCGCGTTTCCGGCAGCGTGTGGCATGCGATACCCGGAAGTCGCGTCATCCCATGTCTTGGCCCTCCCCGTGACGTGGCTGCTGACGACAGGCAAACGGTAACCATGGAGATGCAACTCAGCGTCGCAACGCTGAGCTGCCTCGCCAGCTGATAGTGACATACATTATGGGCATTAAAGCCTGCCAAAACTGTTGTGCATAAATACATCAAAGTGGTGCATGTAAAACAAAAGTAATACAGTGGTATATATAACAATTAGTTAAAACATGGCGAATAAATAAAACATCAGTGTTAAAACAAACACACGTGCCGACTATATGAGTAAGATCAGTAAAATTATGCAAGCTGAAAAACTGTTAATAACCAAGCATGATCCGTATGGGATCATGTTTGGTCCTGTCACCACAGAACTGTTCAATCTAGCATTCAAATAAACAAGTACATAATGTTAATAATTTCAATCATCATTGAGCCGCAGGCATGCACTACACGGCTCATGCCTAGCCCTTCTCTTCACTGCTGCCAAACTATCTGTATTGTTCCTTAAAAGATTGGGTCGGCTTATCCCATATTCTAAAGGGCAAGGTGGCATCTGGGCACGAGCTTATAGAAATCACATCTGCCTACAGAAAGCATTGTAGGTTCAATTGTTCATTGAGGCCCCTGGGATAGATGGTGTCTAATTTATAAATCCAGCGGGCCTCTAATTGTAATAATTGGGCCGCTCTATCTCCTCCTCGGATAGAGGCCGGGACCTGATCCACTATCTTGTATCTAACTGCGGCCAGACTGTGCCGCATTTGGACAAAATGGCGTGCGACTGGTTGGTCGCTTTTGCCAGTGTTGAGGGCAGCCCTGATTGCCGACCTATGCAGGGCCATACGTTCCTTAAAGAGGCATTGTGTCTTACCGACGTAGTATAGGCTGCAAGGGCAAACCAGCACATATACCACATAGGAAGAACTACAGGTCAATGGCCAACGGATATTGATTTTTTTGCCTGTGTGGGGGTGCTGAATGGAGTCCCCCGTGAGCATGTAGCTGCAGGTCGTACAGCCTAAACATTTGAAACAGCCGGGTTTCCGGCTTAAGAAATGTTTGGCTGTCTTGACTGTGTGAAATCCCGAAATATCATTCTTGACCACAAGGTCCTTGATGTTGGCGCTACGAGTGTAGCACGGCATAATTCTTGAATGTTTCAAGGATGGTAAGCTTGGGTCAGAGTTAATGATGGGCCACATCTGTTTGACCCTCTTATTGGTCCTGGAGCTATTAGTGTTGAACTCATTAACCCATGTAATTCTATCGGTGTTAACTTTAGGGTTTTTCTCTTTTAGAGCCTCACACCTGCTGAGGGCCATGGCCTTTGAACGTGCCTGCTTTAAGATATCATTAGGGTAGCCCCTCTGGCGAAATTTGTCGAACATCTGGTCTAGCTGGTGTTCAAGCTCCTCAGGGTCGCTGGTGATTCTGCGAACCCTGAGGAACTGCGAAAACGGCAGACCTCTGACCAATGATCTAGGGTGAAAACTGTCATAACGAAGCAAAGAATTTCGATCAGTGGGTTTACTATAAAGTGATGTATGGATCGTGCCATTTTTCACAGTGATTTTAATATCCAGAAAGCAAATTTCTGTGGCGTGTGAAGTGAGTGTGAATTTGACCGGGCTGGTTGATCCATTGTGTTCGTCTATTAAAGTGTGCAATACAGAAGGGTCGTGAGTCCAAAGTAAAAATAAATCATCTATATAACGAAAATATAGAGGAATATGAACAGAGATGGCTGTATGTTCAAAAAACAATGCACGTTCTATTTCCCACATGTAGGAATTGGCCAGTGACGGAGCCACCGCTGACCCCATAGCACAGCCTTTCCTCTGTATAAAAAACCGGCCATTAAACAAAAAATAATTGTGTGTAAGTGTGAACTCAAGTAACGTGATAAAAAAATTTATGTCAGGCCCGGTGTAGAGGGGGTTGTTGGTAATAAGGTTTCTTACTGCCGTGAGACCAGCTTGGTGCGGAATGCACGTATATAGGCTTGTAACGTCTAGCGTGTGTAATGTGGTATCTGGGTCAACCAGCCCAAATTCAACCAGCCTCCTCAATAGCGTGTTGGTGTCCTTCAAATGGGTGAAGGTGGCCTGGATGCAGGGCTGAAGATATGCATCCAGAAAAATGGCCAATCCCTCACATAATGAGCCCCTGGCGGAAATGATGGGCCGGCCAGGGGGGTGTTGAGCGTTTTTATGTAGCTTGGGGATGGCATAAAATATGGGGGTGACTGGGACCCTGCAGCATAGCTTGTTAAATATATTTTGCGAAATGAGCCCTTCAGACAAAGCTAAACTAAGGAGATCATCTAGCTCGGATTTAAACTCAGCAGTCGGGTCACCCGACAATGCACTGTATGTCTCACTATCTGACAATAGGCGGTCACATTCTGCAATATAGAAATCTGTGTCCAGAATGACAATCCCGCCGCCTTTATCGGCTCCCCTTATGACTATGTCCCGTCGTCCCTGAAGGGACTTAAGTGCCAACTGTTCTTCTTGTGTAAGATTTTTGTTGACTCGGGGGGCGGGTTCATCCTGAAAACCATCCATAATCCGAGAAAAAGTCTTAATGGACGGGTTCGTGGAAATAGGATCAAACTTAGAGGCCGTGCCAAGTTTCATAATCTGTGGTGGCAAACTAGGTATAGTTGAAAGTACGGTGGATTTGTCAAAATGTTCTCGCAGTTTGAGAGTTCTATTGAACTTGTAGGTCTCTACTTTCCACTTAAATTTGTCAGGGGACTTGGTAGGAACATATGCCAGTCCTTTGGCTAGAACAGACGTCTCCGCTCTGTACTATGACATTGGGCATCGGCCTTGGCAGACGACGTTGCTGGCATTTCATCGTCTCGGCCATGACTAGTGGCAGCAGCTTCAGCACGAGGTGGAAGTGGATCTTGATCTTTCCCTAATTTTGGAACCTCAACATTTTTGTTCTCCATATTTTAATAGGCACAACTAAAAGGCACCTCAGGTAAACAATGGAGATGGATGGATACTAGTATACTTATGGATGGACTGCCGAGTGCCGACACAGAGGTAGCTACAGCCGTGGACTACCGTACTGTGTCTGCTGCTAATATAGACTGGATGATAATGAGATGAAATCAATATATATATGTATGTATATATAATATCACTAGTACTGCAGCCGGACAGGTAGATAATATATTTATTAGGTAATGATGACTGATGACGGACCTGCTGGACACTGTCAGCTCAGCAGCACCGCAGACTGCTACAGTAAGCTACTATACTATAGTAGTATGTACAAAGAAGAAAGAAAAAAAAAACCACGGGTAGGTGGTATACAATTATGGATGGACTGCCGAGTGCCGACACAGAGGTAGCTACAGCCGTGGACTAACGTACTGTGTCTGCTGCTAATATAGACTGGATGATTGATAATGAGATGAAATCAATATATATATGTATGTATATATAATATCACTAGTACTGCAGCCGGACAGGTAGATAATATATTTATTAGGTAATGATGACTGATGACGGACCAGCTGGACACTGTCAGCTCAGCAGCACCGCAGACTGCTACAGTAAGCTACTATACTATAGTAGTATGTACAAAGAAGAAAGAAAAAAAAAAAACCACGGGTAGGTGGTATACAATTATGGATGGACTGCCGAGTGCCGACACAGAGGTAGCTACAGCCCTGGACTAACGTACTGTGTCTGCTGCTAATATAGAGTCTAGACTGGATGATAAATTATTGATAATGAGATGAAATCAATATAATATCACTAGTACTGCAGCCGGACAGGTACTATATATATTTATTATGTAATGACTGATGACGGACCTGCTGGACACTGTCAGGTCAGCAGCACCGCAGACTGCTACAGTAAGCTACTATAGTAGTATGTATAAAGAAGAATGAAAAAAAAAAACCACGGGTAGGTGGTATACAATATTATATATATATTATATACAATTATATATATATATATATATTAAACTGGTGGTGATTGATTATTAAACTGGTGGTCAGGTCACGTTGCAACTAGTACTCCGAGTCCTAAGCAGACAATCACAAAATATATTATTATACTGGTGGTCAGTGTGGTCACAACAATGGCAGTGTAGCACTGACTCTGGCAGCAAAAGTGTGCACTGTACGTTATATGTACTCCTGAGTCCTGCTCTCAGACTCTAACTGCTCCCCACTGTCAGTGTCTCCCCCACAAGTCAGATAATTAATACAATACACAGTCACACTATCTAATCTATATCACTTCAGCAAGTAGTATAGTAGTACTCCTCCTAATAGTAATAATGCTCCCCAAAATACTGTGTCTCTCTCGTCTCTACTGTGTCTCTCTCTTCTCTAAACGGAGAGGACGCCAGCCACGTCCTCTCCCTATGACTCTCAATGCACGTGTGAAAATGGCGGCGACGCGCGGCTCCTTATATAGAATCCGAGTCTCGCGAGAATCCGACAGCGGGATGATGACGTTCGGGCGCGCTCGGGTTAACCGAGCAAGGCGGGAAGATCCGAGTCGCTCGGACCCGTGAAGAAAAAACTGAAGTTCGGGCGGGTTCGGATTCAGAGGAACCGAACCCGCTCATCACTAGTTTCTAGACAACATATGCCTTGCATTAATGTTTCTTCTACAATAAGAAACATTGTTTCCCATTCAGCTGATACTTTTAATACTGTGTGACACTTCGGTAATATGTATCAATTCCAAATGTATGGGGAATATATGGGGTTATTCAGGTTTTTAAGCAAACAAAAAAAAAAGCACACTAATGGGTAAAACCATTGGAAGAGACCGCATTATGCTAAAGTAGTTTTCAGCCATCTTGTATCACAGTAGCCTTTTGACTGAATATAAAGAAATGCTTTTGCTAAAAAGTTATAAGTAATGCTGACATTTTATTAGTTGGAGAAGTACCTCTGGGATACAAGGTTGAGCTAATCACTTATCTTCTGGAACATGTTGATGGAACAGTGATGTTGTGAGAACAGTGTCTACAGACTGATTCCCAAGGATTGTAATGTCTCATGATTTCTATATGTGATAAATGACGCTTATGTTTTGTGACGTGTAACAAATTCCTGTATATGCCTATAAGAACTTCCTAGACAATAAACTTGTTCAGGCTCATTCTGATCAACATAACCATGTGTGATGTCTGCTGTTTAAGTCTCCCAATCGATTGGTCAAAGGTATTTAAACAGACAACTGAAGGTAGTTAGTACAGGAGAAGGTTTTATCTCCAACACCATGTTGCACTGCAGGTGGGGTAGATGTAACATGGCCAGAGAGATTTAGATTTGGGTGGGGTGTGTTCAAATGGAGATAAAAATTGCAGTGTAAAAATAAAGCAGCCTATTTCAAATTGAACACATTACCCAAATCTAACAAACCAGAATAAGGGCCATAGGCCCTCATTTTTCAAGCCTCGGAGAGTGATATATAGCACGGTGATAAAGTACCAGCCAATCAGCTCTTAACGTCCATGTCACTGGCTGTTTAAAAAATGACAGGAGCTGATTGGTTGGTACTTTATCACCGTGCTATTTATCACTCTCCAAGACTTCATAAATCTCTGCCATAGTCTCTGTTTGTTCAGATATGTGCATAAATGAAAGGCAGCATTTATTCCCGTATGTATAGAAAAAAAACATTAAGCCCACAGTCACTTTTTTGCAAAGGTGTTGGTATTAACAGGTACAAAGATAGCAGGACAGTGTATCATGGTCCACCTAATTCATAAGCTACAGCAATCACTGTCAATTTTAATGTTAATTATATAGAGGATTTCTTGTACATTGGTTTTGCAAGAGATAGATCACATCTGTGCAAAACAGGACAGTATTGCAGGAGCACCTTGTTTCACCAAACCTTTATACTTTTAATTAAATGTTAATTACATAGAGGATTTTTCTGTGCATTAGTTCTGCATGTGACAAGTTACATCTACAGTATGTGCAGGACAGTATTGCAGGATCAACGGTGCATCATATCCTGTCTTGCCTGAGTGTAGCTTCTGTAAGGGGCTGCCAGTGGTAAAGTTGTATACATTTCTTGAGTAATTCATAAGCATAATCGAAAGTGTAAATGGGATTTCTGTGGAAGAGGTGTGTCACAGCTGATAGCTTGCCATGAAAATGAAGCTGGCAACAACAGAATAGAAGAGATGTTGCAATTCCATTACGCAGCCCAAAAAACAAATAATTGTTTAGTTGCCATGGATCTTTGAACGAATTTAGGGTATTTTAGGGTTTTGAAATGCAAAAATCAAAGTAGTTTTTTCAAATTCTCTAGTTCTTGAGATAATGGATACACTCAATTGCAAACTTAGCAATAACACGTGCATATTAGAATGTACTGGAACATTCTAGAAGGTGAGACATGCAAATATTCTTGGTGTTCTTTCCGTGATCGTTCTAGAATATTCCCCCTCTATATATGTGATCGGCCACTGTCCGTTGACACTTGAGCGGTTTGCATTGTCTATTGTGTTTCTCTAACGTCCTAGTGGATGCTGGGAACTCCGTAAGGACCATGGGGAATAGACGGGCTCCGCAGGAGACTGGGCACTCTAAGAAAGATTTAGGACTACCTGGTGTGCACTGGCTCCTCCCCCTATGACCCTCCTCCAACCAAGCCTCAGTTAGATTTCTGTGCCCGGCCGAGCTGGATGCACACTCCTGAGCTCCTAGAAAGAAAGTATAGTTTAGGTTTTTTTATTTTCAGTGAGACCTGCTGGCAACAGGCTCACTGCATCGAGGGACTAAGGGGAGAAGAAGCGAACCTACCTAAGTGGTGGTTGCTTGGGCTTCTTAGGCTACTGGACACCATTAGCTCCAGAGGGATCGAACACAGGACCCGACCTCGTCGTCCGTTCCCAGAGCCGCGCCGCCGTCCCCCTTACAGAGCCAGAAGCAAGAAGGTGGTCCAGAAAATCGGCGGCTGAAGACTTCTGTCTTCTCCAAGGTAGCGCACAGCACTGCAGCTGTGCGCCATTGCTCCTCATGCACACCACACACTGCGGTCACTAATGAGTGCAGGGCGCTGGGGGGGGGGGCGCCCTGAGCAGCAATACTAACACCTTGGCTGGCAAACTGGCACCATATATAGCCCCAGGGGCTATATAGGTGCTTTTTAACCCCTGCCAGAACTTTTACATTAGCGGGAGAAAGCCCGCCGAAAAAGGGGCGGAGCCATCTCCCTCAGCACACTGGCGCCATTTTTCCCTCACAGCTTCGCTGGAAGGAAGCTCCCTGGCTCTCCCCTGCAGTCCTGCACTACAGAAAAGGGTAAAAAAGAGAGGGGGGGCACAAATTAGGCGCAGTATAACTATATTTATGCAGCTATAAAGGGAAAACATACTTCTATAGGTGATATCCCTGTGATATATAGCGCTCTGGTGTGTGCTGGCATACTCTCCCTCTGTCTCCCCAAAGGGCTTTGTGGGGTCCTGTCCTCTGTAAGAGCATTCCCTGTGTGTCTGCTGTGTCGGTACTGCTGTGTCGACATGTATGAGGAGGAAAATGTGGAGGCGGAGCAAATGCCTGTGAATGTGATGTCACCCCCTGCGGGGTCGACACCTGTGTGGCTGGACTTATGGAAGGAATTGCGTGAAAGTGTCAACTCCTTACACAAAAGGTTTGACGACATAGGACAGCCGGCTACACAGCTTGTGCCTGTTCCAGCGTCTCAAATGTCATCAGGGGCTTTAAAACGCCCGCTAACTCAGGTGACAGATACAGACGTCGACACGGATACCGACTCCAGTGTCGACGATGATGAGACAAGTGTACCCTCCAATAGGTCCACCCGTTACATGATTGAGGCAATGAAAAATGTTTTACGCATTTCTGATAATACCCCAGGTACCACAAAAAAGGGTATTATGTTTGGTGAGAAAAAACTACCAGTAGTTTTTCCTGCACCTGAGGAATTAAATGAGGTGTGTGAGGAAGCGTGGACTTCCCCTGATAAGAAATTGATAATTTCAAAACGATTATTGGCAGCGTACCCTTTCCCGTTAGAGGATAGGTCACGTTGGGAAACACCCCCTAGGGTAGATAAGGCGCTGACATGCTTATCAAAGAAGGTGGCACTACCGTCTCCGGATACGGCCACCCTGAAGGAACCTGCTGATAGAAAGCAGGAGGCTACCCTAAAAGCTATTTACACACACAAGGGCATTATATTACGACCAGCGATTGCATCAGCTTGGATGTGCAGTGCTGCTGCTGCGTGGTCAGATTCCCTGTCAGATAATATCGATACCATGGATAGGGACAATATTTTGCTGACGATTGAGCATATAAAAGATGCAGTCTTATACATGCGTGATGCACAGAGGGATATTTGCCGGCTGGCATCAAGAATAAGCGCTATGTCCATTGCCGCCAGAAGGGGGTTATGGGCTCGGCAATGGGCTGGCGATGCCGACTCAAAGCGGCACATGGAGGTTTTGCCCTATAAGGGGGTGGAACTGTTTGGGGATGGTCTTTCGGACCTCGTGTCCACAGCTACTGCTGGGAAATCGACCTTTTTGCCACAGGCTGCCCCACAGCAAAAGAAAGCACCGTATTATCAGGTACAGTCCTTTCGGCCCCAGAAAAGCAAGAGGGCTAGAGGCTCATCCTTTCTGCCGAGAGGCAAAGGTAGAGGAAAAAAGCTGCAACACACAGCTAGTTCCCAAGAGCAGAAGTCCTCCCCTGCGTCCGGTAAGTCCACAGCATGACGCTGGGGCTGCTCAGGCGGACCCGGGTACGGTGGGGGCCCGTCTCAAAAATTTCAGCACACAGTGGGCTCTCTCACAGGTGGATCCCTGGGTCCTTCAAGTAGTACTTCAGGGGTACAGACTGGAATTCGAGACGTCTCCCCGCCGTTTCCTAAAATCTGCCTTACCGGCAACTCCCTCTGCCAGGGAGGCAGTGTTGGTGGCTATTCAAAAACTGTATTCACAGCAAGTGATTGTCAAGGTACCCCTCCTTCAGCAAGGAAAGGGTTACTATTCCATAATGTTTGTGGTAGCGAAACCGGACGGTTCGGTGAGACCCATCTTAAATTTAAAATCCTTGAACACTTATATCAAAAGGTTCAAGTTCAAGATGGAATCGCTCAGGGCGGTAATTGTGAGCCTGGAGGAGGGGGACTACATGGTCTCCCTGGACATCAAGGATGCGTACCTACATGTCCCCATTTACCCATTTACCCTCCTCACCAGGAGTACCTCAGATTTGTGGTACAGGACTGTCACTATCAGTTCCAGACGCTGCCGTTTGGGTTATCCACGGCACCGAGGGTCTTTACCAAGGTAATGGCCGAAATGATGATACTCCTTCGCAAGAAAGGAGTTTCAATTATCCCGTACTTGGACGATCTCCTGATAAAGGCGAGGTCCAAGGAACAGTTGATAGTAGGGGTAGCACTTACTCGGGAAGTGCTACAACAGCACGGCTGGAATCTCAATATTCCAAAGTCACAGCTGGTCCCGACGACACGTCTTCTGTTCCTGGGAATGATTCTGGACACAGACCAGAAAAGAGTGTTTCTTCCAGTGGAAAAAGCCGAGGAGTTGTCATCTCTAGTCAGAGACATCCTAAAACCGGGACAGGTGTCGGTACATCAATGCACACGAGTCCTGGGAAAGATGGTAGCTTCGTACGAGGCAATTCCATTCGGAAGGTTCCACGCAAGGACTTTCCAGTGGGACCTGTTGGACAAATGGTCCGGGTCCCATCTCCAGATAAAACAGCGGATAACCCTATCGGCAAGAACCAGGGTGTCGCTGCTGTGGTGGCTGCAGACGGCTCATCTACTAGAGGGCCGCAGATTCGGAATACAGGACTGGGTCCTGGTGACCACGGACGCCAGCCTTCGGGGCTGGGGGGCAGTCACACAGGGAAGAAATTTCCAAGGACTATGGTCAAATCAGGAGATTTCACTTCACATAAATATTCTGGAGCTAAGGGCCATTTACAATGCCCTAAGTCAAGCAAGACCCCTGCTTCAGAACCGGCCGGTGCTGATCCAGTCAGACAACATCACGGCGGTCGCCCATGTAAACAGACAGGGCGGCACAAGAAGCAGGAGGGCAATGGCAGAAGCCACAAGGATTCTCCGATGGGCAGAGAATCATGTGTTAGCACTGACAGCAGTATTCATTCCGGGAGTGGACAACTGGGAAGCAGACTTCCTCAGCAGGCACGACCTCCACCCGGGAGAATGGGGACTTCATCCAGAAGTTTTCCGAATGCTGGTCAACCGTTGGGAAAAACCATAGGTGGACATGATGGCGTCCCGCCTAAACAAAAAGCTAAAAAGGTATTGCGCCAGGTCAAGGGACCATCAGGCGATCGCTGTGGACGCTCTAGTGACACCGTGGGTGTACCAGTCAGTTTATGTGTTTCCTCCTCTGCCCCTCATACCCAAGGTACTGAGAATAATAAGAAGGCGAGGAGTGAGAACTATTCTCGTGGCTCCGGATTGGCCAAGAAGGACTTGGTACCCGGAACTTCGAGAGATGCTTGCAGAGGACCCTTGGCCTCTGCCGCTCAGACAAGACCTGCTGCAGCAGGGACCCTGTCTGTTCCAAGACTTACCGCGGCTGTGTTTGACGGCATGGCGGTTGAACGCCGGATCCTGAAGGAAAAAGGTATTCCGGAGGAAGTCATCCCTACCCTGATCAAAGCCAGGAAGGATGTCACCGTAAAGCATTATCACCGCATTTGGCGGAAATATGTTGCTTGGTGTGAGGCCAAGAAGGCCCCAACGGAGGAATTTCAACTGGGTCGTTTCTTACACTTCCTGCAAGCAGGTGTGACTTTGGGCCTCAAATTGGGGTCCATTAAGGTCCAGATCTCGGCCCTGTCGATTTTCTTCCAGAAAGAACTGGCTTCACTGCCTGAAGTTCAGACTTTTGTCAAGGGAGTCCTGCATATTCAGCCTCCTTTTGTGCCCCCAGTGGCACCGTGGGATCTCAATGTGGTCTTGGAATTTCTAAAATCACATTGGTTTGAGCCACTTAAGACTGTGGATTTAAAATATCTCACGTGGAAAGTGGTTATGTTGTTGGCTCTGGCTTCAGCCAGACGGGTGTCAGAATTGGCGGCTTTGTCCTGTAAAAGCCCCTATCTGATTTTCCATATGGATAGGGCAGAGTTGAGGACTCGTCCTCAGTTTCTCCCGAAGGTGGTGTCAGCTTTTCACTTGAACTAACCTATTGTGGTGCCTGCGGCTACTAGGGACTTGGAGGATTCCAAGTTTCTGGACGTAGTCAGGGCCCTGAAAATTTATGTTTCCAGGACGGCTGGAGTCAGGAAAACTGATTCGCTGTTTGTTCTATATGCACCCAACAAGCTGGGTGCACCTGCTTCTAAGCAGTCTATCGCGCGCTGGATTTGTAGCACTATTCAGCTGGCGCATTCTACGGTGGGACTACCGCAGCCTAAAAATGTGAAAGCCCATTCCACAAGGAAGGTGGGCTCATCTTGGGCGGCTGCCCGAGGGGTCTCGGCTTTACAACTTTGCCGAGCTGCTACTTGGTCAGGGGCAAACACGTTTGCAAAATTCTATAAATTTGATACCCTGGCTGAGGAGGACCTGGAGTTCTCTCATTCGGTGCTGCAGAGTCATCCGCACTCTCCCGCCCGTTTGGGAGCTTTGGTAAAATACCCATGGTCCTTACGGAGTTCCCAGCATCCACTAGGACGTTAGAGAAAATAAGAATTTACTCACCGGTAATTCTATTTCTCGTAGTCCGTAGTGGATGCTGGGCGCCCATCCCAAGTGCGGATTGTCTGCAATACTTGTACATAGTTATTGTTACAAAAATCGGGTTGTTATGGCGAGCCATCTGTTCAGAGGCTCCATTGTTATCATACTGTTAACCGGGGTTCCTATCACGAGTTATATGGTGTGATTGGTGTGGCTGGTATGAGTCTTACCCGGGATTCAAAATCCTTCCTTATTGTGTTAGCTCTTCCGGGCACAGTGTCCTAACTGAGGCTTGGAGGAGGGTCATAGGGGGAGGAGCCAGTGCACACCAGGTAGTCCTAAGTCTTTCTTAGAGTGCCCAGTCTCCTGCGGAGCCCGTCTATTCCCCATGGTCCTTACGGAGTTCCCAGCATCCACTACGGACTACGAGAAATAGAATTACCGGTGAGTAAATTCTTATTTTTTCTTGTTTCTCATCCATGTATCTTAAAATTAGATACACTTCCTGCAAACCTGGAGAAAAACGGATGTCCTGATCAGAGAATAATCGACTAGAACCTAGTCACACACCCTAGAGAAGGATGCTTCACTATTGTGTGACCTACATTTTGCTTTACTTGTACGGTATGTGTAATGCAATGTCTGACATCTGACTAGACTCTCGCCGGAAGAAAACTGTTAGACATAGGGTAATACCTACACAGAGAAAAATAAGTTATTCTTCTGTTTTCTAAGAAAATAAGAGATGAGATCTCAATGACACTTATTTGCTTGTAATACACGATTCATCTGCTAGCTAATGCAGTGCTAGTGGCATAACTTCTGATGGAATCCACCCCATGTACACATAGTACTATATATATTTAGAACAGGGCAGGACCTGTTTGCCATGCACTTATGCTTATTACATGTATAATGGAAAGCACTGCTAAACAGTGAGTAAAAATAAGATGCCATTTTAGTTAGGGAAATGGGGAGAACATGTGGTAGCACACAGTCACTACAGACTATAGGACTAGATCTAAGGACCCATTGATCAAACCGTATTTGCGGCTATTTCCCCGAAAATGGATTGCCGCAAACACTATGTATCCCTGCTATGCAAGAAGGAGGGATCTCACCTGCTGCCTGATGTAGGTTTCTATAGGGGTGTGATGCTGCCCGATGTATCAGTATTGGGAATGGCAGTGATGTGAACAAGCACGTTGGGGTGAAACACGCCATCAATCCACGTGGTGCCGCTGTGCGCACAGGGCACCCGCTGACCTGTATAATCTGTCTTCCAGACAATATGCCAATTTTTCTTTGACGCTAAGGAAACTTAAGTACCTTTCCTTTCAGCCCTCTGTCATTCGCGCATTTGCCCTCATTCTAAGTTGATCGCTCGCTAGCTACTTTTAGCAGCCGTACAAACACATAGTCACCGCCCACTGGGGAGTGTATTTTAGCTTTGCAAGTGTGCGATCGCATGTGCAGTCGAGCGGTACGAAAAAGTTTTTTGCAGTTTCTGAGTAGGTCTGCACTTACTCAGCCCTTGCGATCACTTCAGCCTGTCCGGTCCCAAAATTGACGTCAGACACCCGCTTTGCAAACACCTGGACACACCTGCGTTTTCCCTACCACTCCAAGAAAACGGTCAGTTGACACCCATAAATGCCCTCTTCCTGTCAATCTCCTTGCGATCAGTTGTGTGAATGGATTCATCGCTAGAAGCATTGCACAGCAACGATGCTGTTTGTACCCGTATTACGCACGTGCGCATTGTGGTGCATGCGCAGTAACGGCAGCGAGCGATCAACTCGGAATGAGGGCCATTGTTGCTATGCACTCTCCAATGTCTTATGATATCTGAGTGCATTTACCACTCTAACACAGACGGCTGAAGGAATCTTCTGTCTCCTCCCTTGTCTCTGACATTTGAATCTCTGTATATCAGCAATAGCACCGAGTATATAAGGTAATTGTACTATAGCCCTACGCTTCAATGTGGGTTTATTATTAATTTAAATTTGTATGTTAACATACCTAGACAGCTACTGCTTAGACTGACTTTTACATTTCTTCACATTGACAGCAGCAGCAGGTGAACCAGAGGGATCCCACTATACATGATTTTCCTTTATGAGATCAAAAGTATTAAAACCTGGTGAAATAAGGTGATCCTGTAATACTGTCCTGCTGCGCAAAGAGGAAACTTGTCCTATGCAGAACTAATACACGCAAAATCCCCTATGCATTTAACATTCAATTAAAAGTTTGTAGAAGCAAGGTGATCCTGTAGTCTGTCCTGTTGTGCATAGATAATATCTGTCTTATGCAAAACCAACGTACACAAAATGGTCTATATAATTAACATTTCTCTGACGTCCTAGTGGATGCTGGGGACTCCGTAAGGACCATGGGGAATAGACGGCTCCGCAGGAGACTGGGCACATCTAAAGAAAGCTTTAGGACTATCTGGTGTGCACTGGCTCCTCCCCCTATGACCCTCCTCCAAGCCTCAGTTAGATTTCTGTGCCCGGCTGAGCTGGATGCACACTAGGGGCTCTCCTGAGCTCCTAGAAGAAAGTATAGTTTAGGTTTTTTATTTTCAGTGAGACCTGCTGGCAACAGGCTCACTGCAACGAGGGACTAAGGGGAGAAGAAGCGAACCTACCTAAGTGGTGGTAGCTTGGGCTTCTTAGGCTACTGGACACCATTAGCTCCAGAGGGATCGACCGCAGGACCCGACCTCGTCGTCCGTTCCCGGAGCCGCGCCGCCGTCCCCCTTACTGAGCCAGAAACAAGAAGGTGGTCCGGAAAATCGGCGGCTGAAGACTTCTGTCTTCTCCAAGGTAGCGCACAGCACTGCAGCTGTGCGCCATTGCTCCTCATGCACACCACACACTGCGGTCACTGATGGGTGCAGGGCGCTGGGGGGGGCGCCCTGAGCAGCAATAATAACACCTTGGCTGGCAAAACTAACACCATATATAGCCCCAGAGGCTATATAGGTGTATATTAACCCCTGCCAGAAACGATAAAATAGCGGGAGAAAGCCCGCCGAAAAAGGGGCGGAGCCATCTCCCTCAGCACACTGGCGCCATTTTCCCTCACAGCTCTGCTGGAGGGATCGCTCCCTGGCTCTCCCCTGCAGTCCTGCACTACAGAAAAGGGTTAAAAAGAGAGGGGGGGGGCACAAATTAGGCGCAGTATATATATATATATATATATATATATATATATATATATATATTATGCAGCTAAAAGGGAAAACACTCTCTATAGGTGATATCCCTGTGATATATAGCGCTCTGGTGTGTGCTGGCATACTCTCCCTCTGTCTCCCCAAAGGGCTTTGTGGGGTCCTGTCCTCTGTCAGAGCATTCCCTGTGTGTCGGTACTGCTGTGTCGACATGTATGATGAGGATAATGATGTGGAGGCGGAGCAAATGCCTGTGAATGGGATGTCACCCCCCCTGCGGGGTCGACACCAGTGTGGATGGACTTATGGAAGGAATTACGTGACAGTGTCAACTCCTTACATAAAAGGTTTGACGACATAGGACAGCCGGCTGCTCAGCTTGTGCCTGTCCAAGCGTCTCACATGTCATCAGGGGCTCTAAAACGCCCGCTACCTCAGATGGCAGACACAGATGTTGACACGGATACCGACTCCAGTGTCGACGACGATGAGACTAGTGTACCTTCCAATAGGGCCACCCGTTACATGATTGAGGCAATGAAAAATGTATTACACATTTCTGATAATACCCCAGATACCACAAAAAAGGGTATTATGTTGGTGACAGAAAACTACCAGTAGTTTTCCTGCATCTGAGGAATTGATATGAGGTGTGTGAGGAAGCGTGGACTTCCCCCGATAAGAAATTGATAATTTCTAAAGCAGCGTACCCTTTTCCGCCAGAGGATAGGTCACGTTGGGAAATAACCCCTAGGGTAGATAAAGCGGTTACACGCTTATTAAAAAAGGTGGCACTACCATCACGGATACGGCCGCCCTGAAGGACCTGCTGATAGAAAGCAGAAAACTACCCTTAAAGCTATATACACACACACGGGCATTATATTGAGACCTGCTATTGCCTCGGCATGGATGTGCAGTGCGGCAGCTGCGTGGTCAGATTCCCTGTCGGATAATATTTATACTATAGATAGGGACAATATTTTGCTGAAAATAGAGCATATAAAAGACGCTGTCTTATACATGCGTGATGCACAGAGGGATATTTGCCGACTGGCATCACTAATAAGCGCTATGTAAAACCATTGCCGCCAGACGGGGGTTATGGACTCAGCAATGGTCGGGCGATGCCGATTTAAAACGGCACATGGAAGTTTGCCCTAGAAGGGGGTGGAACTGTTTGGGGATGGTCTTTCAGACCTCGTTTCCACAGCTACGGCTGGGAAATCAAAACTTTTGCCACAAGCTACCCCACAGCAAAAGTAAGCACTGTATTATCAGGTACAGTCCCTTCGGCCCCAGAAAAGTAGAGAGCTAGAGGCTCATCTTTTCTGCCAAGAGGAAAAGGTAGAGGGAAAAAGCTGCAGCACACAGCTAGTTCCCGGGAGCAGAAGTCCTCCCCTGCGTCCGGTAAGTCCACAGCATGACGCTGGGGCTGCTCAGGCGGACCCGGGTACGGTGGGGGCCCGTCTCAGAAATTTCAGCGCACAGTGGGCTCTCTCACAGGTGGATCCCTGGGTACTTCAAACAGTATCTCAGAGGTACAGGCTGGAATTCGAGACGTCTTCCCCCCCCCCCCCCCCCCCCCGCCCCGCCGTTTCCTAAAATCTGCCTTACCGGCAACTCCCTCTGCCAGGGAGGCAGTGTTGGTGGCTATCCAAAAAACTGTATTCACAGCAAGTGATTATCAAGGTACCCCTCCTTCAACAGGAAAAGGGTTACTTTTCCACAATGTTTGTGGTACCGAAACCGGACGGTTCGGTGAGACCCATCTTAAATATAAAAAATCCTTGAACACATATAAGATTCAAGTGCAAGATGGAATCGCTCAGGGCGATTATTGCGAACCTGGACGAGGGGGATTACCGTGTCTCTCTGGACATCAAGGGTACTTACCTGCATGTCCCCATTTACCCTCCTCACCAGGAGTACCTCAAGGTTGTGGTACAGGACTGTCTCTATCAGTTCCAGACGCTGCCGTTTGGATTATCCACGGCACCGAGGGTCTTTACCAGGGTAATGACCGAAATGATGATACTCCTTCGCAGGAAGGGAGTTTTAATTATCCCGTACTTGGACGATCTCCTGATAAAGGCGAGGTCCAAGGAACAGTTGGTAAGGGGGTAGCACTTTCTCGGGAAGTGCTGCAACAGCAGGACTGGATTCTCAATTCCAAAGTCACAGCTGGTCCCGATGACACGTCTTCTGTTCCTGGGAATGATTCTGGAAACAGACCAGAAAAAAGTGTTTCTTCCAATGGAAAAAGCCGAGGAGTTGTCATCTCTAGTCAGAAACCTCCTAAGACCGGGACAGGTGTCGGTACATCAATGCACACGAGTCCTGGGAAAAAATGGTAGCTTCGTACGAAGCAATTCCATTCGGAAAGTTCCACGCAAGGATTTTCCAGTGGGACCTGTTGGACAAATGGTCCGGGTCCCATCTCCAGATACAGCAGCGGATAAACCCGGTCGGCAAGAACCAGGGTGTCGCTGCGGTGGTGGCTGCAGAGGGCTCATCTACTAGAGGGCCGCAGATTCGGAATACAGGACTGGGTCCTGGTGACCACGGATGCCAGCCTTCGGGGCTGGGGGGCAGTCACACAGGGAATAAAATTCCAAGGACTATGGTCCAAACAGGAGTTTTCACTTAACATAAATTTTCTGGAGATAAGAGCCATTTACAAGGCCCTAAGCAAAACAAGGCCCCTGCTTCACCAGCTGTACGGTTCCAATCAGACAACATCACGGCGCTCGCCCATGTAAACAGGCAGGGCGGCACAAGAAGCAGGAGGGCAATGGCAGAAGCCACAAGGATTCCCCGTTGGGCGGAAAATCATGTGGTAGCACTGGCAGCAGTGTTCATTCCGGGAGTGGACAACTGGGAAGCAGACTTCCGCAGCAGACTCCACCCGGGAGAATAGGGACTTCATCCAGAAGTCTTCCAAATGCTAGTAAACCGTTGGGAAAGACCACAGGTGGACATGATGGCGTCCCGCCTCAATAAAAAAGATATTGCGCCAGGTCAAGGGAACCTCAGGCGATCGCTGTGGACGCTCTGGTGACACCGCGGGTGTACCAGTCGGTTTATGTGTTCCCTCCTCTCCCTCTCATACCCAAGGTACTGAGGATAATAAGAAAAAGAGGAGTAAGAACTATACTCATTGTTTCGGATTGGCCAAGAAGGGCTTGGTACCCGGAACTTCAAGAGATGATCTCAGAGGACCCATGGCCTCTGCCACTTAGACAGGATCTGCTGCAGCAGGGGCCTTGTCTGTTCAAAGACTTACCGCGGCTGCGTTGACGGCATGGTGGTTGAACACCGGATCCTGAGTGAAAAAGGCATTCCGGAGGTAGTCATTCTTATCCTGATCAAAGCCAGGAAGGATGTCAGCCTGAAGTTCAGACGTTGTAAGGGAGTGCTGCATATTCAGCCCCTTCTTTGTGCCCCAGTGGCACCTTGGGATCTCAATGTGGTTTTGGAGTTCCTGGAATCACATTGGTTTGAGCCACTTAAAACCGTGGATTTGAAATATCTCACATGAAAAGTGGTCATGTGTTGGCTCTGGCTTCGGCCAGGCATGTGTCAGAATTGGCGGCTTTGTCATAAAAAAAAGCCCTTACCTGACTTTCCATATGGATAGGGCAGAGTTGAGGACTCGTCCTCACTTTCTCCCGAAGGTGGTATCAGGTTTTCACTTGTACCAACCTATTATTGGTGACTGCGGCTACTAGGGACCTGGAGGATTCCAAGTTACTGGACGTAGTCAGGGCCCTGAAAAATTATATTTCCAGGACGGCTGGAGTCAGGAAAACTGACTCGCTGTTTATCCTAGATGCACCCAACAAGCTGGGTGCTCCTGCTTCTAAGCAGACTATAGGGCGCTGGATTTGTAGCACTATTCAGCTTGCGCATTCTGCGGTGGGACTACCGCAGCCTAAATCTCTAAAAGCCCATTCCACAAGGAAGGTGGGCTCATCTTGGGCGGCTGCCCGAGGGGTCTCGGCTTTACGACTTGGCCGAGCTGCTACTTGGTCAGGGGCAAACACGTTTGCAAAATTTTATAAATTTGATACCCTGGCTGAGGAGGACCTGGAGTTCTCTCATTCGGTGCTGCAGAGTCATCCGCACTCTCCCGCCCGTTTGGGAGCTTTTGTATAATCCCCATGGTCCTTACGGAGTCGCCAGCATCCACTAGGACGTCAGAGAAAATAAGATTTTACTCACCGGTAAATCTATTTCTCGTAGTCCGTAGTGGATGCTGGGCGCCCATCCCAAGTGCGGATTGTCTGCAATACTTGTAAATAGTTATTGTTACACAAATCGGGTTGTTATTGCGAACCATCTATTCAGAGGTTCCATTGTTATCATACTGTTAACCGGGGTTCCTATCACGAGTTATATGGTGTGATTGGTGTGGCTGGTATGAGTCTTACCCGGGATTCAAAATCCTTCCTTATTGTGTCAGCTCTTCCGGGCACAGTGTCCTAACTGAGGCTTGGAGGAGGGTCATAGGGGGAGGAGCCAGTGCACACCAGATAGTCCTAAAGCTTTCTTTAGATGTGCCCAGTCTCCTGCGGAGCCGTCTATTCCCCATGGTCCTTACGGAGTCCCCAGCATCCACTACGGACTACGAGAAATAGATTTACCGGTGAGTAAAATCTTATTTTAAATTGACAGTAATTGCTGCAGCCGATGAATTAGGTAGACCATGATTTTCTGTCCTGCTATCTTTGTGCCTATTAATACCAACACCTTTTCAAAGAAGTGACTCTGGGCTTAATATTTTTTCCATACATAATGCACATCTCTGAACAAACAGAGATTATATTCCCATATGTTTGGAATTGCTACACGTACTGTGGGATACTTTGGTAATATGTACTGTATCAGACGAATGGGAAAAAATGTTAATCTTACGCCTAGAGGATGCTGGGGTCCACATTAGTACCATGGGGTATAGACGGGTCCACCAGGAGCCATTGGCACTTTAAGAGTTTGAGAGTGTGGGCTGGCTCCTCCCTCTATGCCCCTCCTACCAGACTCAGTTTAGAAAATGTGCCCGGGGGAGCCGGTCACAGCTAGGGGAGCTCTCTAGAGTTTCTCTAGTAAAGTTTATTATAGAGTTTATTTTTCAGGGAGGTTGCTGGCAACAGCCTCCCTGCTTTGTGGGACTAAGGGGGGGAGTAGTGTCCGCCCTGTGGGGTCTGAGCCACTATCTCCGCTGACAGGACACTGAGTTCCTGAGGGGATAGATTGTTCCCTGCCACAGGGGATCGCTCACCCCAGCAGCATGCCGCCACCCCTTTTACAGAGCTGAAGATTAGTGGTGAGTGAGTCTCTGACCTAGCAAGCGGAGGGCCGGTGTGAAGATGGGGGCATCAGGGTAGGAGCGCAGTATTAACTGCACTCTGGAGGCTCAGCGGTAGATAGTGCGGCGCTGTGAGGGACGCCCTGAGCCAGCGCCTACTCCCTACACTGGTCACACAGCCTGTTGGGGGGCCCGGGATCTCAGCCAGCATAAATCCTCAGGCCAGTATAATCCTATGAAGAGCGGGAAGACCGCCATTTTGGGGGCGGAGCTTCTCAGAGCGAACCCAGCAGCGCCATTTTCCTGCCTGCACAGCGCTGTCCAGGAAGAGCAAGTCCCTCCACAGCAACTCCAGCTATCTCTCACGGTACCAGGGAGTTGTAGAAGGGGGGGAGGCTGCAAAACGACTGTGTAACCTATTAAGGTGCACCGTCGGTGCTGATAGGGGGTCTCCCTTTATATTAAAAGCGCTGTGTGTGGGTTGGCTCCAATCTCTGTGTCTCTCTTGCCATTCTTGGAGGTGAAACTCTGTCTCTCCTCGTGTGTGTGTGTGTGTGTGTGTGTGTGTGTGTGTGTGTGTGTGTGTGTGTGTGTGTGTGTGTGGAGTGTCTGTGGTCTCCATTAAGCAATGTCCAGGGACTCTGTGTCATATGCTGCAGTGGATATGTCCTCTTAGGATGATCCCATTCCATGTAATCAGGATTGCACTGGTTTAGCACAGATTTCAGCAAGGGAGCCTGAGTGGTTATCCTCTTATCAAATCTATGATTTCTCAGATTTCAAATAGGGTTGCACAAAATGAATCTGCAACTCAGGCTCTACAGAACTCTGGCAGTCTGGCCCAGTTCTGGAACATCAGGGCTCCCCACTGTATATTCACATAAACGTGCTCTTGCACAGATCATGCAGGATGATACCGATTCTGATACTGCAGACGGTGATGGGGATGTGTTGCAGGGGGCAGCATCTCTTGTAAAAGGGGTGCAGTTGATAATAGAGGCTATTAGGGATGTGTTGAATATTGCTGATACAACACCCGAGCAGGTCGAGGAGGCTTACTTCACTGAAAATAAGAAAGCCTCGCTAACCTTCCCTACGTCAGAAGAATTAAATGCTATTTTTGAAAAGGCTTGGGAAAACCCGGATAAAAAATTCCAGATACCTAAAAGGGTTCTGGTAGCATTTCCTTTCCCGTTAGAGGATAGGAGAAAATGGGAAAACCCGAGTATTGTTGACGCGTCAGTATCCAGACTCTCAAAAAGGTTTGCCTTGAAAGAGACGGCTGATCGTAAAATTAATAATACGCTCAAATCCATGTACACTGCTTCTGGGGCAATACTACATCCCACTATTGTCAGTGCTTGGATTGCCAAAGCTATGGTAAAGTGGTCAGGCACGTTACTTGAGGACTTGGATACTATGGAGAAATGTGATGTTGAATTGTTTTTACGTAACATTCAGGATTCGGCAGGATTTCTGGTGGAATCCATGAGAGACCTGGGTTCCATGGCTGCAGGAATTTCTTCCATGTCAGTATCAGCTCGTCGAGGACTGTGGCTGCGCCAGTGGTCTACCAACGCGGAATCCAGGAGAAGTGTGGAGACCCTACCCTACACAGGTCAGGCTCTCTTTGGGGAAGCGTTAGATGCGTGGATCGCTACGGCTGATAAGTCACCCTTTCTTCCTTCAGCTACACCTGCTCCGAAGAAACACTTTTCTTCAGTTACATCACAGCCCTTTTGGTCTAACAAGCCCAGAAAGGCCAAGCCGTCCAACACCTTTCGGGGAGGTCGGCCCAAGTCCAAGAAACCTGCGGCTGCAGGTTCCCAGGAACAGAAACCTGCTTCTGGTACACCAAAGTCCTCCGCATGACGGTGGACTGCACATCCTGGAGATGGGCTGGTGGGAGCAAGACTCAGACATTTCAGTCACGTCTGGGTGTCCTCCGGCCTGGACCCCTGGGTGCAAGATATTGTGTCCCAGGGGTACAGGCTGGAATTTCAAAATCTCCCTCATCGATTTTTCAGATCAGGCTTACCAGTTCTGCTGGTAGACAGGACTGTCCTGCAAGAAGCCGTCCAGAAGTTGGTGGAGGCACAGGTCAATGTGCCAGTACCACCTCATATGCAAAACCAGGGGTTACTATTCGAACCTTTTTGTGGTACCGAAACCGGATGGTTCGGTCAGGCCCATTGTGAACTTAAAATCACTAAACCCCTTTCTGAGGGAGTGCAAGTTCAAAATGGAGTCTCTAAGTGCAGTGATAACAGGTCTGGAGGAGGGGGAATTCAACTAGGACGGTTTCTCCTCTTCCTACAAGCCAGTGTGGATATGGGCCTTAAGTTGGGATCTGTGAACGTCCAGATTTCGGCCCTATCCATTTTCTTCCAGAAACAATTGGCTGCCCTCCCTGAGGTTCAGACCTTTTTCAAGGGAGTTCTGCACATCCAACCACCCTTTGTACTGCCTACGGCGCCTTGGGACCTTAACGTGGTGTTGCAGTTCCTCCAATTGGACTGGTTCGAGCCTGTACAGGAGGTTGAGGTCAAATTTCTTACGTGTAAGGCTGTCACGTTGTTGGCCTTAGCTTCTGCTAGACGTGTGTCGGAGTTGGGGGCTTTGTCCTGTAAAAGCCCATACTTGATCTTCCACGAAGATAGGGCGGAACTCCGGACACGTTAGCAGTTTCTTCCGAAGGTTGTGTTGGCATTTCATATCAACCAACCTATTGTGATGCCAGTGGCTACTGACTCCTCAATTTCATCAAAGTCCTTGGATGTTGTAAGGGCTCTGAAAATCTATGTG
This sequence comes from Pseudophryne corroboree, assembly GCF_028390025.1. Lineage (NCBI taxonomy): Eukaryota > Metazoa > Chordata > Amphibia > Anura > Myobatrachidae > Pseudophryne > Pseudophryne corroboree. The sequence goes on along the minus strand of NC_086444.1, from coordinate 1,031,530,704 downwards.
AAGAAGACTGCTCGTCACAGAAAATCGGACTCTCTGTCCTGTATGATCCCAAGAAAATTGGGTGTCCTGCTTCTAAGCAGACGATCTCTCATTGGATCAGGTTCACTATCCAGCATGCGTATTCTGAGGCAGGCTTGCCGTGTTCTACGTCTGTCAAGGCCCACTCTACTCATAAGGTGGGGTCTTCCTGGGCGGCTGCCCGGGGTGTCTCGGCGTTACAACTTTGCCGAGCTGCAACTTGGTCTGGGTCGAACACGTTTGCAAAGTTCTACAAGTTCGATACTTTGGCCTCTGATGATCTGAAGTTCAGTCAATCAGTTCTGCAGGAGCCTCAGCTTTGGTACATCCCCATGGTACTAATGTGGACCCCAGCATCCTCTATGACGTAAGAGAAAATAGGATTTTGGTTAACTACCGGTAAGTCCTTTTCTCGTAGTCCGTAGAGGATGCTGAGCGCCCGCCCAGCGCTACTTTTTTTCTGCTTTCATTGTTTGGTTCAGTACAACTTCGTTTTAGTTGAATACTGCATTGTTACTTTGTAAGTAATGTTTCAGCCGTTGCTGAGTTTTCAAGCTAAGTTAGCTTGATATGCCTTGTGTGAGCTGGTGTGAATCTCACCACTATCTGTGTTAAATCCTTCTCTCGAAGATGTCCGTCTCCTCGGGCACAGTTTCTAGACTGAGTATGGTAGGAGGGGCATAGAGGGAGGAGCCAGCCCACACTCTCAAACTCTTAAAGAGCCAATGGCTCCTGGTGGACCCGTCTATACCCCATGGTACTAATGTGGACCCCAGCATCCTCTACGGACTACGAGAAAATGATTTACCGGTGAGCAACCAAAATCCTATTTTCTAATTGTAGGGTAAATATTAATGCAAGCCATATGTATTCTAGAAAGGTGCTGTTGTAATCTGCAAGTGTCTAGGGAGAGCGTTTATTAAGGATAGCATATTCACTGTGATCTGGGTGGGATCTTACCGCCGAGGATCGCATTGCAATATGTGATACTATCGGGTGATTTTATCACCCGGAAAAGGCAGGGATAGGGGCTCCAAAAGGAGCCCATACCTGTGATGCGCCAAATGCGGTGTCTGGGCCTCTGGGCAGGTGTGGTCAGCTCACCACTGTGCACAGGGGCCATTTCAGGTGGAGTGTTCCTGCGGAACTCTGCCGGAACTACATACCGGCTATGATGGGATACCGCAATCAGAAGATTGTTGTAGTTGCAAGGGCCAGTTGGCCTATTTCAGAGTTGATCGCAGCAGCAAATGTGTTAGCAGCTGAGCAAAACCATGTGTACTGCAGGAGGGGCAGATATAAAATGTGCAGAGAGACTTAGATTTGGTTGGGGTCAGGTGTGTTCAGACTGAAATCTAAATTGCAGTGTAAAAATAAAGCAGCCAGTTTTTACCCTGCACAGAAACAAAATAACCCACCCAAATCTAACTCTCTCTGCACATGTTATATCTGCCCCCCCCCTCCCTCTGCAGTGCACATGGTTTTGCCCAACTGCTAACAAATTTGCTGCTACGATCAACTCTGAATTACCCCCAATATCAGAAATGCTTTGCATTCCCAATATTGATACATCGGGTAGCATCGCAGCCCCCATAGAAGCCTATGCGGGATGTGGCTGCAGGTGGCAATGGATGGATTATAGCAGGTGTTGGAGATCCCTCCTGCTTACATTGCAGGAATACATTGTATTTGTGGCTATTCCCCAAAAACAGAGGTTTTCAGGGACAAAGCAGCAAATACTGTTTGATAAATGGGCCCCTAGATCTAGTCTGTTTAACCACACTGTGCTGCAGCAATTAATAGTTCCAACAATTATTGTACATGTAAAATGCATCTTGAAGCTGCAGATGGGTGTAGTATATAGAAGATCGTCTATGGGGTAAATTGTCTAAAATAGAATGCTATGTTACCCATAGCAACCAATCAGACGCTGTCTATCATTTTCTAAAAGGCAATAAAAAAAGGTTGCTATGGGCAACATCACCAATTCTCTGTTTTAGAAGCTCTAGTAAATTTACTTCTATGGGCCGCGTTCAATAGCTGTCGGGTCCTTTCTGTCGGAAAGGACCCGACAGCACTCTATTCAATGCCGGACCAAACCCCACAGGTTTGACCCGGTCCCGACAGTGTAAATCCGACTTTTTTAACAGTCGGATTGACATTGTCGGAAACGGGGCTGAAACCTTTCGGGTTTGGCCCCGCTTCCGACAATACACGTTGCTTAGCGGCTTAATGCGCCAATCCGCGCGTATTCTGACAAGTCGGATTTCCCGGCTTGTCGGAAAAACGGAGCCTGGATTGAATAGGTCAGAACCCCATCCGATCTATTCCAGTCGGAAACGGACGTCTTTCCGACAAGACGGCAGTTTCCAACTCTAATTGAATACACCCCTATGTGTCTATAATGAGACCTTAAAGGGATACTTAACTTAGATCTCCCTTAAGGGCTTATTTTGGATTAAGTATATCGTTTTTTAATACACCCAAAACATTTTTACTGTTCATGTTGTCGGAAAATAAGTTGTGAGCAGTATAGCTTTTCTAAAAGGCAATTGAAAATGTTGCTATGGGCTACATCACCAATTTTCTGTTTTAGAAGCTTTAGTAAATTTACCACTATGTTTCTATGAGACCTTAAAGGGATACATTAGATCTCCCTTAAAAGTGCTTATTTTGGATTAAACATATTATTTTTTGAATACCCAAACATTTTTTTTTTTACTATACATGTTGTCTGAAAATAAGTTGTGAGCAGTATAACTTTTGGAAGACAATCCTGTATAAATAGAATTATCTACTGTGTTACTTATTGTGTTTGGGTCTGCCTGTGAATGCACGTTAGCATATTGAATCTACATGCAATTATGGCATCATACGTTTATAAAATCACCAAAACTAATGTTTATGTTTATATCATTGTATTAGCGCTATTTCCTCTAATAATCGTGACATATAATTACTGCCATTCAATTTTCCAGTGAACAGAATCTTTTAATGCATAATTAATAAGTGTTATATGAAAGAAAAACATTTTTTTGAAAACACTTGACCTTGAACATCCTGAAGAGTGCCCCCCCAAAAAAGTCTTCTTTTTCTCCAGTGTTCAAATACATTGAGATTAAGGCAGAAGATATTTACATTGTATAAAGTGGAGGCTCAGGCCATGCGCAGATTCTTATTGTCACTACAAAGACAGTGACTGATGCTTCTGTGTTGACTACAAGGATCTGAGCAAGCTATGATAAAAAAGTACCCACTCCTGTATTTCTGTTCTCTGTAGTCAGATTTGGGCTGCCACAAAATATTCTAAAATTGAATTTAGACGTGTATATAATCTCATAACAATTTAATAAATTGCATGGCAAACCCACAGCACAGCTCCTCGGTGGCTGGAAGTTCATCTTTGCTTTCTACAAACACGTGTGACTAATTCTCTGAATTTCTATTACCAGATAGATTCAGGTATGGTTACAGGTAATTTTTAGTGTGCTGAAGGGAAATTTAGGGGTGGGATTTGCAAACCCCCCCCCCGGCTGTTTGTCTGTGACCCCTTTCCAGCACCTGATACATAATTATCTCCAGGAATGACCGAGCAACTACCATTGTTTGTCTGCTTGTATATATGCCTGGTCTTTTCATCACAAAAGCCGTGTAATCCTTTACAAGTGGATAAATTGTCTCTTCATAAGGACTGGATACCTGGCCAGTAACGTAAAAAAAATAAAACATCTAATTAAATAAAAAGGCATGGGTAATAAAACATAAAACAGGAAGATAAATACTTGCTTAGAATGCATTAAAAAACATAAAGTCAAAGTCCAGCTGCCCTGGCTTTAAAGTTCCAAAATCATAAATACATTTTATCTCTGCTCTAGCAAGCTGATTGGCTAGATCTTTTGGACGCTAATAAAACTTCACCGATTGGATCCCCAAAAATCTGACTCCAGAAATTGAACAATTATGATGTGTTTTAAAATGGTTAGACAGGATGACTTCCGGTGGGCGGACCCTGAGAAGTAGCTGCATCTTAGATGGACTCCCGAGTCTCTGTGGTGAAACCTCGACTACAAGGCTCAGCCGGCGCCAGCGCTCACCTGTTTCTGCAGCGCTGGTTAGGGGATATTGCAGGGAAGTGCCCGAGGTCATCGCCAGCCCAGTGTACCGCCAGAGTCAAGCCCAACTGCCTGTTCGCCCGTGGCACCATCCACCATCAGCCGCCATCTTGCAACCTTCAGCTTAGCAGTGTGGTCGCTTTCTGTGCTGCCGGGTCGGGCAGCGCAGTAGCTGACAGCCGCACAGTGCGGTCTGGACACTGGAAGGAGAGGAGCTTCTTCGGGCCGCATAAAGTGTAAAAGTTGTGCACTTCTGCATTTGTGTCCGACAGTCTGGTGGCCATATTGGAGTGTATTAACAGCTGAGGTCTTACCCAGCTTGTCACAGTAAGCTCCAATCTGCACTCTTTTATTTCCTTTTGGATTACCCTTACCCCTTGTGGTTGGGAGACATTTATATAAAAAGCTATGTTCTTCAAAGCTAAGGTGCTCCCTGTTCTCATAACAGGGTTAGCCCTCACTGATATTTGCAATCATATATCTTCCTGATCCAGTGCTATCTGCCTGTGATTTGCCTATTATATTATTCAAAAGAGCAGTCTGATATAAAAGCTCTGTGCAGTTTACAGCAGCAGGTCCACACGTTTACGCTTTTACATTCTGTGCAACCACATTTGTGCTTGTTTATATGGATAAATACATGGCTAAGCAACAGAAACCTGGTAAAGGTAATGCGGTGGTTAGGACCAGAGATACCAGGGCTAATCAGCCAACAAACTCAAGCCCTTCCTCGTCTCCTGGGAGAGAGGATGTCTTGGAGGGGGTTTCTGATCCTGGTAAATTTAGCTCAGCAGCCATTGCTAAAGCGCAGGAAGTTTCTGATTTGCTTTCGCCCTAGCTAGATAAAAAATTAGCAGGACTTAAGGAATCCACCGACTCGGCTATGTTGCAACTCAAATAACATAATTCCCGCATAGAGGAGGCGGAGCAACGCATCTCTATGGTGGAAGATGATCTTTTGGTGGACCATGCGGTTATTAAGTCCCAGGAATCGACTCTAACGGCGATACAGGAGAAACTAGAGGACTTAGAAAATCGCAATCGTAGAAGTAACTTGCGGATAATTGGCCTGCCAGAGTCGGTTAAAACTCCGGCTCTCATAGCTTTGGTCTCGATCTCGCTACCGAAGGAATTGGGCTACATTGCTGACTCGGGCTCTATCTTAGTGGAGCGTGTTCACAGAATTGGTTTGGACCGCTTCTGGGATCAACGTAGACCACAACCAGTAATTTTAAAGTTTCTCAACTACACAGATAAAAGATTTATGGTAAGAACTTACCTTTGTTAAATCTCTTTCTGCGAGGTGTAGAGTTGGATCTTGATCTGAGGCACCAACAGGCTAAAGCTTTGACTGTACCCAGGATGCCTTGCACCGCCTCCTCTATAACCACGCCTCCAGACACTGGAGCTCAGTTTTGTTAACCAGTCCAATGCAGTAGCAGGTAAGAGAGATAACAGTTAGTAGCCATACAAACCCAAAGAAGCTAAGTGCGTCAGGATGGGCGCCCTGTGGAATCCAGTGTACCTCGCAGAAAGAGATTTAACAAAGGTAAGTTCTTACCATAAATCTCCTTTTCTGCAGCGGGGTACACTGGTATTCCACAGGGAATAACATCGGAGATGTCCTAAAGCAGTTCCACATGGGAAGGGATGCACTGTAGCGGCACAAGAACCCGGCGTCCAAAGGAAGCATCCTGGGAGGCAGAAATATCAAAGACATAGAACCTAATAAACGGGTTCCCTGAGGACCACATAGCCACCTTGCACAATTGTTCTAGGGACGCGCCATGGCGGGCCGCCCAAGAAGGTATAATGGGCCTTGATAGTAGCAAGAGCTGGAAGTCCAGCCTATACATAAGCTTGTGCAATCACCATTCTAATCCATCTGGCCAAGGCCTGCTTATTCGCAGGCTAGCCATGTTTGTGAAAACCACAAAGAACAAAGAGAATCAGATCTCCGAAGGGAGGCGGTTCTCTTTACATAGATACGGAGAGCCCGTACCACATCCAAAGACCGCTCTTTGGAGGACAAGTCAGGATAGATAAAGGCCGGAACCACAATCTCTTGGTTAAGGTGGAAAGATGACACCACCTTAGGTAGATAACCAGGGCGAGTTCTAAGAACCGTACGGTCACAGTGAAAAATCAGAAAGGGAGACCTACAGGATAAGGCACCCAGGTCTGAAACCTGTCTAGCAGAGGCAATAGCCAGCAAAAACAATACCTTAAGTGTAAGCCATTTTAAGGTCCACAGACTCAAGAGGTTCAAACGGAGACTCTTGTAGGGCATCCTGAACAACCGACAAATCCCAAGGAGCCACAGTAGGAATATAGGGAGGCTGAATCTGTAAAACACCCTGAGTGAAGGTATGAACATCAGGCAGAGTCGCAATTTTTCTCTGAAACCACACCGACAAGGCTGAAACAAGAACCATGAATAGGCCAGACGAAGGCCTGAGTCCAGGCCCTGTTGCAGAAACGCCAGGAGTTTGGCAGTACTGAACTTATTTGCATCAAAATTCTTAGCCGCACACCAGATGAAGTAAGAATATCAGACCCTATAATAAATCCGAGCCAAAGCCGGTTTATGGCCTTTCAACATTGTTTGAATGACCGCCTCAGAAAATCCTTTGGCCCTCAGAACTGAAGCTTCAAGAGCCGCGCTGTCAAAGCCAGTCGGGCCAAATCCTGGTAGACACAGGGGCCCTGAACGAGGTCTGGGCGTGGAAGAGGACGCTCTATCGAGAGACCCTGTAGGCCTGAGAACCAATGCCGTCCGGGCCATGCCGGAGCGATCAGAAGCAGGTTTCCTCCTCCTTTCTTGAACTTCCTTATTACCCTGGGCTGGAGTGACACCGGAGGGAACACGTATGGCAGCTGAAAGTTCCATGGAATTGCCAGTGCGTCCACGAACGCTGCTTGAGGATCTCTTGTCCTTGCTCCAAAGACCGGAACCTTGTGATTGTGTCGAGACACCATCAGGTCTACATCTGGTAGACCCCACTTGTCCACTAAGAGTTGAAATACTTCTGGATGAAGGCTCCACTTTCCGGCATGTACGTCCTGATGACTGAGGAAGTCCGCTTATCAGTTGCGGACTCCCGGAATGAACACTGCCGATATGGCTGGCAGATGGCGTTCCGCCCATTGAAGAATCTTTGATACTTCCAACATTGCCATGCGGCTTCGAGTGCCACCTTGATGATTTATGTATGCCACCGTAGTGGTGTTGTCCGACTGTACTTGAACAGGCCTGTTCTGTACCAGAGGCAGGGCCAGTGTCAAAGCATTGAACATTGCCCGCAGTTCCAGAATATTTATCGGGAGGAGAGACTCCTCCCTGGTCCATTGACCCTGAAGAGAGCGTTGCTCGAACACCGCGCTCCAACCCTGCAGACTGGCATCCGTCGTTTGAAGGACCCAGTTGGAGATCCAGAAGGGACGACCCCTGCTCAATTGTTGGTTCTGTAGCCACCAGCTCAAACACAGACAAACTTTCGGAGTCGAGGAAATCATGTGAGACCTGATCCGGTGAGGCAGACCATCCTACTTGACAAAGATTAGCTTCAGCAGAGGGCGAGAGTGAAATTGAGCGTACTCTACCATGTCGAAAGCCGACACCATGGGCCCTAGTACTTGCATTGCCGACTGTATCGACACTCTTGGGCGAGAAAGGAAGCTTCTTATCCTGTCCTGAAGCTTCAGGACCTTCTCTTGGGACAACAATGCTCCCAGGTGCACCATGCTCTGAGCAGGGACCATGGAGGATTTCTTCTAGTTGATGAGCCACCCGTGGGCTTGAAGGAATTGGACCATTAGCTCCAGATGATGGAGGAGAACCTCTGGGGCGTTCGCCAGGATCAACAAGTTGTCCTGATACGGCAGGATCCTTATACCCTGACGGCGGAGCAGAGCCGTCATAACAACCATGACCTTGGTGAAGATTCGTGGAGCCGTGGTCAGTCCAAAAAGCAAGGTCTGGATTTGAAAATGTAGGTTGCTAATAGCAAACCGCAGGTATTGCTGATGCGATATCGCAATAGGTATATGTAGGTAAGCATCCTGTATGTCCAGGGATACCATATAGTCCATGGGCTCCAAGGCCAGAATAATAGAGCGAAGAGTTTCCTATACGGAACTTGGATACCTTCACAAACTTGTTCAAAGACTTGAGGTTGAGAATGGGCCGGGAGGAACCATTCGGTTTCGGAACTAGGAACAGCGTTGAATAGTACCCCCTGCCTCTCTGATCCAGAGGCACCAGCACTATCACTCCTGTGTCCAGGAGGGAGTGCACCACCAAATGGAGGGTTTTTGCTTTTACCGGATCCGAAGAGATATTTGTCTAGCAAAACTGGCGAGAGGGACGCTTCATGAAAGAGATGGTGTATACGTGAGTGACGACTTCCCTTACCAAGGCGTCTGAAGTGGTCTGTAACCATACCTGTGCAAACCGTAGAAGTCGGCCTCCCACCCTGGGATTCCCCAGAGGGAGGCACGCCCCATCATGCAGCAAGCTTGTCTGGTTTGGAAGCAGGCTGACGGGCAGCCCAGGAACGTTTAGGTTTGGGCTTAGATGTATTGGAAGTGCGTGCCTGTTTCAGGTAAGCCTGACCCTTTGCTTTACTTGGAGGTCGAAAGGAACGAAAGGTGGTACTTTTAGCTTTCTGAACCGAAGGATTAGTACTCTGCAGACATGCAATTTTAGCAGACGCTAAGTCAGCAACAATCTTGTTCAGATCTTCCCCAAACAGGATGTCTCCATTAAAAGGAATAACCTCCAAGGTCTTTTTAGAGTCCAGATCCACAGACCAGGACCGCAACCACAGAATCCGGCGAGCCAGAATGGACGTAGTAGACGCTTTGGCCGCCAGGACACCGGCATCAGAGGCCGCCTCCTGAATATAATGAGAGGCTGTGATAATATATAAAAGACACTGTCTGGCATTATCAGAAAAATTAGAAGGTAGCTCCACTTCAACTTCTTGAACCCAGGCTTCAATAGCCTTCGCAGCCCAAGAAGCCGCTATAGTGGGTCTATGCACAGCACCTGCAAGGGTGTAAATAGACTTCAAGCAACCCTCCACACGCTTATACGTCTGTTCCTTCAGAGAAGTGATGGTAGTGATAGGCAGAGTAGAGGACATCACCAGACGCGAGACATGTGAGTCCACCGGCAGCGGTATTTCCCAAGTTTTACTTAACTCTGCAGCAAGGGGATAACGAGCTAGCATCTTCTTAGACAGGGAGAATTTCCTTCCTGGAGACTCTCAGGATTCCTGACGTATGTCAACTAAATGGTCAGAATGGGGCAAAACTAATTTAGTGACCTTCTGACGTTTGAACTTATCGGGTTTCTTAGACGTATGTGGAGTTTCAGATTCATCATCAATCTGAAGAATCCGTTTGATAGCCTCCAAGAGGTCAGGAACATCCACCTGTGAAATAGATTCCCCATCAGAAGCATGTTATGTCAGACTGACATATAGCACTTCTTAGAAAAGCTCTTTCTAGGGCTGCCTAGCGCAGCCCTCCCTGTTAGATGCCTGCACTGCAGGCACCAACTTACAAACTGAGCTCCAGTGCCTAGAGACAGGGTTATAGAGGAGGCGATGCAAGGCATCCTGGGAACAGTCAAAGCTTTAGCCTGTTGGTGCCTCGGCTCAAGATCCAACTCTACACCCCGATGTTATTCCCTGTGGAATACCAGTGTACCTCGCTGCAGAAAGTTTGCATTCTTAACGCATATCTGAAACGCAGAGGCTTAAGCTACCAAGGCAATAGACTCCTGCTTTTCCAAGACTTCTCATACCAAGTCGCTATGAAGAGGAGAGAATATGTACCCATATTTGCAAGCTTTTCTTTGAGGCTGGATTACGTTTTGCCTTACGTTACCCAGCCAAGGTCCGTGTGTTCTATGATGGGAAACAGCATCTTTTTGACTCTTCACAATCTACAAACTTCTTTGGGGATAATTCCAAGTTGATCGCAGCAGGAATTTTTTTAGCAGTTGGGCAAAACCATGTGCACTGCAGGGGGGGGGGGGGCAGATATAACATGTGCAGAGAGAGATAGATTTGGGTGGGTTGTATTGTTTCTTTGCAGGGTAAATACTGGCTGCTTTATTTTTACACTGCATTTTAGATTGCAGATTGAACACACCACACCCAAATCTATCTCTCTCTGCACGTTATATCTGCCCCCCTGCAGTGCACATGGTTTTGCCCAACTGCTAAAAAAAAATCCTGCTGCGATCAACTTGGAATTACCCCCTACAACTCCATCCGGGAAGGGAATGAAGCTCCGTCTGATTTTAATCAGGCTTGCATAATACTAATACAAAAACCAGGGAAGAACCTGCAATTGCTTCAGTCTTATCGCCCCATCTCCCTTCTCAACCAGGATCTTAAGATGCTTACTTCATTCATGGCACAAAGATTGCAATTGCTCTTACTCACCCTGTTGCACCCCTCACAGACAAGCTTCATCATAGGCAGAACATCTGTGTATAACATGAGACAGGTAATTGCAGTTTTTACAAAGTCGCTCTCGTCAACCTCTGGCAAAACCCTCATGTTAAGCTGTAACACAGACAAAGCCTTCGACAGGGTGTCCTGGGCTCATTTACTGAGAACGTTGCATTTTAGGAATTTTGGTGCACACTTTGGGAGTCTGAACTGTGCCGGCGTCGCAGTGCGGTGGCGCATGCCAGACAGCCGACAGCTGTCTTAGGCTAGTGATAGCCTCTGCCTGATTAACAGGCAGAGGCGGTCGCTGGGCGGGCCGGCTGCGTTTAGCCGCCGTTTAGGGGGCGCGGTCCGGCCAACACAGGTGTGCCCGGACCGTTGGGAGGTGGGCCGTAGCGGCTGCATGACATCACACGCAGCCCCTGCGACCCAAGCAGTGATGGGTATCTCCCTGTCAGCGCGCAGGAGCTGCACTGGTAGGGAGCTACTCCTGAAGTACAAAAGCATCGCCGCTGTGCAATTCTTTTGTATTTCTGTGGGGGGGTAGGGCCGGACATGCGGGGCAGATTAGCACTGTGCTGGGCGTCCCCCCGCATGTCAGGGAAGCTGATCATAGATGTGCTAAATTTAGCACATCTACGATCAGATCTGAATCACCCCCTTTGTTTCTTTTTTCCGGACTCTATATAGATCACCTATGGCGTGTCTTACCTTTAATAATTATAACACTGAACCCTTCCAATTGTACAGAGGTACCAGACAGGGTTGTCCCCTGTCCTATTGCTTTTTAATTTAGCACTGGACCCGCTCATACGCCACTTTTACGATTGCACGAATTGGCATGGAGTCCATATTGGTGAGCATGAGTTAAAAGTAACTGCTTATGCGGATGATCTCTTGCTATTTTTTGAGAACTCTCAAGAGGCTATGCCTAGTTTGCTTAAGATGTTAGAGGACTTTTACAATCTGTCGGGATTTTTCTTTAATAAATCTAAATCTGAAGCTTTGGCACTGCATAAAGCTGCTAGATTACATTGGGGTGCTACATTCCCATTTCGATGGGCCACCTCTTTTAAATATTTAGGATTAAATATCCCTGCCAATCCGTTCAATTTGTTTAGGGCAAACTTCCCTACTAGAATTAGTCGTATAGCGTCTGACTTTCGCGCTTGGAAGCATTTACCCCTGTCTTATTTAGGCAGATGTCATCTCATAAAGATGATTTCTTTTCCAAGATTATTGTACCCTCTACAGATGTTAACTCTGTTGATCTCAGATACAGATTTGAAAGTATTAAATCTGGCTGTCAGTAAATTTATTTGGGTGGATAAAAGCCACGCATTTCTTTGTTTAAGCTGAGCCAATCTCCTACCTTGGGAGGGGTTAAATTGCCTTGTTTTTGTACTTATGCTCTAGCTGCAAATTATAGATATATACTGGATTGGCTGCAGGATACGGAATATTATGCTAATACAACTCTAGAACAAGCGTTATGCCCTCATGTTTCATTTTCTACCCGATTACATATGCAACCTTCTTCCTTTCCTACTACTGTCTATCAAAATTTATTGCTGACTACCACTTGCACGGCTTGGAGGTTAACTAGGAAAAGTTGGGGGTTTCGGCATCCCAATCAATTTTCCTTCCCATAACCCACTACATTAGATTCACTAGAGGTCTATCGTCTGACATATTTGCCTCCTGGTCTCGGAGAGGACTTCGTTTGATTCATCAATTTTTAGATGTAGGTACCTTGCAGATACATACATATGAACAACTCTGACAATCATACCCTCACATCCATATACCCCTCTTTGTTTATTTTCAACTCCGTAGCGTTATACAGAAAGTCTTATCAGACAAGGATAAGTCATGTAAAATAGATAACGTGGTATGCCGGAATTCTTTTCTTTTTTTTTTTTTAATATTACATTTTTATTGAGTTTTCATACAAATTATAAGTACATTTAAATTGGTAAATGAGAAATAAAACAGAAAAGGGGGGGAGGAAAGACATGTACACAACAGAACTAAAAAAGACAAGGGAGAGGAAGGATAGATATCAGGGACATCATAATACAACAATGAAATCAGAGTATGATAAAGGGGAAGAGGTCTAAAGCCCGTAGCAACTTAATGTCCAGTGTGGTTCGGGGAACTAAGCACAGAAAGATCAGGTAGGTCAGTCGTGGCGCAGGATACACCCATTTGGCCCGATCTCTCCCTATATAGGAACCACTTATACCACTTCTTACTCATAGTGGTTGTCCCTAGGGAACAGCCACCCTCTGCGGTTTCAAACACATAGTGTTGGTGAACTTTTTGTTCTATCATCGATCATTTAGGGACGACCGCCGACTTCCATTTGGAGGCAATGGCGGCCTTAGAAGCTATGAGAATGTGGCCTAGAAGATATTTGTCACAACTGGACATCTCACCTCGATAATAGTGAAATAGTGCCAATAGGGGGTCAGGTATGAGGACTACTCCCAGGACATGGGAAATAAAAAGGAACACCTCTCTCCATAGCGACCGGATTGCCGGGCATAACCAAAAAATATGAAGGATATCTCCCACCATCCCACAGTTCCTCCAGCAACTAGCGGAGACATCAGGCCAAATCTTGTGCAAACGTTCCGGTGTAAAATATACCCTATGGACCAATTTGTAATACATTTCACAGTGATTTACACATTTAGAAATTTTAAAGCAAGATTGAAAGACAGCTTTCCAGATGTCCTCGGTGAAGACCGCAGGGAGGTCTTTTTCCCATTTAGTCTGTGAGGGGAATACCCCCTGCCGGGACTCAGTCACAAGATATTGGTACCATCTGGAGATACCTCCTCTATTACCGCTAGGCATCAGAAGGGATATCAGTAATCTAGGGAAGCCACTATGGGGGACTCGGTTGGGAGAACAGCTTTGAAGCCAATGCCTCAGTTGCAGATATTTATGAAAATCTTGTTTAGGTACCTGAAATTGGTCCTGGAGTAAGGAAAAGGGGACTAAAACACCATCTCGAAGGACATCCTTCAGGGTGGAGAGGCCCATGTCCCGCCAATGGTGTAAGTGTAGGTCTGGGATCAAGGTGGCTATAGCGTGGAGAGACAATTGGGGGGAGGGCAGAGCCCCGGCAGGGAGGGATCTAAGTACGGTTCTCCATGCTAACAACGTTGCTTGGACCGCTGAGTATTCAGCAACTCTGGGAGGGATAGAAATGGTAGGCAACCAGAACAGGTCTGGCAGTATAAAGGGGGATACAGCACACCGTTCCAAGGATACCCATGGTTTAGGGGTGTCCTGGGTGAACCAATCTCTGGCCTGGGCGAGTAAACATGCACTATGATATCTCTCTAAATCCGGGTATGCCACTCCCCCAGCACCCTTCGGAGCAATTAAGGTGGATTTTGCTATTCTCGGTTTTGAGCCCCCCCACACATAGTTGGATAGCAATCGGTTAAATCTATTACAGATATCTTTAGGGAAGGTCCTGGGGATGGTACGAAAAAGGTACATCAATTTAGGTAAGAGAACCATCTTCGCAGCTGCCACTCGTCCAACCCAGGATACCTCCTGCATCATCCAGTCTTTAATAAATATCTCAAATGTTCGAAATAGGGGGTCGTAATTACATCCCATTAAATCCCGCCCTCTGGATATATGCACGCCCAAATATTTAAGCGACCTGAGTTGCCATGCGTACTTGTAATCTTTCTATAGACGCCTAAGAGCGATATCAGAAACATTCAAAGGGAGGGCCTCAGTCTTAGTTGTATTCAGCTTGTAGTAGGAGACCGCTGCATATGAGTCTAAGAGAGTGTAAATGTGGTAAAGACGATTCAGGCTCACTAAGGCAGACTAAAATATCGTCAGCAAAAAGACAGATTTTATGGTGCATCCCTCCCACCACTGGACCAACAATAGAGTCCAGCGTCCTAATCCGTTCCGCCAGGGGCTCAATAGCCAGAACAAAGATGAGGGGTGATAGGGGGCAGCCCTGACGAGTCCCATTGGTGATCTCGAATGTGGATGAATTGCAACCATTGGTGAAAACCGAAGCCGAGGTCGAGGAATACAGAGCCAAAATGGAGTCTAGTATCCTACCGGCAAATCCAAAGCAGCCCAGGGTAGCCCGTAAATAGTCCCAGTGGAGCCTATCAAATGCTTTTTCTGCATCGAGAGAAAGGAGCAAGAGAGGTTCGCCTCGGGCCTGGCAACGTTCAATCAAATTGATAACCCTACGTGTGTTATCTGACGCTTGCCGTCCCAAAACAAAACCCACCTGGTCAGGGTTGATCAAACTAGACAAGAGAGGGGATATCCTATTCGCGACCATTTTAGCGAACAACTTAAGGTCAGTGTTCAGCAATGCTATTGGGCGATAGTTCTGGACCACTGCAGGAGATTTACCCGGCTTAGGGATGGTAACTATCCGGGCCTCTAACATCTCTTTCGGGAAACATGCGGAGTCCGAGGCTTCATTGAAAACTGACATCAAAAGTGGGGCAAGAGTTGGTTTAAAGGTTTTGTAAAAGTTAGAGGGGTACCCATCTGGGCCAGGGGCCTTATTTACTGGACAGGAATCAATGGCTGCCTCGACTTCCTCGAGCACCCAGGGCGCACTAAGGGATTCACGGGCCTGAGAATCAATAGTGGGGAGGGGCAACCCCTCCAGAAAACCAGCTATATCTACTAAAGAGGGCTGAGGGGTATCAGGATCATCTCTGAGGTTGTACAGCTGCGAGTAATATTCAGCGAACGTATTCGCTATCTCTACCGGGTCAGTTACTTTAACTCCCGAAGATGTATGGATAGCATGTATGCGTTCCTTAGCTCTACGTCCCCTTAGTTTACGCGCCAGCAAACGTCCCGCTCTATTGCCAAGTCTATAGTATTGTTGATTGAGTCGCTGCAAGTTACGATGAACCTCAGATAAAGCAAATGTATTCACCTTGTCTCGGGCAGCAAGGAGTCGCTTAAAGAGGGCTTTATTATCAGGGCTACTTTTATGTGCAGATTCCAGTCGGGCAGCCTCCCTTTCGGCTGAGGCTTGTCTGCTTCTATACTCTCATTTAAGTCTAGCCGCTATTTGGATTGCAGAGCCTCTAACCACGGCTTTCAGAGAACACCAATGGGTGAAAACGGTTGTATCCTCTGGACAATTAGTGGCTAGATATAAATCTAAAGATTGCTGAACGGCCTGGCGAGCCTCAGGGCGGGCTAGACGGTACGGGCCTAGTCTCCAGGGGCCATAAGGGACCACCCTCTTATCGGCATCCCAAACCACAACAAGTGGCGAGTGATCCGACCAAGACATAGGTAATATGTCCACCTTACTAATAGTCGCTAACGTCCACTTATCAACTAATGCTAAGTCTATTCTAGAGTATGAGCTATGCACGTGGGAGAAGAAAGTGTAATCTCGTTCTGCTGGGTGTTTGGCTCTCCATGCATCATACAACGCATACTCAGCTAACAATTGACCAAATTTGCCTGAGGGATCCTGGGTCGGACTGCTACGAAGAGTTCGGGTTGGGCGGGAGCGATCTATATTGGGGTCCAGCACCATGTTGAAGTCTCCAAGGATCAACAGGGCTCCTCTAGTATGCTCTTGGAGAATTCTACAAAAGGTTCTAAGAAATGCTATTTGTTTGGTATTAGGCGCGTAGCAAGAGACCAGAGTGGTCTCTACATTATCTAGCCGACCTACTAAGATTAAATATCTCCCGTCAGGATCTTCATATTTAGAGGACAGAACAAACGGGCAGTGTTGTGCTATAAGGAGAGCCACGCCAGCTTTCTTGGCGGGTCCATTTGCAGTATAGCAAAGGGGGTAACGTGAATTAGTGAAGAGGGGGGAATTTTGACTCTGAAAATGGGTCTCTTGTACCGCAACCACATGTGCCTTAAGCTTATGAAAGTAATTCAAGGCTACTCTCCGTTTTTGGGGAGAGTTAAGCCCTTTGGCATTAATGGAGACTATCTTCACCATATTCAATTACAAGTAGAACAGATAACTCCGATGACCCATTCCTGTGCTGAAACCGATATACCTGATGAGGGGGGGGGGGGGGGGGACATTGGAGAACATGAGGGGAAACATAAGAAAAGTAAAAAACAAAACAAAACTAAATTGATCTCCCATGAGATCACAGCCAGTCGCCATAATGTGGCGACTGTGTAGACTACAGGAGGGGTTAGTGGCATAACTCCCACCCCCTGCCATTCTTTTTTACTCTAAACCAAAGAATACAGGAACGTCTTGATAACATAAGAGCAGATGAATGCACATATGTGCACACGGAACCTTAAGAACAATAAGAACAAATAAGGCGGAACAAAACAAAAAGCTCCAACATGGGAACAGAACATATAATGTTAACATTTGAACCAGTCCAGCGACTCGTACTGCGTGTCAAGCTCTTAAACCAACCCACCAGGCCGACATTAATGTAAGCAGTTATGTCCGGGGAGGCGCCAGGCACAGCGCCCCAAATAGAGGGCAACTAGTAAAACAAAATGTGTAAACAGTGAAATATTTCCAAAACATGGACACATCTCCCGCTATACTCTGCGCCCCCCTCCCCGACACACCATGGCCCCTCATATAGGGGTAGAGGCAACAGTGACCTAACAAACTCCTTTATCTAAAGAGTCACTGGAGTCATAACAGTAGGAACATAACAGCAATATAAGGTGACCGACTCAAAGCAGGCATCCTCACTTCACCGACGACCAGTCCTGCTGAAGTCGACGGGGGGAGGAGTCTGCCACGGGTTCTGCAATATTCCACGATTTAAGCAACTTTTCTCCTTCATCTGCAGTAGCGATAGAGACAGTAGAGCCATCTCGGTAAACCAGCAGCTTGGTGGGGAAATCCCAACGGTATGGAATATCAGCCTTCCTGAGGGCCGCAGTGATCTGATGAAATGATCGCCGTTTATAGAGGGTGGCTGCAGACAGGTCACCAAAGAGTTGAAGTCCTTGAAGTGCTGGAGAAGTACCAGACGTCGGTCTAGATGCTTTCAATAAGGCCTCTTTAACATGAAAGTAGTGCATCTTCATTAGGACGTCTCTAGGTGCATCACCTGGGGCTGCTCTGGCCTTCGGTAACCGGTGTATTCGGTCAATAAGGAAGTCTGCAGATGGAGACTTAGGCAATAAAACTTTAAAGAGGGCCACCGCGTAATCGTGCAGACTGCTGTGCGACACCGACTCGGGTACTCCGCGTAATTTAAGATTGCTGCGACGCGATCTGTCCTCCAAATCTGTGACTTTGTCCCGCAAAAGCTTCACCTCTGCTTCTAATGCATCATGAGAGTCCAGTAGGCCGTTGTGGGACCCCACGACTTCCTCCATTTTAGTTTCCAAATGGTCCGTGCGGCCACCCAGGTCATCTATAGATTGTTGGCATGCCGTTAACGTGGTACGGAACTCAGCCGCCACCTCCTCTTTAAAACGGGATAGAAGGAGCTTCATAGTGCCCACCGTGAGGGGCTCACCATCTCCAACCCTATCCAGGGTCGTAGCAGCCGGAGGCACCTCCAGTGAAGGAGGGGTCTGGGGGACCGTGCCTTTTGTAGAGGGCCCGGCGACTTTAGAGCCAGACATTTTCGGAGATGACTTGAAAAATGACAGCTGCTGCAGGCTTTGACGGTTTGTTGCGCCTAGTAGGCATAATAAGGCCCAGAAGAAGATAGCTCAACGGTTCCAAACACGGAAGATGGAAAAATCTCAAGGCTCCACTTTCTTAGAGACGATCAAGACATTACGGAGATAATGGCAGGGGTAGGAGAAATCGCTTGGTTTACATTGGCATGAGCAAGGCAGACAGGGCTACACGGCTAGCCATCCTCTCGCGGATACAGAATTCCCGGCTACCTCCAATGCAGGCACGGGGGTGCATCCCATCCACCAGGAATGATTCCAGCCAAATGGGGGACAAGACGATAGGGCTAAGGACCAGGTCCTTCTTGTTATGTGCCCCCTCGGTTGTAGTAAGTCGGGCTTCTATCCTCAGCTGCGTCGACCTCCCGAACCGCCCGGCAAGCCACCCACAGCCGTGGGATTTCACCCACAGGGGCGGGGGCGTCACAGGACCCCCAAACGTCTAAAGGGGAACCAGAGGGGGGAGGATGTCTTTGTTGCCCACAGGGACCCGTTCTCTCTCCAGAACGCGGGAAGGCGCCACTGACGGGTCCCAGATACACGGAGGGGGGGTACCCGCAGTGAGAGCCGCTGATCTTAGCTCCAGACAGGCAGAGGGCGGGGGGGAGGGGGGCCACGGCTGGGCCGGCGGTCAGATCACAGCCGCACAAGACGGGCGCCCGGCAGGAGTCTACAGGAGGGGAAGAGAGGTGTGCTGGGACCTCGTCTAAGCCGGGTCTGCCAGTCGCACTCACCCGGGGGGGCCGCCGGACGTCTCCTCCGCGCTGCGGCTGGACTTCTCTCCTGTGATCGGTTCCCAAGATGGCCGCCGCCCGTGTCACGGAGCATGCTGTTTGGCCCCGATCCGGACCCGGAGCACCCCCGACACCCAGCAAAGGGTACTAGGCAGGCTTTAGTGGGGCTTCAGCAGGTGCAGGGCCCAGGCGGGCCTCCCAAACGTCCCGGGAGGGCAGCCGCACGGCCGGGGGGTATGGGTAGAAATTGAGGCCCCGGCTTCAGGGCAAGGAGTAGGCCGCAATCCGCGGGAGCCAGGAAACCGTCTCCCCGACTCCGCAGCACCACTTCCTCGCCTTCTCTCTAACTTAGTGCAATATCCAGAGGACACAGGGCGTAAAATAAAACTTGGGAAGGCTAGTTTTATATATATAAACTCCCAGATCCCTGAGAGCTCTTATGGAGTGCTGCTTGCTCCCTCAGCCTCCAGGCCACGCTCCCCCCCCCCGGAATTCTTTTCTGACGTATTCAACCTCATTTATATATTCTCATATACTGAGTCAGCTAAACTTAGAAACGCTACACTCTGGTTTGGCAAAATAGAAAGGGGAATTTCCTGGTGTATCAATAGAAGACATTTTGTCTTCCTTTATTAAAATTAACAAGTACCTCATTTCGACCTCATATGCAGAGATGCATTATAAGTTATTGCATCGTGCTTATGTTATGCCTAAATTACGTTTCTTAACGGGAGCCTCTCCGAATTCTAATTGCTTCAAGTCTGCACAACCACATGCCGGCCTAATGCATTGTATGTGGGCCTGCAAAGACGTTCAGACTTTCTGGTCACTATTCCAGTCCTATTTAAATTATACTCCTAAAATAAAATTTGAGATTACCTCTGAGTGGGCGTTATGGAACATTTATGTAACACCTTCATGTTCTAGACCAGAGGTTCTCAAACTCGGTCCTCAGGACCCCACACAGTGCATGTTTTGCAGGTAACCCAGCAGGTGCACAGGTGTATTAATTACTCACTGACACATTCTAAAAGGCCCACAGGTGGAGATAATTATTTCACTTGCGATTCTGTGAGGAGACCTGCAAAACATGCACTGTGTGGGGTCCTGAGGACCGAGTTTGAGAACCTATGTTCTAGACTGTCTAAAGGGGAAAAAATGCTGCTAGCAAAAATTGCAGCAGCGGCTAAGAAAACAATTCTGTCACAATGAGTGTCTTCTGGCACATTATCCCTAGCTTTAGTTATGCCTAGAATAGAACATCTGTTTCACAAATCTAACTCTCTCTGCAAATGTTATATCAGCACCCCCCCCCCCCCCCCCTGCAGTGCACATGGTTTTGCCCAACTGCTAACAAAGTTCCTGCTGCGATCAATTCAGAATTACCCCCCATGTGCACTGCAGGGGAGGCAGATTTAACATGTGCAGAGAGAGTTAGATTTGGGTGTGGTGTGTTCAATCGCAATCTAATTTGCAGTGTAAAAATAAAGCAGCCACTATGTACCCTGCTCAGAAATAAAATAACCCACTCAAATCTAACTCTCTCTTCACATGTTATATCTGCCTCCCCTGCAGTGCACATGGTTTTGCCCAACTGCTAACTAAATTCCTGCTGCGATCAACTTGGAATTACCCCATGGTTACCTTTTTATACATACCCTTTCCTCTCTTAAGAAGGCTATGAGCTGCGATACATCTCACTTCTTGGTATAATTTGGAGACCTCAAAGTTAGGCCAACCCCCATTTAAACAAAAACTTAATGCGTGAAATACAATGTTCACAAGTTGTACTGTCTTCCCGCCTGTTTAATAATGTGGAATTACTCATTCATCATTTTTCTTGCATGTGTAGATTATTTTGTTATAGTGATCTTTACTTGATTTGTATACATGCTTGATTAATTGTCTTGTGTTGTGCTTGTATGGTCCCTGTATGATGCATATACAGTTCTATAATAAAATATGTTTAAAAGAAATGGTTAGACAGAGCAACCTTTTTTAATGTTCTATATAGAACACGTTACACTTGCACTCAGTGGCATAAAATACATGTTTTGTGATGCAAATTATAAAGTCTTTCAGGATGTGTGTTCTCTTATTCATAACTATTTCATCAATTTTGCTCTTGACTTCAGTCTTAAATTCCTTACAATCTAAGTACAAACTGTATCAATAAAATACTTTGGATCTGATTTCTGAGGTTGGCTTAGTAGTAGGGAGAGCACTTCTAACCAAACTATTGCTAAGGTTTCCTATAAATACATTTGGGTCTTTCAGTAGTAAATCGCCAATAACTGGATCCTTTCTAAGGTTCCCCCAATGCTTGTTCAAAAGTTTCTCTCTCTGTTTATAATATTGATTATTATAGGAAGCCACAAATGAAAAAAGGTTTAGAGATCCATGCTCCGTCTAACCATCTATCCACTTGTAAGGGATTTCACAGTTTATGCAATGAAAAAGACTGGGCATGCATAAAAGTCTGCAGAAAGCCAAGATTAATGCTGGAGAGCTGTGCTGTGGTGTTTCAATGCCAACTGATAGAAACAGGAAGTTGAAATGGCAACTACAGCGGCATCATGGTTACTGATCCATAAACCTGGAGGGTCACCATGGCAAACGTGACGCACTTGGATCACATGATCGATAGAGTAAGCCTTGGATTGGTGGGATTTGTACACAGACTTACTGATTAATCAAATGTAATTGAAAAAGACCCATGGGTGGGATGAAACACATCACAGTGGTGTATCCTGCGCTGGCTACTTGTGGGTGATCTGGCTAAGGTCTAAGGTGCAGCCAGCACTGGTGGTTACTTTCATACTGCGCACAGGAACTGTCTGTTGCCAGTTCTTTTCCTACAGTCAATAACTGTTCCATTTCTGCCATTAAGGGGGTCACACCTGTGTAAACGTTTAGATATTCCTTAGGAAACAAAATGCTCCTCTGGGAACCAGACGATACCCGGAACAAGTGCTGGGAAAGAACAAAGAATTAGGACGTATCCACACTGCACAAGTGAGGAAGGGGACACGATCAAGGGTGACTGCGATCTTCACCAGCTGGGTGAAAGATCGTCACTGGCAGTAAGCCTCAGCCACCCACTTTTCACCTATGCAGCACTCGTGCATAGGCGAAAAGTGAGGTGTAAGGTGGAGCCCTCACAGTCGTGCAAGGTCCACTGAAACCAGCGCCCTGGGAGGACAAACGAACACAGAATACTACTCACACCGAAACACTTTGCTGGGATGTTCTCTCTCTGCTCCTGTAAGAGAAACACAAAACCCTTTCTTTTCTACTCCCAGGCTACACTGAACTCAGCAGGGCTAAACAACTAAACTATGGGGGTGATCCAGACCTAATGGCTGCTGTGCGTTTTCGCACAGCGGGCGATGAGGTACTAACTGTGCATGCGTATGCAATGCACATGCGCGTCGGACAACAACAAAGGGCATTGCTGGTCAGTGATGGGATGGTGCAATAATCAGATCTGAACGCAGGACAGCAAAATTAGTAGCCCAGCGATCAGGTGTGAATCAGCCCCTATGGCTGGACTTTTTGCCTGCTAACTCTGAATAGACAAAGTAATAATCAACACCCAGGAAATCCTATTCACTCTAGTCTCATTAACAGCATCAATTACAGAAATTAAACACAGAACGGAATAACAGCAAATATAACAGTTGTGATGTGAGCACCCCATGAGTACACTTCCTCCTACGTACGTAGATGCCTGACCAGCTTTAATCACTGTCCACCTGTGGTACCCGAATAAGTGCCACCCAGAAGTCCTCTCATGTGAGCAGCCGTCCACGTGTAAAGAAAGGATTATGTGGACGTGTGGAACTGGTCCGCTCCCCCATAAGCAAACCAATCCGGGGGCCTCCATCACACCAACACCAAGGAGAGGGCTAAGGCCTCTGCATGTAGAGTACCAATTACCCAAAACTGAGTGTGGGAGTCGTACAGCTCATTACCTCTGTACTCAAATAATTTAGCACACTTGCAAGACTCACTGCCCAGTTACCTAGTTTATAGGCAGATTTGGCTCTTCTTGGCCTGCCTAACTGATTGATGAACTAGTTCTAACACCCAGCTAATGTAAGGCCTATGAGCCTGACTAATTAGGGGTACACCGGTGATCTGGGCCTATTACCCAGATCACATTATAATAAGATTTTACTTACCGATAAATCTATTTCTCGTAGTCCGTAGTGGATGCTGGGACTCCGTCAGGACCATGGGGATTAGCGGCTCCGCAGGAGACAGGGCACAAAAATAAAGCTTTAGGATCAGGTGGTGTGCACTGGCTCCTCCCCCTATGACCCTCCTCCAAGCCTCAGTTAGGATACTGTGCCCGGACGAGCGTACACAATAAGGAAGGATCTTGAATCCCGGGTAAGACTCATACCAGCCACACCAATCACACCGTACAACCTGTGATCTGAACCCAGTTAACAGTATGATAAACGTAGAAGCCTCTGAACAGACGGCTCACAACAACCCGATTTTTTTGTAACAATAACTATGTACAAGTATTGCAGACAATCCGCACTTGGGATGGGCGCCCAGCATCCACTACGGACTACGAGAAATAGATTTATCGGTAAGTAAAATCTTATTTTCTCTGACGTCCTAGTGGATGCTGGGACTCCGTCAGGACCATGGGGATTATACCAAAGCTCCCAAACGGGCGGGAGAGTGCGGATGACTCTGCAGCACCGAATGAGAGAACTCCAGGTCCTCTTTAGCCAGGGTATCAAATTTGTAGAATTTTACAAACGTGTTCTCCCCCGACCACGTAGCTGCTCGGCAGAGTTGTAATGCCGAGACCCCTCGGGCAGCCGCCCAGGATGAGCCCACCTTCCTTGTGGAATGGGCCTTGACAGATTTAGGCTGTGGCAGGCCTGCCACAGAATGTGCAAGTTGAATTGTGCTACAAATCCAACGAGCAATCGTCTGCTTAGAAGCAGGAGCACCCAGCTTGTTGGGTGCATACAGTATAAACAGCGAGTCAGATTTTCTGACTCCAGCCGTCCTTGAAATATATATTTTCAATGCCCGGACAACGTCCAGCAACTTGGAATCCTCCAAATCGCTAGTAGCCGCAGGCACCACAATAGGCTGGTTCAGGTGAAACGCTGACACCACCTTAGGCAGAAACTGAGGACGCGTCCGCAGTTCTGCCCTGTCCGAATGGAAAATCAGATATGGGCTTTTATACGATAAAGCCGCCAATTCTGATACTCTCCTGGCCGAAGCCAGGGCCAGTAGCATGGTTACTTTCCACGTAAGATATTTCAAATCTACCGATTTGAGTGGCTCAAACCAATGTGATTTGAGAAAATCCAAAACTACATTAAGGTCCCACGGAGCCACTGGGGGCACAACCGGGGGCTGTATATGTAGTACTCCTTTCACAAAAGTCTGGACTTCAGGAACTGAAGCCAATTCTTTCTGGAAGAAAATCGACAGGGCCGAAATTTGAACCTTAATGGACCCCAATTTGAGGCCCATAGACAATCCTGTTTGCAGGAAATGTAGGAATCGACCCAGTTGAAATTCCTCCGTCGGGGCCTTCCTGGCCTCACACCACGCAACATATTTTCTCCAAATGCGGTGATAATGTTGTGCAGTCACCTCCTTCCTGGCTTTTACCAGTGTAGGAATGACCTCTTCCGGAATGCCTTTTTCCCTTAGAATTCGGCGTTCAACCGCCATGCCGTCAAACGCAGCCGCGGTAAGTCTTGGAATAGACACGGTCCCTGCTGAAGCAGGTCCCGTCTTAGAGGTAGAGGCCACGGATCTTCCGTGAGCATCTCCTGAAGTTCCGGGTACCAAGTTCTTCTTGGCCAATCTGGAGCCACGAGTATCGTTCTTACTCCCCTTTGCCGTATAATTCTCAGTACTTTTGGTATGAGAGGCAGAGGAGGAAACACATACACTGACTGGAACACCCACGGTGTTACCAGAGCATCCACAGCTATTGCCTGAGGGTCTCTTGACCTGGCGCAATACCTGTCCAGTTTTTTGTTGAGGCGAGACGCCATCATATCCACCTTTGGTTTTTCCCAACGGTTCACAATCATGTGGAAAACTTCTGGATGAAGTCCCCACTCTCCCGGGTGTAGATCGTGTCTGCTGAGGAAGTCTGCTTCCCAGTTGTCCACTCCCGGAATGAACACTGCTGACAGTGCTATCACATGATCTTCCGCCCAGCGAAGAATCCTTGCAGCTTCTGCCATTGCTCTCCTGCTTCTTGTGCCGCCCTGTCTGTTTACGTGGGCGACTGCCGTGATGTTGTCCGACTGGATCAACACCGGCTGACCCTGAAGCAGGGGTTTTGCCAGGCTTAGAGCATTGTAAATCGCTCTTAGCTCCAGTATATTTATGTGAAGAGACATCTCCAGGTTTGACCATACTCCCTGGAAGTTTCTTCCCTGTGTGACCGCTCCCCAGCCTCTCAGACTGGCATCCGTGGTCACCAGGACCCAGTCCTGTATGCCGAATCTGCGGCCCTCTAACAGATGAGCACTCTGCAACCACCACAGAAGAGACACCCTTGTCCGTGGCGATAAGGTTATCCGCTGATGCATCTGCAGATGCGATCCGGACCATTTGTCCAGCAGATCCCACTGAAAAGTTTGTGCGTGGAATCTGCCGAATGGAATCGCTTCGTAAGAAGCCACCATCTTTCCCAGGACTCTTGTGCATTGATGCACAGACACTTTTCCTGGTTTTAGGAGGTTCCTGACAAGTTCGGATAACTCCTTGGCTTTCTCCTCCGGAAGAAACACCTTTTTCTGAACCGTGTCCAGAATCATTCCCAGGAACAGCAGACGTGTTGTCGGGGTCAACTGAGATTTTGGAAAATTCAGAATCCACCCGTGTTGTTGCAGCACTACTTGGG
Organism: Pseudophryne corroboree; assembly: GCF_028390025.1. Classification (NCBI taxonomy): domain Eukaryota; kingdom Metazoa; phylum Chordata; class Amphibia; order Anura; family Myobatrachidae; genus Pseudophryne; species Pseudophryne corroboree. Next base: position 1,031,504,798 of record NC_086444.1, on the reverse strand, counting down.
TTAGTGCTACTCCGTCCTCCAGCTGTTCTCTGGACCTTGCCCTTATCAGGAGATCGTCCAAGTAAGGGATAATTAATACGCCTCTTCTTCGCAGAAGAATCATCATTTCGGCCATTACCTTGGTAAAGACCCGAGGTGCCGTGGACAATCCAAACGGCAGCGTCTGAAACTGATAATGACAGTTTTGCACCACGAACCTGAGGTACCCTTGATGTGAAGGGCAAATTGCGACATGCAGGTAAGCATCTTTTATGTCCAGGGACACCATAAAGTCCCCTTCTTCCAGATTCGCTATCACTGCTCTGAGTGACTCCATCTTGAACTTGAATTTTTGTATGTACAGGTTCAAAGATTTCAGATTTAGAATAGGTCTTACCGAGACGTCTGGCTTCGGTACCACAAATAGTGTGGAGTAATACCCCTTTCCCTGTTGTAGGAGGGGTACCTTGACTATCACCTGCTGAGAAAACAGCTTGTGAATGGCTTCCAATACCGTCGCCCTGTCTGAGGGAGACGTTGGCAAAGCAGACTTTAGGAACCGGCGAGGGGGAGACTTCTCGAATTCCAACCTGTAACCCTGAGATACTACCTGCAGGATCCAGGGGTCCACCTGTGAGCAAGCCCACTGCGCGCTGAAATTCTTGAGTCGACCCCCCACCGCTCCTGAGTCCGCTTGTAAAGCCCCAGCGTCATGCTGAGGGCTTTGCAGAACCCGGGGCGGGCTTCTGTTCCTGGGAAGGAGCTGCTTGCTGCCCTCTCTTACCCTTTCCTCTGCCTCGGGGCAGATATGACTGTCCTTTTGCCCGCTTGTTCTTATAGGACCGAAAGGACTGCGGCTGAAAAGACGGTGTCTTTTTCTGTTGGGAGGGGGTCTGAGGTAAAAAGGTGGATTTTCCGGCAGTTGCCGTGGCCACCAGATCCGATAGACCGACGCCAAATAATTCCTCCCCTTTATACGGCAATACTTCCATATGCCGTTTGGAATCCGCATCACCTGACCACTGTCGCGTCCATAAACTTCTTCTGGCAGATATGGACATCGCACTTACTCTCGATGCCAGAGTGCAAATATCCCTCTGAGCATCTCGCATATAAAGAAAAGCATCCTTTAATTGCTCTAAAGTCAATAAAATACTGTCCCTAATCAGGGTATCAATATTTTCAGTCAGGGAATCCGACCAGACCACCCCAGCACTGCACATCCAGGCTGAGGCGATGGCTGGTCGCAGTATAACACCAGTATGTGTGTATATACTTTTTAGGGTAGTTTCCAGCCTCCTATCAGCTGGATCCTTGAGGGCGGCCGTATCAGGAGACGGTAACGCCACTTGTTTTGATAAGCGTGTGAGCGCCTTATCCACCCTAGGGGGTGTTTCCCAGCGCGCCCTAACCTCTGGCGGGAAAGGGTATAATGCCAATAACTTTTTTGAAATTAGCACTTTTCTATCTGGGTTAACCCACGCTTCATCACATACATCATTCAATTCCTCTGATTCAGGAAAAACTACAGGTAGTTTTTTCACACCCCACATAATACCCCTTTTTGTGGTACTTGCAGTATCAGAGATATGTAAAGTCTCCTTCATTGCCGTGATCATATAACGTGTGGCCCTACTGGAAAATACGTTTGTTTCTTCACCGTCGACACTAGATTCAGTGTCCGTGTCTGGGTCTGTGTCGACCGACTGAGGTAAAGGGCGTTTTACAGCCCCTGACGGTGTCTGAGACGCCTGGGCAGGTACTAACTGGTTTGCCGGCCGTCTCATGTCGTCAACTGATTTTTGTAATGTGCTGACATTATCACGTAATTCCATAAACAAAGCCATCCATTCCGGTGTCGACTCCCTGGGGGGTGACATCACCATTACCGGCAATTGCTCTGCCTCCACACCAACATCGTCCTCATACATGTCGACACACACGTACCGACACACAGCAGACACACAGGGAATGCTCTATTGAAGACAGGACCCCACTAGCCCTTTGGGGAGACAGAGGGAGAGTTTGCCAGCACACACCCAAGCGCTATAATATATATGGGAACAACCCTATATAAGTGTTGTATCCTTATAGCAGCTTAAATATAGTAATATCGCCAAAAAAGTGCCCCCCCTCTCTGTTTTACCCTGTTTCTGTAGTGCAGTGCAGGGGAGAGTCCTGGGAGCCTTCCTCACAGCGGAGCTGAGCAGGAAAATGGCGCTGTGTGCTGAGGAGAATAAGCCCCGCCCCCTATTTCGGCGGGCTCTTCTCCCGGAGTTTGTGAGATCTGGCAGGGGTTAAATACATCCATATAGCCTCAAGGGCTATATGTGATGTATTTTTAGCCATAAAAAAGGTATTATACATTGCTGCCCAGGGCGCCCCCCCCAGCGCCCTGCACCCTCAGTGACCGCTGTGTGAAGTGTGCTGACAACAATGGCGCACAGCTGCAGTGCTGTGCGCTACCTCATGAAGACTGAAAAGTCTTCTGCCGCCTGTTTCTGGACCTCTTCAATCTTCGGCATCTGCAAGGGGGGTCGGCGGCGCAGCTCCGGGACCGGACTCCATGGCTGGGCCTGTGTTCGATCCCTCTGGAGCTAATGGTGTCCAGTAGCCTAAGAAGCCAATCCATCCTGCACGCAGGTGAGTTCACTTCTCTCCCCTAAGTCCCTCGATGCAGTGAGCCTGTTGCCAGCAGGACTCACTGAAAATAGAAAACCTAAAAACTTTTTCTAAGCAGCTCTTTAGGAGAGCCACCTAGATTGCACCCTGCTCGGACGGGCACAAAAACCTAACTGAGGCTAGGAGGAGGGTCATAGGGGGAGAAGCCAGTGCACACCACCTGATCCTAAAGCTTTATTTTTGTGCCCTGTCTCCTGCGGAGCCGCTAATCCCCATGGTCCTGACGGAGTCCCAGCATCCACTAGGACGTCAGAGAAAAGTAGTGGGCACGGGCACCCTGCCTGCCTAACCAGGGCCAGTTGGAGTGACCTGGGCCTAATGCCCAGATCACTCTTATTAGGCTCAGACCTTTGGCCTGCCTTATTGGGCCACTAAGTAGTGACCTGGGCCTAGTGCCCAGAGTCACCTTATACACCTAACAACCACACTTGAACTAGGGCCTAGTGCACTCTAATGTGCTCACAGGCTTAATGCTTGAAATTATTCCACGAGCCTAGTCCCCATCTACTGCGCCACAGGCCTTATCCTGGGTCTAGCTTTCGGCTGCCGTAGTGGTCTAGGGGGATTATATGTAGGTGCTGGTGGCCCAAGGCCGCATACCCTGAGCGGTAGGAGAGGCTGCAGTGGGGAGTTTCACTTGCTCTTTTCCTTCCCACACACTGCAGCACTCTCTGGTCCTCAACTTCGGACTTCCCGCAGTTGGCTGCCGTCTTCTGGACTCCATCGGGTCTTCCGCGGCCGCCGCCAAGCTTCTTCCCCTGCCGCCGAGTCTTCTCTCTTCTTCAAGAGCTCTTCCCTGCTCAATCTCCGGCACCCGACTGACTGCTCCTGCTCAGTAGGGTCTACTATAAGACGCTGGGAGGGGGAGGGGCTGTGACACAGCATGCCCTGATTGGCTCACCATGGCCGTTCCCGATTGGATGCCGATCTATGAGCTGTGATTGGCTCACGCTCGGCATGGGACTCAAAATTCCTGGGTCTTATTGGAGGAGTCTGAATCCTTACGGATGCAAGCTCCTCCATGCCGGAGTCCCGCTGCCGCGTCACCGCTCCTAAGAGGGTATCCCCTGCCGGACCAGCCGCCCTGGGATGGTGAGCAGTAGGCCTCACTTCCGACACCACTGGGCACCCTCTCACACCTGTACAGAATGTCCAATACCGTACTTGCTCTCATGGATTGTTTTATATTATATTATGATCTTTTAATATTAAAAGTACTACACTATATATTCTTTCTCCTCTGTTTGGGTGCATATGTATGCTAATTTGGGGACTATTGACCTGTGAAGAGAGAAATGGAGTACTGCCTCCTATTGGTAACCAGCAGATACGAAAAGGGCCCTAATTTGCACACCTTAATTAGGTAGTGAGGTGCTACTCTGCTTGAGACTTAGTAAAGTGTACAAAGAGGAAAAGTAGCAGGTGCACAATCTCACACTAGCTCAACCTGTAATAACCAGAGGCATTTAGCATATTCCTGGCCAAGGCTATGAGCTTACCCACTTACCCACTTACTTAACCAGCAGATACGTAAGAGTCACATCAGAAGGAAGGAGGAGGAGAATTATTACACTTATAAAAGGGATGTGACTGTTGATTTTTGCACTATACAGACAGCGCCTAGGATTGCCACCTAATCCCTTTAATTCTGGACACATATTAATTACACCGGTTCTGTGGCTGATTAAAACCAGGTGAAATGGAGTCTTGAAGTCAGCCAGCCACAGAATCTGTGTAATTAATTAATATCTGTCCAGAATTAAAGGGATGAGGTGGTAACCCTAACAGCGCCATTGGGAAGGTCTTTCATCTTTATTACACATGTTTATTTGAAGTATGGGGAATTGCCTTCTGAAATTCCTTTCTAGAGGCTGCTGTGTTCTGCGTACTTAACAAACCTATGTGTGTCTTTTTACTGCAAGAGTAGAAATTGGCCTACGACTCTCCCATGACACAGAACACCTCAGTGTGATCACATGGTCACCACCCAGAATGCCCACTAGACAGAAACAGTGGTCTATGATTACACCACCTGCACTTGTGCATGCCCAGTATGCAGATATGTGCCAGATGTCTGTACTGTCACTTGCATCTGATTCTAGGTCGGGCCCTTTGTGTGTTTAGTCATGTGTGGGACATGCTGTGACTTAGCAGAATATAGTCTATTTTAGGCATTCCCAACCCTGGTCCCCAAGGCACACTAATACCCCTTTCAGACCGCCTCCTCTGAACACGGGTTATGAGCACATGAACGCGCATAACCCGTGTTCATGTGCGGTCTGAAAGGTGCAAGGATTGAAATACTGGGTCGAGTAACCCGGTATTTCAACCCTGGTCGTGAGCAGGGTTGAACACGTCTTCAACCTGGCTCTGCGGTGTGAACAGGAGTCGATGCGACTAGTTTCCCGTTCGCTCACATGATCTCCAAGCGCCGTCACCGCTGATGTCAACAACCCGGCAATATGCCGGGTTGCTGTTAGTGGCGGTGGAGAGCCTGGGGCGGGTCGCAGCTGGGAGCACCCATGTCAGGCTCCCGTGTGCGACCCGCCTCAGGCAATCTTAAAGGGGTATAACAGTGCAGGTTTTAGTGATATCCAAACTTCAGCAGAGATGGTTAAATCAAAATAACTGAGGTACTAATTAAGTCACCTGTGCTCAAGCCTGGATATCACTAAAACCTGGACTGTTAGTGTGCCTTAAGGACCGAGGTTGGGAATGCCTGCTCTATTTAGTTGCCCATCAAATTTTTCCAATGGTCACTAAAGGACACGAGTCCTGAGGAAAGCTGTGATCTATAGTCTCATGCGAGTGTGTTGGAGAGAGCAGGGCTGCACCTCACGGGGCAGCATCACCATATGAGGAAGAGAACGGGGCTAAGCAGGAAACCATACACTGGGAGTTTATCTGAACAGTCAAGTTAAAAATGATGATTATTATTATTTTTATTTATTTATTTGGCGCTACAAGGGATCCACAGCACACATTGCAGAGTACATAAAAAAATTAGCTAACAAGAAAACGGCACTTACAGTTCAAGACAATATAGGACAAGTATGGAAAAGCAGGTGTTAGGTACGATCAAAGGGAGTATGGAGTGTAAGGAGGAGGAGAGGCACGTGAGGGGACAAGGCCCAGCTCTTGTGAGCTTACAAGCTATCCAAACCTTTCTTTAGATTTGAACAAAGTCAAAACTGAAAATAAAAATGACGACTGTGACAACAGAACATGAAGTCTCTGTTGTTACAGGCTTTTTCCCCCATCAGAGTTTCCTGTAAGACTGGTCTGCCTACTTACATTCTGATGCTATACTGGACAGTAGACAAATATTAGCAGGTAAACAAAAAGTAGCTATTTTCAATGCGGATCAGAGTATGAAAGAAGGAATAGACAGAAATTATTATTGTAAGTTATTTATATCGCTCCAAATACTCATCCTCCCCTTATAGGTGTCAACAGAGTAATAAGGCAAGACTGGATATTAACACACACACACACACACACTCTCACACACACTCACGTATATGAAAATAGTACTTTAGCAGAATAGTTTAAATGCTACATACTGAATATTGGTCCACCCAGATAGCACTATGGAAAACACATACAGTAGCCAGAGGCGGATTTAGGGGTCAGACCATCAATAATCACAAAATTATTGCCCCCACCCCTCCCTCCAATTTTTTTAAATATGTCTCTTACTGTTACACACAGTTTCCTCCTCACACCTTACTGGTCCCCCCACCCCCAAATCCCCCCTTACTGCTCACATTGCTCCCATCACAATTCACTGCCCCATCACCCCCCACTCCCCCGCACACTGTCCCGCTGCTGCTCACACTGCACATACACAAACACTGCACACACACTGCACTCGTGCACACAGCAAACACACAACACTGCGCACATACACATTGCAGACATACACATAATGAGCACATATACACACTGCACACATACAAACACCAGGGACATTTGTAGACATTTTGGCTCCCAGTGTGAACAGTAAAAAATTATGGTAAGTGCGATTCATGAAGGAACGGAAAGCTCAGCTTTCTGCTTCTCCATGGAGTTCAAGTTCGCCATCTCCGGACGGCACAACCTGAACTGTAGCGCGGTAGCTACAGGGAAGCTCAATGCTTCCCTCCTCTCTGTCCGGCACCCGTGATGACTCCGCACCCCTGACCTCCCAGCAGCCTCCCAGGACCTCGGGCGCATGCGCAAACGGACCCGCCAGCTGACTTCAACACCACTGACGGGCACCTCTAGAGAAGACAGTGGCGCTGGAGCCCAGGATACCGCAACGCTTCACTGGAAATTGCTACTTGTTACAGCTTTCATTATGCATTGGACCAATGCGATGTATAATGATAAGTATGAATTCAGCCTGTGTTTCTTACCTTAACAGACCCCCTCATTTTTGTACTCAATAAATATTTGAATGATTGTTATTAGTTGTCTATTCAATTACAAACTGGCAGACACTCTGTCTTGGGGGTATCCAATTAGTCACTATAATACGATCTGCGATCACGGTTAAGGCTATCTCTTTAATAATCTGCTTATCGCAGCCTGCGGGCTCCTGTTTATCGCACCTATCCTATTCCAATATGGTGATAACGGATTTGCGTGATAATTCTAGCCAGCAAAAGCAGAGATAAGTATAGGAGAAAATGGGGAAATCTGCCTGTACCCCCCAAAAAGCCAAACTAATGTAGACAAACATTATAGAAGTCTATCAGTGGCCATAATAAAACTATTTGGTGTAAATAAATTGGGTCAAGTGGATTTTATATGCTTTTTTTTTTTATTTTTTTTTTCCAAAATGTGAAATGATAGAAAGCTATTTTTTTTTTCCAGCAAAATAAGTGCTCTAGTTAAATTTGGGGTACATAAAAATGAGTATAAGTATATATTTGGGTCATTTTAGGAGCCTTTAAAAAAAAAGTGAAAACCCGATTACTCCCACCTGCAAGTCTAAAAACAATTGTCCCACTTATAAAGCCCCACAATATACCTGTCCCATACCTTGTACCCCAATTTCCATCACTGTTTTTTTTCTGACCCCAAAAAATGGCAAATTTAAAGATAATGAAAAACCTCAAAGTGCCGCATTAGTCATTAGAGAGGGGGGGGGGGGGGGGGGGAGTCTCCCAGGGGTCTGAACCAAATCCCAACATTTTTACCTTAAAATAGGGCTTTTGCATTACTTACCACTCAGAGATGGTGATGAGAAATGTGTGATAAACTCTATGGTGGCTTATTGACAATAACTTTTTTAAGTTAATTGGATACCAAGATATGCAAATGCAATAAAATATTGCAAAAACGCGCTATCGCAGATAATTGGTTACCCCCCTTAATTTCACTACAGTAGGGAAATAACAATGGGAATAATGCATTTCTTTACATTTCTGTAATTTTGTTCCCCAATAAAAAATAGAAGGTCAAAGTCTAGCTACTCAGGGCGGGTCTTTAGCCAGAGGAATATATGCTGTACATGCAGGCTGCTTCTCTGTGTAAGGACAGAGAATTGCTAACAGGGTAATCCGGGTTGTTGGTTACAGCGTGTTTACTTCTTGTAAGTAACATTTCTCCATTTAATACTGTATAGAGAAGGCCTAAAGGATTCTGACTGATCATATTACATCACGCTAGATACTGTATGTACTCTTATTATCTGCTGTCTAGGTTTCACATTTGCCGTCACATTCTTCAGCATGAAATTTCTTTTAAAAGAGCAATTTTCTCTCAATTCTTTAACAGGTGACGCATATCAGCAAATGAATAGCTCTACTGTGATAGGAGTCTCTAAAGGGCACTTAAAATGTAACGTAATTACCAGTTAATCACAAATCAGTGAGAGGAAAGGTACGTAGAAGAAATATGTTAACAGGAAATACATTTTAAAAGGTGTATTGACATTAACGTACCTGAGACCTGAGATAATAACTGAGCCAGTTTACATTTTGCCTTATTATTATTTATTTCCATACATGCAGCAGAAATGTGTTATACTTCATAAATCATACTGTAGCTATGCAGATATTTAGATAGGTTTATTGACCATATTGTACTTTATTATCATCTCATCTGCAGAGAGGAGACACAGAACATCAAGAACAAATAATTATCTTAGTCCATTGAACCGACTTCCGAAAATGGAGGAACAACTTGGTAACATGTAAGGGCTTGCTCTTCCTGATCAGTCTCATAAAGAACATGCAGCTTAATGATGCAGAAACGTCTGGGTGGCTAGTGGCTGGGGGACAGGTGCATGTTGGCTCATTATTGCAGTCAGTACTTAATGTATTTAGATTTAGGGCGGTATCCTATTAGCTGCGGTACTTTCTACTATTCGGTATATGAATTAAAGTCATAAGTGTTACAAACGAACACTTGTTTAATGTTATATAATAGGGGGCATACGTTCGTCCGCATGTCAATCTGCTCTAAATCAGTGGCGGCGCCCCCGCAGCCCCTCGCCCCCAAGCCACCGCGAGGGCTGCGGGGGCAGTAGTTACGCCACTGAAGAAGCTAATACAGGCTCTGCTCTCTTACCACTAATAACTCAATATAATAACTTACAATGGAATATATTGTGTTAATTCCTATATAGTGGCGGATTTTACCTAGGGGATGCAGCCCAGCTTGCACCCCACCCCTGCAGTAAAATATGCCACCCGTAGGGACTGCCTAGCAGTGGCAGTAACTTCCAGTTGGAGGTACTCCATTAAACAAAGCCAAACATACTGTCTTAAGGGAAGGTGTTTTCTCTCCCTGGGACTGCCAATCCGAACTGCTATAGCAGAGAGAGAGCATTTCCCATGGGAAGCCACTCTCCTGCTACTATGGCAGCCCTATATACCGTCTAAGAGAAGCAGCCGATGCAGTCCGTAGAAGCCGGCATGTAGTATCTGGCAGCGCCAAACTTAAGCTTCACCCCTGGATCTAGACTTTACCCCCATAATAGGACTTAAGACCCGCCTCCCAGGAGATGTCATCCGTAAAATACCAGGAGGGCAGGGAGGAGGTGGAATCACATGGTATTCACTGGTATTTAATAATCATTTTGAAAACCATATAATAATATTTGTTTATATTTATTTATACTTCATTAATGGGGTGCAGCCTTCTTAGAATCCAAGTTTTGAATGTTAGAAATACCAAGAAAGAGGTGGAATCAGCCAGACACAATGCACACCACCTGCCAGGCAGGTAAGGAGCTGTTTAACCCAACCCCTATTGTTGCCATACAAGAGATAGATTGTTACAGCAACAGGGACCCCTTTGGAGAGGTTAGGCTAGCATTATTTCAATTCTATATACTGTGCTGCCAGCTAATAAATTACATTACTGAATACAGACTGATACAGTAACAGCATGCTCTCTCTGGTAATAGGGAGACACCTGAATGATATAAGAATATATTTACTGGCAGCTGCAACAATTGTGTATATATAAGCAAGCCCATGCAGCAGTTCAATTAATATATAGTTAATAGCAATTACAGCCTGCATTAACTACAGCCTTGACACGCTAGTCAAGGAACAACTTATTGTTCAGAACTGTGTGCTCTCATATATACTAAGCTATCAGTGTTGAATTAAATATAGGGATAACCTAATTACTGTACAATTACCCAGTTGCAGGGTTGGCACATAATGTTGTGATTTAATAACTACATGGCACTCATTGCAACAAATGCAGTCATTGTGGAAAGATACATTTCCCTCCATCTAAAATATCTACAGTAAAACCACTGTGTCTCTCAGCAGCCCCATTTAAAACATACAAGTGCACATTTAATGCGCATATATAATCAATACAGCGGGGACACATGAACATAATACACATTTGGTATTATAGAGCTTATAAGTACTTTTCTTTATAAGGAGATATACTTGATGTTCGTTTCTCTTTGTTATGAAAGGTTCTCTCTAACAATTACACGGTATTCTATTACAATAACAACAGCTACTGTGGAATTTACACTGATTTGTTTATAATAAAGGAAGCTATTGCTGCAGGAGTGACTTATTAGTTACATAGCATTCATTGTAACAAATGTAACTATTGCAGGAGGATATATCTCTCTACTTAAAGTGATCTCTTCAATAAAATAACTGTGTTTATTAATAGCCCCACTCAATCACTATATAGATATATGAATAATGCACTTATATAATTGGTATAGTGGATATATATGAACATTACACAGTTTGCACTAATTATGATATATATAAATGTGCAATATCTATAGAACAGTGGGAGAACTATTAAATATTCCTATACATTCACATCACTCACTCAATATTCAGCATTTATTTACATGCTGACACTTTCTCTTCAATAGCCACATGAAACCTTATTATAACAGCTAGAGTTACTATAGGAGATTACACTGACTGGCTTGAAATAAGGGAAGCTACTACTGAAGGAATATTGTAGTTAATGACATTTGGAACGATTGCCAAACTAATGATATAACTATCAGTATACAATTAATAAATATTATAAAGTATTCGGCATCCTAATATTGGGCTAATTATAATTAATAAGGCAATAACTGATATAATGAAGTATACGAATACAGTACAGCCTGCTTAGGATACATTAAATTTGGATCGATAAAGACACGACACAGGTAGCGAACCTTGATTTTAATAATTTATTTTCATTCACCATATATGATAATTATATCACACAAGTTTATTGCACTTTCTTTATTTCGTGGTTAGACAATTTTAACTAATCTATTAAAAGTTCATTTTTAATTTTCATCTGTGCGCCAGCAAAGAGACATTCTTTCCTCCTTTTTTCTTTTTCTTTAGGTAAGGAGCTGCCACTGGTCACAGAGAGTAATTTGATGTACTCTCTAACCATTTAACTCACTTATAAATAATTGAAGAACCCCTTAAACCGTCCAGTTCTGCGTTTATTTTCACAGTTGTTCCCCAATAACAAAAAGTCTTTAGTTACAAGAACAAGATATAACTTTTATACTTTCCTTTACACTCTCTCCTCTTGTATTGCTGCTCCTGTCACTTGCAGGTGGAATGAAACCGATTCAAAAAATGTTAATGGAGGTTACCAGCGCTATTACAAAATGGATTATCCGGAAAAGAGTGTTTGTTTAATACTTAACATGGAACACTTTGACATACCAGGTATAGTATATATTGGAGTGTTCTTACACTATGTACAACTATGTGTGCTTCCTACCCACACAACCAGCAACTAACCAGGTTACAGGCAGGGGTGTCAGAACTTTTTTGGTGTGTGTGTGGGGGGGGGGGGGGGCGCTAGATAAAATCTCAGTTTGGCGCCCCTAGCTCCTGGCCACCTTAGACAGGTCTCTTGCACCTCTATGGAACTCTGGGGCATATGTATTAACCTGGAGATGGCATAAGGAAGTGATAAACCAGTGATAAGTGCAAGGTGATAAAGTACCAGCCAATCAGCTCCAATATGTAAAATAACAGTTAGAAACTGATTGGCTGGTGCGTTATCACCTTGCACTTATCACTGGTTTATCACTTCCTCATGCCATCTCCAGGCTTAATACATCTGCCCCTCTATGGAGCAGCTGGGAGTGGCCCCTTGTAACATTACACCTGGTAGAACCCATTACACACATTATGCCAGGTAGAGCTCATTATACACATTACGCCTGGTAGAAATGCTTGTACACATTATACCTGGTAGAGCCCCTATAAACATTACGCCTGGTAGAGCCCATTATACATATTACGCCAGATATAGCCCATTATTCACATTATGCCTGGTAGAGCTTATTATACACATTATGCCAGGTAGACCCCATTACACATGTTACACATTACGCCTGGTCGAGCCCAATACACATGTTACATATTACGCCTGGTAGAGCCCATTACACGTTACACATTACGCCTGGTAGAGCCCAATACACATGTTACACATTACGCCTGGTAGAGCCCAATACACATGTTACATATTACGCCTGGTAGAGCCCATTACACGTTACACATTACGCCTGGTAGAGCCCATTACACGTTACACATTACGCCTGGTAGAGCCCAATACACATGTTACACATTACGCCTGGTAGAGCCCAATACACATGTTACATATTACGCCTGGTAGAGCCCATTACACGTTACACATTACGCCTGGTAGAGCCCAATACACATGTTACATATTATGCCTGGTAGAGCCCATTACACGTTACACATTACGCCAATACACATGTTACACATTACGCCTGGTAGAGCCTATTATACGCATCTGCTAGGTAGAGTGCCTCCTCCTCATTGCTCATTTCCCTACTGCTACCCCACAGCCAGCAGCCATGGGCGGATTGGGATGGAAAACCAGCCCAGGAAATTTGTAGAAGCAGCCCTACTGGGGGGCGGGGTCTGTTGAGGGGGGCAGCATCCCTCCTCAAAGGGCCTGATGCTGAGTTTGACGCAGTTGCAGCTTACCTTGGGGTTTATTTACTAAAGTCAGGATTTTGTCCGAGTTTGCTTTTTTTCCAAAGTGTCAACACAGGAATTTACTACGCATAAATCTCGGCAGTGTTGGGGTTATTCATAATGGTTTTCACGGCAGAGGACAGAAATACGAATGAATAGACCATCGGTCAAAGGCGGCTGTTTGTTCATACAACACGGTGATTTACTATTCATTCGTATTTTGGTGTTTGTCAGTGAATGTTCAAATGTGGTCGTATTTTTTTGCAAATTGTAAAAAAAATGCAGGAATAAAATAGACCTGCTTTTTCCTGGCGTGTTTGTATAGTCATGCACGGATCAGTGAGATCCGTGCGTGCTTATCTGTGGGAAAGGGTCTGTTTTCCTTAAAAATCAAAGAAAAAATTGCGTGGGGTCCTCCTCCTAAGCATAACCAGCCTCGGGCTCTTTGGGCCGGCCCTGGTTGTAAAAATACAGGGGGGAAATTGCGTAGGGTCCCCCCATTTTTATACAACCAGCACCGGGCTCTGCGTCCGGTCCTGGTTCCAAAATACGGGGCACAGCCTCGGGCTTCATCCCTGGCCCTTGAATGGCTGGAGGGGGGACACACCTTTATTTAAGGGTTCCCCACCCCTCCAGGGAACCCCGGCCATGGGTGACTAGTTGGGGGAGTAATGCCACGGCCGCAGGGACCTATATAAAAGTGTCCCCCGGCTGTGGCATTATCTCTCTGGCTCGTGGTGCCCGGTGCTGGTTTAAAAAATACGGGGACTCCTACATCTTTTGTCCCCCGTATTTTTTGAACCAGAACCGGACGCAGAGTCCGCTGCTGGTTGTATAAATATGGGGGGACACTACGCAATTTTTCCCCTGTGTTTTTACAACCAGGGCCGGCTCAAAGAGCCCGAGGCTTGTTATGCTTAGGAGGGGGGACCCCACGCAATTTTTTTCTTTGATTTTTAACTATTTAAACACTTCTCACAATGTACACAATGAAGCCCTGCACGGATCTCACTGATCCGGCCGGACTTCATTGTGTTATGTCTGGCGGTGTTTTACTAATCACTCCCGTAAAATACTGCCCGACAATACAAATCACATCGACATCGGAAAATACGATAATAGAAACCTCGGCAGCTTAGTAAATTACCGTAGATGGATTCAAAAAGTTGCAGTAAAATACGTCTGATAAAATTTGAGATCAAACTCCCTACAAATTGGCAAAAACACGAATATTAGTAAATAAACCCCCTTGTATCTTTTGCTGCAAATTTACGTGAATGCTGCTACAAAGCCCTTCTATGGTGTACACCCATTTGTCTGACTGTACAAGGACTGAGACTCCCACTGTCAGTAACTACAGGTGCTGCAATCATGGTTTGTGCATATTTAGACACCAACATCAGACGCATTACTGACACTTTCAGCAGCCATATGCTAGGTGCAGATTATCTGTCTGGGTATGGCCTCCAATGTGAGCTCTTCAGTGTATCTGCACGCAGCCACTTTCAGCAACACGCCTGTGTCGGCAAAGGCCATGCGGAGGCAGCCTCCAGTGGGGTTGGGGGAAAGAGAAGGCCCTGACTTGGTGCATACCGCCCCGCTCAAGCACTGTGTAATATATATATATATATATATATATATAATATTCACACCCCCGCACACACCCCTCACTCCATTATACACTGCAGGTATAGATAATACATAGAAACATATAGTGTACATCTGATTACCACCCACACTGCAGGTATAGCTGTATATATCCTTATACAGTACATCAGATTACCACCCGCACTGCAGGTATAGATGTACAGTATATATCCTTATACAGTACATCAGATTACCACCCGCACTGCAGGTATAGATGTATATATCCTTATACAGTACATCAGATTACCATTGACACCACACAGTAGAACCCTGTTCCGAGGCTGCCATCAACACCCTCTCCCATCCATCATGTATCTTATGCCTATTACCCCCACCACTACTTAAATAATTAGTGCTTCATCCCCACAACCCCTGTTCACCCTTTATAGAATTTGTGTCCACCAATCCTTTATAAATTATAATGCCAAACACTCTTTCAATTTACCTTTACTTGGCTGGATGTCACTGGGGGGTCGTTTCCTCCAGTATAGCAGATTCTCTCATGCCCTCCTATCTTCTTCCACGGGCAGGAGGTAGAGCTGCCCAGGGTCAGGAAGATGAAGGTAGCCGCAGGCAGAGTCGGATTTAGACCTCATAGGGCCCTAAGCAAGACACAGATTTGGGGCCCCCTTCCTCAAACAATCCATAGCCGCTCCCCACTGATTGTAGCAAGCAGCCCCCAGTCAGTGTGTGCCCCACCACCACATTGATTGTAGCAGGCAGGACAATCCCAGCATGCCTCTGATTCTTGGCACTCCGTAAATGCCTTTTGGTTATGTCATAACCATGTGACCCGCCTTTTCATCAGGGGGAGGATTCTGTGCACCGGTGGATTCAGGGCACTGGGAAAGATTAGGGCTAAGCACCCAGGGGAGGTTAGGGTTAGGCTGCAGGAGGAAAGGTTAGGTTAGATGCTAGATCTATGTGACCCACGAAAGCAGGAAGTGGAGTAATGTAGGTGGGCTAGCAGTTTTACTAGTCACGTCAACATCTATTTCCTTTAGTATATTTTGGGTACCACGTTCTGGCCTTGCTCCTGCCCCTGCTGTCAGAAGTCCTTTAGCCTGGATGAATTTAGCCTCAACATTAGGGTTAGGGTAGAGGTTAAGATTAGGCTGCAGGAGAATAAATTAGGGTTAGGCTGCGTGGGTGAGGGATTAGGGTTAGGCTGCAGGAGGGTACGGTAAATTAGAGTTAGGCTGCAGAAAGGTAGGTTAGGCTGCGTGGGTGAGGGGTTAGGCTGCAGGAGGGTAGATTAGGGTTAGGCTGCGTGGGTGAGGGGTTAGGGTTAGGCTGCAGGAGGGTAGATTAGGGTTAGGCTGCGTGGGTGAGGGGTTAGGCTGCAGGAGGGTAGGTTAGGGTTAGGCAGCGTGGGTGACGGGTTAGGGTTAGGCTGCAGGAGGGTAAGTAAGGGTTAGGCTACAGGAGGGGAGGTTGGGTTAGGCACTGGGGGGTTAGGGTTAGGCTGTTGGAGGTGAGGTTTTGGGGGGAGATTAGGGTTAGGCTACAGCAGGGATGGTTAGGGTTACAGTTAGATTTGGGAAAGGTCCTTTAGCCCAACCCTGTGATGACTCTAAGGACCCGGAACTTGTACCTTGCATGGAGCTGGGTACACGATGTTGCAGGTCAGGTGCATGATAAGCTACTAGCCGAATCCCCCTGCTACCTTCTATGGGCAGCAGAGAGTCAGACTCTATGGTTACATCCAGCAGCAGTCCCGAGTTCCGCACATGTGCGGACTGCGGAGTCAGTGACAGGGAGCCCATCGGGACCAAATAGGGGGCGTGGCGCTGCACTGCGGAAGGCGTGACGGGGTCTGTGAGCCTGTGACACAGGGAAGTCGATCCCCCTGTCTGCGCCTGCAGTACTGATGAGGTTTTGGAGGCAGAGGAAAGGGATCTGCCACTGCAGATGTCCTTCTGCCCTCATCCACCTCCTGTGTGCTCCAAAACATTCAGCAGTGTGACTCATCTGCGGCTCGAAACCTAGGGAGCATCTTCTCCCCGGCTCAGCCCACCACTGACGCTCACGGCAGACCCTCCTTCCTAGTCTCTGACACTCCCCCCTCATCCGACTAAGGGGTACATTTACTAAGCAGTGATAAGAGCAGAGAAGTGAGCCAGTGGAGAAGTGCCCATGGCAACCAATCAGCACTGAAGTAACATCTATAATTTGCATACTATAAAACTATACAGAGCTGCTTATTGGTTGATGGAGAAATATCTCCACTGGCTCACTTCTCCGCTCTTATCACTGCTTGGTAAATGTACCCCTATGTTCCATGACAGTATGCTGCTGCTTACCTCGGCTCTGCTGTCACGGGCCGCAGAGCACAGACACTGCAGGGAAGGAGGTGGGGGCAGAACGCACGGGTTAGGCCGGTACAGCGCTGCCCGCTATGTAAACTTATAGCAGCAGTGCCAGATGCGGGCAGCGCTGTAGCTGGCGCCTGCACAGGCGGACGGGTGGACTGGATGGCGCCTCGCTAATGTTTTGGGGGGAGCGAGCTGCCCCCTTGCCCCCCCCCCCCCCCCATTCCGACGCCCCTGGTTACAGGTGTATGAGTGTTAGTGGCAGGATGCCAGGCCCTGGAGCCACATAATAACACTCCTCTCTTTTTATCTAATCCTGCAGCCTCTCTGTATAAAGGAAGGGGTGGTCTTCTGTTTGCCGGCGGTCGGGCTCCCGGCGCTCAGTATACCGGCGCCGGGAGCCCGACAGCCGGCATACCGACACTTATTTTCCCTCGTGGGGGTCCACGACCCCCATAGAGGGAGAATAAAATAGTGTGGCGCGCGTAGCGCGCCACCGTGCCCGTAGCGTGGCGAGCGCAGCGAGCCCGCAAGGGGCTCATTTGCGCTCGCCAAGCTGTCGGTAAGCCGGCGGTCGGGCTCCCGGCGCCGGGATGCTGGTCGCCGGGAGCCCGACCGCCGGCCAGCCGTAGTGAACCCTAAAGGAAGACTGTAGACAAGTAATAATGTGTAGGGTTTTTCCCCTAAAACAGTATGCTTGTAATGTTACTTATCACTGTGTGGGGGCGGCGACAGGTGATATTATTGCTAATACTGTATACAGCCCAATTTAATCAAACACAATTAGGCTCCCTTATAATAGAGTTAATTAGATTGACAGCATCACTAGATACACATTGGGTCAGAAATATAATACAGGTCGAGTATCCCCTATCCAAATATTCCGAAATACAGAATATTCCGAAATACGGATTTTTTTGAGTGAGAGTGATATAGTGAAACCTTTGTTTTCTGATGGCTCAATGTACATACATTTGTTTAAGGCACAAAGTTATTAAAAATATTGGCTAAAATTACCCTCAGGCTGTGTGTATAAGATGTATATGTAACATAAATGCATTCTGTGCTTAGACTTAGGTCCCATCACCATGATATCTCATTATGGTATGAAATTATTCCAAAATACGGAATAATCCGATATCCAAAATACCTCTGGTCCCAAGCATTTTGTATAAGGGAGACTCAACCTGTAACACAACCTCCCTCTAGCTGTAAGCTGTAATGAGCCTGGCCCTCTGAGCCTTATGTCTCACATCTGTCCCCTGCATCTTCCCATTCACTCACTGCTCATCCTTTATGCATGCTCTAATTGTATGACCACAGCATTATTGATATGATCTGTGCTGTATGATTACACCTGCTCTGAGAATTTACACATATCTTGTCTGGACACGCAGCCGTACTCACACGATTGATTTAGAAATTGATGTATTGTACATTCTTCTGTTTGATTTCATTGTTCCTTTCCTGTCTGTGAACTATTTGGGTTTGTTTTATCGGGTGTAGTACGGGTGACCAATGTATTTTTAAAAAGGTTTCTGTAATACAGTACTATGTTAATTACTGTGTATTCATTGTGAAGGTGTAATAAGGCGTGCAGGCACGCACACAGACAAGAAGACACTAAAGAACACTTTTAAAAAATTAGGATTTCAAGTGAGAATTGAAGAAAATCTGTCATGTACAGAGATAGAAAACGTTCTTCAGAAAGGTCAGTTACACACGTCCAGATTGGGCCACTCTAAATGACTTATAGTTGGAGACTTTCATCTCTATGATAAATGCCAGTGTGTCCATGTTTGTCATGGCAAAACATGGATACTGTACATACATTATGCACTGTATATACATAATATAAAAGGTATATTTTAGATAAAGAGCTGATGCATCTTACAGATAATGAATGTTGATGTTTACAAAGTACATTACCGGGTGATTTTAATGAATTTGTCAGTAAGTTCAAATTGTAGCAAATCAGCGTGGGCTTCGGCCCTCAAATTGATTTTGCTATGGAGGGTTCTCATACACTTGCCCACCAATTTGCAGTGGATTTATTGAAACCTGTACCGGTCTAGGGGGGTATACCTAGGGATGCCAAGTTTCATTGGAGCCTTCATGATAACCCTGGTCAGTGGATTTCAAAGAAAAAAAAAAGTGTATATCAATAATAAAAAAAATAATCTGTGCTGCATTAATAAAAACAAAAATGTGTGGCTTTTTATATTTAAAATAATATGTATCCCCTTAATCATAATATAGATATTTAATATATTTGTAAGAATATATGTGCCACTTTTTAAAATATTTATTTTCTGCATTATTGAGTTTACGTTTAGCTCCCAATTCTATCTGTAGTGTAGTGGCTCCTATACCTACCTCTCTTGAGGGGAGTCTATAAAATGACTTATTACATTGTCATTGTATATAAATACTCTTCAGTAATATCCCAGGTACCATGTTACCATGGAGATACATACTGTTTTCCATACATCATCTGGAACCTAATTACAACTATGCCGTTATTTGATTTCTTGGCAAAATTGTACTTTGCTGCTTGAGGCACCGATACTTCCTATGGGCACTCATTCATATGTGGACGGAGTAGCGTACCTCGAACTTTGTTGCATGAGCCAGACCCGTACTGCACATGTGCAGTACGATTAGTGATTGACAGTCTGATGCCGTTTGGGGGAGGCGATGGCCTCTCTTTTTCCAAACAGAGGTGTGTCACTAAAGTTACAGGGGAGAGATGAGGCCAGGCTCACCGTCAGAGGATGGAGATTTCCTGGCCTCTGGGTAGGATTTGCGGTGGCCGGCTTGCACGACCCCATGGGTCACCCAGCCGGCCGATGGTGTCAGGAAAGATCCGATACTGCGTCCCTCCTGCTGCATTACAATATCAAAGCTATCACTGCTGCCTCCATGTAAGCAGCACCTATAGCTACTCCAATCACATATGAATCATGCCCACCTTGCGCCAAATAAAGCTGTTGGATCCTTCCCTGAATTATGCTGTTAATTCAGGTGCACCGGCTGTCTCAACTCAATTACAAGCGTAGACAAGTTTGAGCATTGTAGGAATCACTGTGTGTACTAGGAGTATTGTTTATAACGAGTAATAATGTTAATACAATTATTTATACTGTACTCATAAACTTACTTTGCTAAAGAAAAATTGTACAGTATGATTCCTAATATAAAAACGCATTTGGAGACCAGAACAAAAGGTCGCTTCTACATTAATTTCTTGCTGTCATCAGAGCCGGCTCTACCCAATATGATGCCCTAGGCAAGATTTTGGCTGGTGCCCCCTAGCACCAACGCTAGTTCCGCCTCTGATCCTGCACCCCTTTCCCAGCACCATCACCCCTCACCCATTGCAGTCCTTATTTTGGTTTTCCCTCACTCTGTAATTTAAATAAGAACAGTGTGCACATTCGGCGCACAGCCCAAAAAGGTATGTGTTCTTGCTGGGAAGGGGCATGGCCACACAATAGTACCCCCAATTCAAATTATGCCACACAGTACTGCAACTTTGTTCTCAATTTATCATGCAATAGTGTCCCTTATTCAGATTACATCACACAGTAGTACCACTTTACCTTATATACGTTACTCCTCTCGGTAGTGCCCCTCATTCACATAACATCATACTGAATTGCTCCTTATTCACATTACACCACACCATATTGCTCTTTATTCTCATTACACCACGCCATATTGCTCCTTATTCACATTACGCCACACCATATTGCTCTTTATTCACATTAGACCACACAGTAGTGCCCTTTCTATACGTTACGCCACACAGTAGCGCACCTTATACACATAATGACACACATTAGTAATGCATTTATACACATAATACCACACAGTAATGCCCCTTACACATACGACACACATTATTAATGTCCTTATAAACATAATGCGCCTTACACATTATGCCAACCCTTATTAATGCCCTTATACACATAATGTCACTTACACATATGCCGCACATTATTAATGCCCTTATACAGATAATGACACACATAATGTTCCTTACACATATGCCGCACGTAATTAGTGCCCTTATACACATAATGACACACATAGTGCCCCTTACACATGTCACACATTATTAATGCCTTTATACACATAATGACACACATGGTGCCCTTTATCCATTTGCTGCACATTATTTATGCATTTATACACATGAAATGCATAATGACCCTTACACATATGCTGAACACTATTGCACAACCAACGCACTCACACACACACAGCACTCACATGGCCGCTAACACTGTGACCTCTACCTCTGCTTGGATACAGATGTGTCCTCATAAATCTTGCCTCCATACACCATGCAGCAGGAGATGCCTGGCGCGAGTCAACTGGTAGCTCTGATAACGTTGGGTGCCTACTTTTGATGAAAATGCATCTTTTTTGCATTGCTATGTGGCTAGGATGCACAAGCAGCAATTGCTTAGGGCATCTGGTATGCCTATCGGCATAAGCAGCTTCTCCTGATTAAAATGATATGCGGCATGCCTATATACTGTGTGTGACTGTGGCTGTATCTGCATACGAAATGCTACACACAGAATATAGGTATGCCGCATATCATTTTAATCAGCAGGAGCTGCTTATGCCCCTTGGCATACCAGATGCCCTAGGCAATTGCCTAGTTTGCCTATGCCTAGGGCCGGCTCTGGCTGTTATGTTGCCATTATGATCAATCCATAGGAATAGGGCGAAGCCTTGATTTATACATTGTTATTGTGTATTATGATCTTAGTTACTGCAGAGGACCACAGTCAGAGAAGCTGCTTTGTCTGTGCTGTCCTGAGCCACGGTACTGAAGATGGGATTTTTTCACGTGATCACATTTTTACATTGAACTGGTTGGTGACATTTTTTGATAAGAACAATTGCAAGAGCCTTGCCGGGAAACCAAAGCTGTTTTTTATCCAGGTAACCATTGTGTATTTCTATGCATAGTCCCTATATATATATCCTGTGATCATTTTTACATACACTAGTAATCCAGCTTAAATTTGCAACTTGGTTTCAATGTACAAGAGAAGAGATCCAGTGACCGCAGCAAATGAGACATAGGAAGGAGGGATAACTTATTAGGTGAACTTGATCTAGTAAAGTCCAGAGCGGAAAAAGTGGGCAGTAACCAGATTTCCAGATACATCCATGTAAAGTTCCATCCTGGTAATAATCCCATACAGTAGCATCATACTCCTGTCAAGACTCCAGAATAGTAGGTATTTCTCTAACGTCCTAGTGGATGCTGGGGACTCCGAAAGGACCATGGGGAAAAGCGGCTCCGCAGGAGACTGGGCACAAAGTAAAAGCTTTAGGACTAGCTGGTGTGCACTGGCTCCTCCCCCTATGACCCTCCTCCAAGCCTCAGTTAAGATTTTGTGCCCGAACGAGAAGGGTGCAATCTAGGTGGCTCTCCTGAGCTGCTTAGAGTAAAAGTTTAAATAGTTTTTTTTATTTTCAGTGAGACCTGCTGGCAACAGGCTCACTGCATCGAGGGACTAAGGGGAGAAGAAGCGAACTCACCTGCGTGCAGAGTGGATTGGGCTTCTTAGGCTACTGGACATTAGCTCCAGAGGGACGATCACAGGCCCAGCCATGGATGGGTCCCGGAGCCGCGCCGCCGGCCCCCTTACAGATGCTGAAGCAAGAAGAGGTCCATAAATCGGCGGCAGAAGACTTTCCTGTCTTCATAAGGTAGCGCACAGCACTGCAGCTGTGCGCCATTGCTCTCAGCACACTTCACACTTCGGTCACTGAGGGTGCAGGGCGCTGGGGGGGGGGGCGCCCTGGGAAGCAATGAATTTACCTTATTTGGCAAAAAATACATCACATATAGCTCCTGGGCTATATGGATGTATTTAACCCCTGCCAGTTTTCCAGAAAAAAGTGGGAGAAGAGCCCGCCGTGAAGGGGGCGGGGCCTATCTCCTCAGCACACAGCGCCATTTTTCCCACACAGCTCCGCTGGTAGGAAGGCTCCCAGAATCTCCCCTGCATCCTGCAACTACAGAAACAGGGTAAAAAAGAGAGGGGGGCACTTATTTGGCAAAATAACAGATATAAGCAGCTATAAGGGATAGACACTTATTGTAAGGTTGTCCCTATACATATATAGCGCTCTGGTGTGTGCTGGCAAACTCTCCCTCTGTCTCCCCAAGGGGCTAAGTGGGTCCTGTCCTCTATCAGAGCATTCCCTGTGTGTGTGCTGGGTGTCGGTACGTGTGTGTCGACATGTATGAGGAGGAAAATGATGTGGAGGCGGAGCAATTGCCTATAATGGTGATGTCACCCCCTAGGGAGTCGACACCTGAATGGATGGCCGTAATTAAGGAATTACGTGACAGTGTCGGCACGTTACAGAAAACTGTTGACGACATGAGACAGCCGGCAGCTCAGTTAGTGCCTGTCCAGGCGTCTCAAACACCGTCAGGGGCTATTAAACGCCCGGTACCTCAGTGGGTCGACACGGACCCAGACACAGACACTGACTCCAGTGTCGACGGTGAAGAAACAAACGTATTTTCCAGTAGGGCCACACGTTACATGATCACGGCAATGAAGGAGGTTTTGCACATCTCTGATACTGCAAGTACCACAAAAAGGGGTATTATGTGGGGTGTGAAAAAACTACCCGTAGTTTTTCCTGAATCAGATGAATTGAATGAAGTGTGTGATGAAGCGTGGGTTACCCCCGACAAAAAACTGCTAATTTCTAAAAAATTATTGGCACTATATCCCTTCCCACCAGAGGTTAGGGCTCGTTGGGAAACACCCCCTAGGGTGGATAAGGCGCTCACACGCTTATCAAAACAAGTGGCGTTACCGTCTCCAGAAACGGCCGCCCTTAAGGAGCCAGCAGATAGGAGGCTGGAAAATATCCTTAAAAGTATATACACACATACTGGTGTTATACTGCGACCAGCAATCGCCTCAGCCTGGATGTGCAGTGCTGGGGTGGCTTGGTCGGATTCCCTGACTGAAAATATTGATACCCTGGACAGGGACAATATATTATTGACTATAGAGCATTTAAAGGATGCATTCCTATATATGCGAGATGCACAGAGAGACATTTGCACTCTGGCATCAAGAGTAAGTGCGATGTCCATTTCTGCCAGAAGAGGATTATGGACGCGACAGTGGTCAGGGGATGCGGATTCCAAACGGCATATGGAAGTATTGCCGTATAAAGGGGAGGAGTTATTTGGGGGCGGTCTATCGGACCTGGTGGCCACGGCAACGGCTGGGAAATCCACCTTTTTACCCCAAGTCACCTCGCAGCAGAAAAATATACCGTCTTTTCAGGCTCAGTCCTTTCGTCCCCATAAGGGCAAGCGGGCAAAAGGCCACTCATATCTGCCCCGGGGCAGAGGAAGGGGAAAAAGACTGCAACAGACAGCTTCTTCCCACGAACAGAAGCCTTCCCCCGCTTCTGCCAAGTCCTCAGCATGACGCTGGGGCCTTACAAGCGGACTCAGGCACGGTGGGGGCCCGTCTCAAGAATTTCAGCGCGCAGTGGGCTCACTCGCAAGTCGACCCCTGGATCCTGCAGGTAGTATCTCAGGGGTACAAATTGGAATTCGAGACGTCTCCCCCTCGCCGGTTCCTAAAGTCTGCTTTACCAACGTCTACCCCCGACAGGGAGGCGGTATTGGAAGCCATTCACAAGCTGTATTCCCAGCAAGTGATAATCAAGGTACCCCTCCTACAACAGGGAAAGGGGTATTACTCCACGCTGTTTGTGGTACCGAAGCCGGACGGCTCGGTGAGACCCATTTTAAATCTGAAAGCCTTGAACACTTACATAAAAAGGTTCAAGTTCAAGATGGAGTCACTCAGAGCAGTGATAGCGAACCTGGAAGAAGGGGACTACATGGTGTCTCTGGACATCAAGGATGCTTACCTCCATGTCCCAATTTGCCCTTCTCACCAAGGGTACCTCAGGTTTGTGGTACAGAACTGTCACTATCAGTTTCAGACGCTGCCGTTTGGATTGTCCACGGCACCCCGGGTCTTTACCAAGGTAATGGCCGAAATGATGATTCTTCTTCGAAGAAAAGGCGTCTTAATTATCCCTTACTTGGACGATCTCCTGATAAGGGCACGGTCCAGAGAACAGTTAGAGGTCGGAGTAGCACTATCTCAAATAGTACTACGACAGCACGGATGGATTCTAAATATTCCAAAATCGCAGCTGATTCCGACGACACGTCTGCTGTTCCTAGGGATGATTCTGGACACAGTACAGAAAAAGGTGTTTCTCCCGGAAGAGAAAGCCAGGGAGTTATCCGACCTAGTCAGGAAACTCCTAAGACCAGGCCAGGTGTCAGTGCATCAGGGCACAAGGGTCCTGGGAAAGATGGTGTCTTCTTACGAAGCGATTCCATTCGGCAGATTCCACGCAAGAACTTTTCAGTTGGATCTGCTAGACAAATGGTCCGGATCGCATCTTCAAATGCATCAGCGGATAACCCTGTCTCCAAGGACAAGGGTGTCTCTCCTGTGGTGGTTACAGAGTGCTCATCTCCTAGAGGGCCGCAGATTCGGCATTCAGGATTGGGTCCTGGTGACCACGGATGCCAGCCTGAGAGGCTGGGGAGCAGTCACACAGGGAAAAAATTTCCAGGGCTTGTGGTCAAGCATGGAAACGTCACTTCACATAAATATCCTGGAACTAAGGGCCATTTACAATGCCCTAAGTCAGGCAAGGCCTCTGCTTCAGGGTCAGCCTGTATTGATCCAGTCGGACAACATCACGGCAGTCGCCCACGTAAACAGACAGGGCGGCACAAGAAGCAGGAGGGCAATGACGGAAGTGGCAAGGATTCTTCGCTGGGCGGAAAATCATGTGATAGCACTGTCAGCAGTGTTCATTCCGGGAGTGGACAACTGGGAAGCAGACTTCCTCAGCAGACACGATCTTCACCCGGGGGAGTGGGGACTTCACCCAGAAGTCTTCCACATGATTGTAAACCGTTGGGAAAAACCAAAGGTGGACATGATGGCGTCTCGCCTCAACAAAAAACTGAACAGATATTGCTCCAGGTCAAGGGACCCTCAGGCAATAGCTGTGGACGCTCTGGTAACACCGTGGGTGTACCGGTCAGTGTATGTGTTCCCTCCTCTTCCTCTCATACCAAAAGTACTGAGAATCATAAGAAGGAGAGGAGTAAAGACTATACTCGTGGCTCCGGATTGGCCAAGAAGGACTTGGTACCCGGAAATTCAAGAGATGCTCACGGAAGACCCGTGGCCTCTACCTCTAAGACAGGACCATGTCTGTTCCAAGACTTACCGCGGCTGCGTTTGACGGCATGGCGGTTGAACGCCGGATCCTGAAGGAAAAAGGCATTCCGGATGAAGTCATCCCTACCCTGATCAAAGCCAGGAAGGATGTAACCGTACAACATTATCACCGTATTTGGCGTAAATATGTTGCGTGGTGCGAGGCCAGGAAGGCCCCTACGGAGGAATTTCAACTGGGTCGATTCCTGCATTTCCTGCAAACAGGACTGTCTATGGGCCTCAAATTAGGGTCCATTAAGGTTCAAATTTCGGCCCTGTCGATATTCTTCCAAAAAGAACTAGCTTCTGTTCCTGAAGTTCAGACGTTTGTCAAGGGAGTACTGCATATACAGCCTCCTTTTGTGCCTCCAGTGGCACCTTGGGATCTCAATGTAGTGTTGGGATTCCTAAAATCACATTGGTTTGAACCACTCACCACTGTGGATTTGAAATATCTCACATGGAAAGTGGTAATGCTGTTAGCCCTGGCTTCAGCCAGGCGTGTATCAGAATTGGCGGCTTTATCCTATAAAAGCCCTTACCTAATTTTTCATACGGACAGGGCAGAATTGAGGACTCGTCCTCAATTTCTCCCTAAGGTGGTTTCAGCATTTCACTTAAACCAACCTATTGTGGTGCCTGCGGCTACTAGGGACTTGGAGGATTCCAAGTTGCTGGACGTAGTCAGGGCCCTGAAAATATATGTTTCCAGGACGGCTGGAGTCAGAAAATCTGACTCGCTGTTTATCCTGTATGCACCCAACAAGCTTTGTGCTCCTGCTTCTAAGCAGACGATTGCTCGTTGGATTTGTAGTACAATTCAGCTTGCACATTCTGTGGCAGGCCTGCCACAGCCAAAATCTGTAAAAGCCCATTCCACACGGAAAGTGGGCTCATCTTGGGCGGCTGCCCGAGGGGTCTCGGCTTTACAACTTTGCCGAGCAGCTACTTGGTCAGGGGCAAACACGTTTGCTAAATTCTACAAATTTGATACCCTGGCTGAGGAGGACCTGGAGTTCTCTCATTCGGTGCTGCAGAGTCATCCGCACTCTCCCGCCCGTTTGGGAGCTTTGGTATAATCCCCATGGTCCTTTCGGAGTCCCCAGCATCCACTAGGACGTTAGAGAAAATAAGAATTTACTTACCGATAATTCTATTTCTCATAGTCCGTAGTGGATGCTGGGCGCCCATCCCAAGTGCGGATTGTCTGCATTACTTGTACATAGTTATTGTTACAAAAATCGGGTTATTGTTGTTGTGAGCCATCTTTTCAGAGGCTCCTTCTGTTATCATGCTGTTAACTGGGTTCAGATCACAAGTTGTACGGTGTGATTGGTGTGGCTGGTATGAGTCTTACCCGGGATTCAAAATCCTTCCTTATTGTGTACGCTCGTCCGGGCACAGTATCCTGAGGCTTGGAGGTGGGTCATAGGGGGAGGAGCCAGTGCACACCAGCTAGTCCTAAAGCTTTTACTTTGTGCCCAGTCTCCTGCGGAGCCGCTATTCCCCATGGTCCTTTCGGAGTCCCCAGCATCCACTACGGACTATGAGAAATAGAATTATCGGTAAGTAAATTCTTATTTTATATAGGTAACAGGTAGCACTGGATTACCAGTAACAAGCCAGATGTAAGGGCTGGTAGTTGGCAAGGAGAGTCCAGGCACAGGAAAAGGTCAGGGCTGGCAGCAGGAAAGGATAATTAAGGAACATTCAGATGCAGAATAATCGTCAACATGAAGTGCAAAGGTATGGTAGCAAGAAAGTGTTTTGTTTTCCTCCTTTATTATTTGTTTCCTCCTTTGTATTACATGAAGTTGATGATGTGTAAGATTTATCATTCATTTTACATGTACTCGGATTTTACACCATTTGGAACAAAGAGTGAGTGAAATCAAAGTGTGGCGCTCCTTTAAAGCTATATGCAAGTGGAAAAGACTGTAAATATCATAAAATGACAGGAATAATTTCAGCAGTATACATCCTTGAATACCACTTGTATCTTCAGCATGTATGAGATAGATTCATCCGTATTCTCAAGAGGATTCCTTCTCCTGATTAATTTCCTCTCCAGATGACCATAGAATAGAGGAAATAAAGGCAGGATAGTGCAAAACGTTTTTTAATACAGCAAAGCAACACATAAAAGTTCCATAAAATTCAATCCCATAAAAATTGACACACAGGTAACAAGGAGGGCCCCAGCAGGCATAGGTGATGATTACCAGACGTTATGGGAACCTTGCGAGTCCCCACAATCGCATAGATGTCAGAATATTCCAGGCAGTCTCCCAGGTTAAAACTCCCTGGATGTTGTAATTCCTTCCTCCAAATGCCGTTGGGATGATCTCCCGTGCCCGTGGATTTGATTTCACTCACTCTTTGTTCCAAATTGTTATTGTTTTGTGGGGGTGAGGGAGACGCCCCCATTGTGTGATTTTGATTGAGGCTGCACCTTTCAATTGCGCACCAGACAGATACCAGTTCTTTTTGCATTCGGATTTTACACCAGTTGTACATTCTTGAACTTGGAAAGTCAGGTACAACTTTCTCTCCTTGTAGCTAACACCCTTTTGCCTAAATAGTATCCAATGTAGTATTATTATTATCCTTTATTCATAAATTGACAAGCCACAGGGGGGGTCCTATGAGAAACTGTAATTTACCGCTTCGAATAGGTTCGCTGGGAGTGGGGACTATCCAGTTATCCCAGATAACCGAAACGTATCAAGGATAATGCTTTGTTGCGCTCGCCCCACCCCCCCTCCGGCATTCTGCTGCTGGGATCCCAGGGTCGATATGCCGATCTCCCAGCCCCAACCTATAACATCTCTCTGCTTTGTCACTTGGTTTGAGGTGTGTCAGCTAATAGAGGTGAGGAGCAGAGATGACTTTTATTATATAGGATAACTGTTACTACAGTTGATAATATTCATATTTGAAGATATTTGAATACGTTTTCCCTTTTGTTTTACTTAATAAAAAGCATTTTCACTGTTTCAATAAACCAGGCATGTAGAGGAGCGGAATATGATTTTGGGATAGAAACAGACAGCGGATCAGAGGACAGGAGTTCAGCACCACAACTTCCAAAAGAAGCAGATTTCTTATATGCATATTCCACACCCCTGGGTAAGACAGATGAACACAAATAGCTCAACAGGTACAGAATGTATAGGCGGCAAAATCAACCTGTGGAACTCTAGTAGCTAGAACTGGTGGATATTAAATGGTAATGAGTATTTACCACAATGTTTTTTTTATCACATTTGATTCAATATTTCAGTGGAGTTTGTGGAATATTGAAGCTTGTACTGTTGGGGAGAGAGAGAGAGAGAGAGAGAGAGAGAGAGAGAGAGAGAGAGAGAGAATATAATCTATACGAGTATATGAATGCAAAAGCCCTTACTTCCAGATAGGTTAGTAAGATGAAATTTAACATAGGTATTCTTCAGGTGAGAAATAGGAAAATCAGTAATTAGTAACTATGTAATTAGAATTTTAATAAACCTTCCCTATGGGGATGAAAAGGGTATTGACATAATTACTTCATTGCCGATGCGTGGCTTGCATTGTGGGAACAATAACGCCCAAACGGCCAATCGGATCAAAATTTGGATTGCATCTCCAGTGTGTAGAATTTCATAAACTACAAAAATGCGAAAGCCTCACTCACTCACTGACTCATCACTAATTCTATTACTTCCCGATATGTTAGGAAGATTAAATTTAACATAGATATTCTTCAGGTGGTAAATAGGAAAACAACGTAATTAGAATTTTAATAAACCTCCCCTAAGTGGATTAAAAGGGAGTTGACATAATTACATCATTATCGATGCGTGGCTTGCGTTGTGTGAACAATAACGTCCAAACGGACAATCGGATCAAAGTTTGGATTGCACCTCCAGTGTGTAGAATAGCTAGTGTATGTAGACGTGTTGGATCTGTGTGTGTTGTAAATGGGAGGGAGTCACACTCAATGTGTGTCCGAACCTCCTCATTGGTGACAAAGACTCGCGAGATGGTGATGTCATCATCTCGCAAGTCTGGGACCAGAAGCATGTTGGCACGGCCGATGGAGCCAGCGCGGCTGACAGAGCCCAGTGAGCAGAGAAAGCCTGGAGGAACCGGCGCGGCTAACAGAGCCCAGTGAGCGGATCGGAGAGTAAGCAGTCTTGCTGACGGTGAGCTCCCCCTCATATGGTGCTGCTGTGTGGTCTGGGCTGTCTGTCCTCTGGTAGGGGAAAGGGAGGAGTGAGCAGTCAGGGCTCTGCAGAGAAGAACTGGTGTGCATTGCTCTCCTCCACCAGACACCACAGTAGGTGGGAATCCATTCTGAAAGAGTAGGAAGGGAATATGGTACATACAGTATGCCCACTCCATTCACCCCGTGTCAGATGTGAAGGGAAGACAGAAAATACTCTTGCACACAGACCTAAACATAACATGTCCTTGTCTAGAAGCAAAGTGACAGTCCCCAAGGTCATAGAATGTCAGCTCTTGTGTGGAGCCGATATATCACTGTCAGTAACCTTAGGACTATTACTGTAGGCGTATGTTGGAGAAGTTTGATAAACGATTGAATGTATCTTATACATGAGATGCACCATAACTCCTGTGTCACATCAATCACACTTACATGTGCACGGGCTGCTTTCACACAGAACCTGGGATGACCAGAGAGACCGAGTCATCCTGGCGTGTTCTGAGTAAGAGGTATGGGAGGTACATGATCACATGATCAGGAGCACCCACATATACTGTGTATAGGAAGAGGGAGGTAGCCAGTGTGCCTGTAGTTACACTGTTGATGGGACTGTAGGTACATGTGTGACTGTGAGCCCCCCTCCCCTGTCTATGCCCCCATATTGTGCTCTGCTTGTCCATAAATCCCCCCCCCTCCCCACATCTGTCCGTCAGTGCTCCCATATGGTGTTCTGCTCCCTCTCAGACACTCTCTCGCTCTCCCTCTTATTGACACTGTCTCTACCTCTCTCTCCGTGACACTGTCTCTCTCTCTTTTTCCCTGACATTGTCTCTTTCCCTCCCTTCCTGACACCTTCTCTCTCTCCCTGACTCCCTTTCCCTGACACCCTCTCACTTTCTTTCTCCCCACTCTTTCTCTCTCTCTCCCCAGCTGACACTCTCTCCCTGAAACTGTCTCTCTCTCCCTGACACTCACTCTCTCTTGCTCCCTCTCTTTCTCCCCCACTCCTTGACATTTTCCAGCACTCCCTCTCGTCCCCTACCTCTCTGATACCTTCTCTCTCTCCCCTCTCATCCATTCTCTCTCTATCTCCCTGACACTAGGGAGGTCAATCCCAGGCCATTTTTTCAATTCTGGGAATCGGGATTGAAAAATGATCAATCCCGGGATTCCCGGGATACTCGGGATTGGTTCCCTTGCAATGTTCGCCACTGTCCCGCCCTGCCCAAACCACATAAAGACATACTCATGTGACCAGGTGGGAGGGCAGGCCCACCTACTGCAGCGTTGCATGCCGGCGCTGAGGTCCGGGCGGCGGGCGGTGTGCGGCTGTCTGCACAGCGTGACGTAAAGTCAGTGGTCACACTGCACAGAGAGACGCACACCGCCCGCCGCTGTGCACAGCCGGGAGCAGAGGGAGGTAAGCAGGGGGAGTCGGGCAGCGTTTGAGTCTCCTGTCATGCTCAGCGCTGCCTGGCATTAAAAAAACAAAGGGGTTTCCTAATCCCGAAATCCCCGAGATTTGAAGCCCCAATCCCATGTCATATTAATGATAATAAAAACCATGGTGTGTGTGTGACAGGGATTTATCATTGTTCTCATATATCTTACATGAAGCCTGCAAGGACACAAACACCTTCTTGGTCATCTTTACTATGACGATAAAGCACATAACCAAGACTACAGCTCTTTTAGGAAATGGTCAGATACTACAGTACACACTACAGTTACCATGCATATACTGTATACAAAGTGTTACATTAAAAACATGGCAGGTTAAACAAACATGGCAGCATAAACAATACATGCACAGGAGCATAAGAGATGACAATATCGGTCTCTGGCTAGCCAACCCTGGTGTGTCTAGTCCAGGTTCGTTCCCTCACCACTGATTCCCCCCCATAGCACTGCCAGAGAGGCAGCCATCACTTCCTTACCGTCGCTATGCTTTTGGTGGCAGAGCTGGATTAAGGCGTGTGGGGGCCCCTACCAATAAAATTGTCAATAAGACATGCTGGTGATGCTGGTGTAAGTGTTCCCCGCACCGCAGATGTGTTACGCACACTGTAATATTCCCAGCTTACATTATGCGACACAGAAACCCTGTTCTCATATGCTACAGTGCCCCCCACACTGGTGGTGTAGCTATGTGTGGGGGCATATAGGCATCTGCCCCACCTGCCATGTTTTTAATCTAACACTGGCAGACATATAGGGGGTCATTCCGAGTTGATCGCCCACTAGCAGTTTTTAGCAGCCGTGCAAACGCATTGTCGCTGCCCAACGGGGAGTGTATTTTTGCCTTGCAGAAGTGCAAACGCTTGTGCAGCAGAGCGCCTGCAAAAACATTTTGTGCAAAACAAGAACAGCCCTGTAGTTACTCTTCGTGTGCGTTGATTCTAACGTTGGAGGGTTGGCTTGTGGCGTCACACACCCACCCAGCGTTCACCCAGCCACGCCTGCGTTTTCCCTGGCATGCCTGCGTTTTTCTCAGCACTCCCTGAAAATGGTCAGTTGTCACCCAGAAACGCCCCTTTCCTGTCAATCTTCTTGCGGCCGCCAGTGCGAATGAAAACGTCACTAGAACCTGTGCAAAACCACAAAGGCCTGTGTACCCATACGTCGCGTGTGCGCATTGCGAACAACAACGGCAGCTAGCGATCAACTCGGAATGACCCCCATAGCACCACAGGACCTGCATATAGAAGGGGTGCATACTGACCGGAGAGTGCTGAAGAGTTCCAAAGATGATCGATGATCTGTCAGTCCAGGATGAGTTGTGACTACCACTGGTGCTGACGCTCAGGGTCGGACTGGCCACCAGGGGTACAGGGGTTATTAATCTGGTACATTATCATGCATAGACTAGCAGTATTTACTACATGTATTTATCAAGGAGCCCATACCATGCACTCTCTAATGGTTAGCCAAACCTCTGTGGTGACTGGCCACACCCCCTATAGAGGCTGACCACACCGCTAGGCATGGGCCCCTACCACTACATCTTCAAAGTCGCAGAGTGAGTAAGAGAGATAGAGAGTTGATCACACCAGTGGCAGCTTTTGAATCTGTCCCTACTTCCATGCCTCTATAGCAGTCTAATTCATCCTGGCTTCCCCAGGGAAATCTTTAACTGCTGGGTTGGATCCTATTGGCACATAGTGTTCCCACTAGGTTGCAGCAGGGCAGGGCGCAAGGGTGCTGGCAGGGGTTTTATGAGTGCGCTTTCGAAATGGGGGTTGCCCTGTCACCATCACGCTTGGGGGCATGCCCAGCATTTACGGACATGCTGGGATGCCCCCAAGCTTTCCCGTCACTGTGAATAGATACCGTGCGCATATTCACTGCATCTATTCACCCGGCAACGGTTATCGCAACTGCAAATTTTCCTACCTGCAAGATACTGGGAGTCGTGTGAGGGAAGGCATAGGCAGGCTGTTTTAGCAGGGAGCTGCTAAAAGGGCAGGGCACATTTTGCCATTTTCAAATCGGGCAGGTTGTGGCAACCTGCTAAAATAGCCTAGCGTGAACACTAGAACACTTTATGTGTCAGGGCAGGACCATTTCACCCGAGTTGTTCACTCTTCTTCAGGACCCCAAAGAGCTCTGGTGTTGCAGAAAGTCACATTCTGGAAGACCAGCACTTTGCCCTTACTTAAGCCTTCTCCAGCTATCAGAATTCATGATGCTCAGTAACTCACAGCCCTTTGGAGCAGGCTGTGCTGGCTAGACAGACTGTATCTAGCAGAGTGTTGGACCATTCAAGAGTGGCAACAGATAATCACTTAAAATATTAAGTGACTATAAGCTACAAGACTCAGGGACAAATGAGAACCGCAGAGCACATCAAGGTCTGTGAAAGGCAAACTATCCTGCCTATAGTGGCCGACCTCTGGCGTCACTGGTGAAGTATTATGTCTGGAATGGAATGTTATTACCTGAATACTAATATGCAGCATATATTAAATCACTGTTTAAGGCAATGTGGCACTATATGGCTTATCCATAAGGGCAGTTTAATGAATCATGGCTGGACTAACAGACATTGTACTGCCACAGTCTCTAAATTGGACTGCTCCATCAAGCCTTTAAATATCTTCCTGGCCTAATTGTTGCTGATATAATTATCAGACATACTGTATGTGGGCATTTGATGAAGTCTGTGCAACATGTTATCTGTCCATGTCTTTGTTGAAATATCTCGAGAAAAAAAAAATAGGATTTTAATACCTACCGGTAAATCTTTTTCTCTTAGTCCGTAGAGGATGCTGGGGATGCTTCAAGAACCATGGGGTATAGACGGGATCCGCAGGAGACATGGGCACTTTAAGACTTTAAATGGGTGTGAACTGGCTCCTCCCTCTATGCCCCTCCTCCAGACTCTAGTTATAGGAACTGTGCCCAGGGAGACGGACATTTCGAGGAAAAGGATTTATTGTTAAACTAAGGGTGAGATACATACCAGCTCACACCACAAACACGCCGTACAACATGGCATTAACCAGAATTCCAGTCAACAGCATGAACAAAATCAGCAACAGGCTGACCATAACTGAAACACAACCTTTGAGTAACACAAGCAATAACTATGAAACAAGTACTGCAGATAGTGTCCGCACAGGGACGGGCGCCCAGCATCCTCTACGGACTAAGAGAAAAGGATTTACCGGTAGGTATTAAATCCTATTTTCTCATACGTCCTAGAGGATGCTGGGGATGCTTAAAAAACCATGGGGTTTATACCAAAGCTCTAGAACGAGCGGGAGAGTGCGGATGACTCTGCAGCACCGATTGACCAAACAAGAGGTCCTCCTCAGCCAGGGTATCAAACTTGTAAAACTTCACAAAAGTGTTTGATCCCGACCAAGTAGCAGCTCGGCAAAGCTGTAA
Organism: Pseudophryne corroboree; assembly: GCF_028390025.1. Taxonomy (NCBI): domain Eukaryota; kingdom Metazoa; phylum Chordata; class Amphibia; order Anura; family Myobatrachidae; genus Pseudophryne; species Pseudophryne corroboree. Next base: position 1,031,469,301 of record NC_086444.1, on the reverse strand, counting down.
TGCCGAGACCACTCGGGCAGCCGCCCAGGATGAGCCCACCTTTCTGGTAGAATGGGCCTTCACTGATTTCGGTAATGGCAATCCTGCTGTAGAATGAGCCTGCTGAATAGTATTACAGATCCAGCGTGCAATAGTCTGCTTGGTAGCAGGAGCCCCAAGCTTGTTGGGAGCCCATAGGACAAACAGAGCCTCTGTTTTCCTAATTTGAGCCATTCTGGCGACATAGATTTTCAAAGCTCTGACCACATCGAGAGACTTCGATTCCGCCAAGGCGTCAGTTGCCACTGGCACCACAATAGGCTGGTTTACGTGAAACGATGAAACCACTTTTGGCAGAAATTGCTGACGAGTTCTCAACTCCGCTCTATCAGCATGGAAGATTAAATAGGGGCTTTTGTGAGACAAAGCCGCCAATTCAGATACCCACCTTGCGGATGCCAAGGCCAACAACATGACTACTTTCCAAGTAAGGAATTTTAACTCAACCTTACGTAAAGGTTCAAACCAATGAGATTGCAGGAACTGCAACACCACATTAAGATCCCATGGTGCCAATGGGGGCACAAAGGGATGTTGGATGTGCAGTACGCCTTTCACGAAGGTCTGAACTTCTGGAAGGGAGGCCAATTCTTTCTGAAAGAAAATTGATAAGGCCGAAATTTGTACTTTAATGGAGCCTAACTTTAGGCCCACATCCACACCTGCTTGCAAAAAATGGAGCAAACGCCCCAGCTGAAATTCCTCCGTAGGAGCCTTCTTGGATTCACACCAAGATACATATTTTCTCCAAATACGGTGGTAATGCTTTGCCGTTACTTCTTTTCTAGCCTGAAGAAGTGTGGGAATGACTTCACTGGGAATACCCTTTCAGGCTAGGATTTGGCGTTCAACTGCCATGCCGTCAATCGCAGCCGCGGTAAGTCTTGATACACGCACGGTCTTTGCTGTAACAGGTCCTCTCGTAGAGGAAGAGGCCAGGGATCTTCTATGAGCAACTCCTGAAGATCTGGATACCAGGCCCTCCTTGGCCAGTCTGGAACAAAGAGTATCGCCTGAACCCTTGTTCTTCTTATGATCCTTATCACCTTTGGAATGAGTGGAAGTGGAGGGAACACATAGACCGACGGAAACACCCACAGTGTCACTAGGGCGTCCACCGCTATTGCTTGAGGGTCCCTCGACCTGGAACAATATCTCTGAAGTTTCTTGTTGAGGCGAGACGCCATCATGTCTATTTGAGGAATTCCCCAACGACTTGTCACTTCTGCAAAGACATCTTGATGAAGACCCCACTCTCCTGGATGGAGATCGTGTCTGCTGAGGAAGTCTGCTTCCCAGTTGTCCACTCCTGGAATGAAGACTGCTGACAGAGCGCTTGCATGTCTCTCCGCCCAGCGAAGAACTTTCATGGCCTCCGCTATCGCCGCTCTGCTCTTTGCTCCGCCCTGGCGGTTTATGTACGCTACTGCTGTTATGTTGTCTGACTGAATTAAGACGGGCAGACCGCGAAGAAGATGTTCCGCTTGCAGAAGGCCGTTGTAAATGGCCCTTAATTCCAGAATGTTTATGTGCAGACAAGCTTCCTGGCTTGACCATTTTCCCTGAAAGTTTCTTCCCTGTGTGACTGCTCCCCAGCCTCGGAGACTTGCATCCGTGGTCACCAGGATCCAATCCTGAATCCCGAACCTGCGTCCCTCCAGAAGGTGAGAACTGTGCAGCCACCACAGAAGGGAAATCCTGGTCCTGGGAGATAGAATTATATTCCGGTGCATGTCCAGGTGAGACCCGGACCACTGGTCCTTCAGGTTCCATTGAAACACCCTGGCATGGAACCTGCCATACGGGATGGCCTCGTAGGCCGCCACCATCTTCTCCAGCAGCCGAGTGCAGTGAAGAACAGACACCCTTGCTGGTTTCAGAATCTGTTTTACCATGTTCTGTATTTCCAGAGCTTTTTCCACTGGAAGAAAAACTCTCTGCAATTCTGTATCCAGAATCATACCCAGGAACGACAGCCGTGTCGTTGGATCCAGCTGTGATTTTGGCAAATTTAGGAGCCAACTGTGATGTTGCAGAATCGTCAGTGAAAGGGCAACATTCTTCAACAATTGTTCCTTGGACCTCGCCTTTATGAGGAGATCGTCCAAGTACGGGATAATTGTGATTCCCTGCTTGCGCAGGAGAACCATCATCTCTAACATTACTTTGGGCTGTCCACGGCTCCGAGGATTTTCACCAAACGGCAACGTCTGAAATTGGTAATGACAATCCTGCACAGCAAATCTCAGGTAAGCCTGATGTGGAGGATATATGGGGACATGTAAGTAGGCATCTTTTATGTTGACCGACACCATAAAATCTCCCTCCTCCAGACTGGAGATCACTGCTTGTAGAGATACCATCTTGAACTTGAATTTTTTGAGAAAGAAATTGAGGTATTTTAGGTTTAGAATCGGTCTGACTGAGCCATCCAGCTTCGGGACCACAAACAGGCTCGAATAAAAGGCTTCCCCCTGTTGAGCCGGGGGTACCGTGACAATCACTTGATTTTGACACAACTTTACTATCGCAGCGCTTACTATCTCCCTTTCTGGAAGAGAAGCTGGCAAGGCCGATTTGAAAAATCGGTGAGGGGGCACGTCTTGAAACTCTAACTTGTACCCTTGGGTTATTATTTCCAATATCCAAGGATCCAGGTCCAAGTGTACCCAGACCTGACTGAAGAGTCAGAGATGTGCCCCCACCGGTGCGGACTCCCGCAGAGGAGCCCCAGCGTCATGCGGTGGATTTGGTAGAAGCCGGAGAGGACTTCTGCTCTTGGGAACTTGCCACAGCCTGTGACCTTTTTCCCCTTCCTCTTCCAGCAAGGAAGGAGGACCCTCGTCCTTTTTTTAATTTATTGGGCCAAAAGGACTGCATCTGATAGTGGGGCGTTTTCTTCTGTTGTGCCGGAACATAAGGTAAAAATGACGACTTACCCGCGGTAGCCGTAAACACCAGGTCAGTGAGGCTGTCACCAAACAAGACCCTACCGTTAAACGGTAGAGACTCCATCGCCTTCTTAGAGTCAGCGTCAGCATTCCATTGATGAATCCACAACGCTCTTCTCGTTGAGACAGCCATGGCATTGGCCCTTGATCCCAGAAGGCCAATATCCCTCACAGCTTCTTTGAAATATGCTGCAGCATCCCTAATGTGACCCAGAGTCAAAAGCACACTATCCCTGTCTAGGGTATCTACCTCAGTAGATAAGTTATCTGCCCACCTTTCAATAGCGCTGCTCACCCATACCGCAGCAACGGTAGGCCTGAGTAGCGCCCCCGTAGTGACATAAATGGATTTTTGTGTATTTTCCTGCTTACGATCCGCAGGATCTTTTAGGGCTGCCGTGTCAGGGGACGGGAGCGCCACCTTTTTGGAAAGACGCGATAAAGCTTTGTCTACAGTGGGGATTGACTCCCATCTTTCCCTATCCCCAGCATGGAACGGATATGCCACTGGAATTCTTTTGGGAACATGAATCCTTTTGTCAGGATTTTCCCAAGCTTTTTCGAAAAGTGCGTTCAGCTCATGAGAGGGAGGAAACGTTACCTCAGGTTTCTTTCCTTTATACATACAGACCCTAGTATCAGGAACAGCAGGGTCCTCAGTGATATGCAATACTTCCTTTATCGCCATAATCATGTACTGAATGCCTTTAGCCAGTTTCGGATGTAATCTGGCATCACTATAGTCGACACTGGAATCAGAGTCCGTGTCGGTATCTGTATCAGTTATCTGGGTAAATGCACGTTTCTGTGACCCCGAAGGGGTCTGGGCCTGTGACAAAGCATCTTCCATGGATTTTCTCCATGTCTGGTTTTTGGACTCATCAAATCTCTTAGCCAACTTAGTCACATTTGCATTTAAAACACTCAACATGTTCACCCAATCATCCGTAAGCGGTGCCGACACTGCCACTCTCACAGAATTGTCTGCCCCCACTCCAGCCTCCTCCTGGGAAGAGCATTCAGCCTCAGACATGTCGACACACACACGTACCGACAGCCACAACCACACTGGGGCTATAGGAGACAGACCCACAATAAAGCCTGCCAGAGAGACACAGAGAGTTCAGGCAGCTCACACCCAGCGCCTATCCCAGTACTGAAGTCAGCACAAGACTGCCCAGACTTGCTAGCGCTTTTTACATATAATAACCAATCACCAAATCACTAGTGCCCTCCACACCCCCCCTCCGCCGTTTTGAAGTTTTGCACCCTGTTACTTGCACAGCAGTGTGGAGGTCAGGGCCAGCGTCTCTGCAGCCTTCTGTGAAGAGAAAAATGGCGCTGGTCAGAGCTGTGCGGGCTAAGCCCCGCCCACTACATGGGGCGCTTCAGTCCCGCTCAAAATTCTTTATACTGGCGGGGGTCCCTTAACTAGTGCCTGGGCACTGTTATGTGTATTGCCAGTGGTGTCTGAGGTCCCCCATGCTGCCCAGGGCACCCCCCCTGCGCCCTGCACCCTGCAGTGCCGTGATCTGTGTGGGAGCATGGCGCACAGCGCGGCCGCTGCACGGTACCTCAAACGCGTCTTCTGCCATCATTGAAATCTTCTGATCTTCTCATACTCACCCGGCTTCTGTCTTCTGGCTCTGTGAGGGGGGTGACGGCGCGGCTCCGGGAACAAGCAGCTAGGCGTACCAAGTGATCGAACCCTCTGGAGCTAATGGTGTCCAGTAGCCTTTGAAGCAGAGCCCTTGAACTTAGAAGAAGTAGGTCTGCTTCTCTCCCCTCAGTCCCACGATGCAGGGAGCCTGTTGCCAGCAGGTCTCCCTGAAAAAATAAACCTAATAAAAGTATTTTTCTGAGAAACTCTGGAGAGCTCCCCAGTGTGCATCCAGTCTCACTGGGCACAGAATCTAACTGGAGTCTGGGGGAGGGGCATAGAGGGAGGAGCCAGTTCACACCCATTCAAAGTCTTATAGTGTGCCCATGTCTCCTGCGGATCCCGTCTATACCCCATGGTTCTTGAAGCATCCCCAGCATCCTCTAGGACGTATGAGAAATGATCTTTATACTCTACTTTGTTTCTGTAGGGTACTTTGCATGGAGAAACTCAGAATATGGTTCCTGGTTCATCCAATCTCTGTGTAAGATGCTGCAAGAACATGGAAGCAAGCTTGAATTGATGCAAATTTTGACCAGAGTCAACCATAAAGTGGCTTTAGAGTATGAGTCCAGCATTGGTGGAAAGGAGATCCCTTGTTTTGTCTCTATGCTAACTAAAGAACTGTATCTAACACCTCAGTCTACGTGAAAGGGTTATGTTATATCTTATACAAAAAAAGAATTAAAAAATATTCAAGTTACTGTAAACATTAAAAAAAAAATCTACAAAACTGCAGGTGAGTGTCCATAACTCCAATTCTATGTGCAGTTTTAAACCAGAATTCTCTTGCGGTATTATGTTCTGTCCAGGTTAAATAAAATGAACCCAGATCAGATGTTTCTAATTTGTGTTGGAGGTGTGGCATGAACATTGGAACATTTCTACACACATGGTGGAGCTGACCAAAACTTGTCCTTTTTTAGAACGATATTAGATCTCTTATTAACACCATAGTAGGTATACAGTGATGCTTGAACGTTTGTGAACCCCTTCAGAATTTCTATATTTCTGCTGAAATTTGGCCTAAAACTACCTCATATATTCACACAAGTCCTAAAAGTAGATAGATAACCAAATGAAACAAATAAGACAAAATTAGACATTGGATCATTTTCCTCAATAAAAAAAATGAGCACATCACATATCTGCGAGTGGCAAAAGTATGTGAGCCTTTAGGCTTAGCAGAGATTTTGAAATAACATGAGTCAGGTATTTTCAATCTATGGGATAACAATCAGGTGTGAGTGGACAGCCTGTCTTTTTTAAATGCACACGGACCTATCAAAGTATGATGTTCACAAGACGTTTGTGGAAGTGTATTATGCCACGAACAAAGGAGATTTCTGAGTACCTCAGAAGAAGAGTTGTTGATGTTCATCAGGCTGGAAAAGGTTATAAAACCATCTCTAAAGAGTTTGGACTCCACCAATCAACAATCAGACAGATTGTGTACATATGGAGGAAATTTCAGACAATTGCCCCAATACATCTGTGATGTATGGGGCCTTTAACTGGGTAAAGCGGAGTGAGAGCACTTGAAGGAGAATTGTGTTTTTTTTTATTTTTGAAGCCAAATTTTTATTTGGTGGATGAGAGACAATATGCAAGAGAGACAGACCTGCACATAGGTCCACAATAATAAAAAAACTAATTCATAACAATCGTAAACTATACACAATAAAGAAAAATAATGAAGGTTTTTACATAAAGAGTAGTCATTTCAAAGAATATATATGTTATGAAAAAGGTATATAGTTTGCTCATTTACAAACTTCTACTTCCTGCACCCCTATATGTGTAAAGGCCCCCCATACATTAGCAGCCACAATTTCTCGACCCTCCAGAGATGATCGGCAATCCATTGGGGAATCGGGGAAATGAAATATGTTACAAAAAAATGCCTGATTCCCCGATCCTTTTAGTTTTCAAGTAAATAAGAATTTACTTACCGATAATTCTATTTCTCGTAGTCCGTAGTGGATGCTGGGGACTCCGTCAGGACCATGGGGAATAGCGGCTCCGCAGGAGACAGGGCACAAAAATAAAGCTTTAGGATCAGGTGGTGTGTACTGGCTCCTCCCCCTATGACCCTCCTCCAAGCCTCAGTTAGGATACTGTGCCCGGACGAGCGTACACAATAAGGAAGGATATTGAACCCCGGGTAAGACTCATACCAGCCACACCAATCACACCGTATAACTTGTGATCTGAACCCAGTTAACAGTATGACAAACGTAGGAGCCTCTGAACAGACGGCTCACAACAAATAACAACCCGATTTTTTTGTAACAATAACTATGTACAAGTATTGCAGACAATCCGCACTTAGGATGGGCGCCCAGCATCCACTACAGACTACGAGAAATAGAATTATCGGTGAGTAAATTCTTATTTTCTCTAACGTCCTAAGTGGATGCTGGGGACTCCGTCAGGACCATGGGGATTATACCAAAGCTCCCAAACGGGCGGGAGAGTGCGGATGACTCTGCAGCACCGAATGAGAGAACTCAAGGTCCTCCTCAGCCAGGGTATCAAATTTGTAGAATTTTGCAAACGTATTTGCCCCTGACCAAGTAGCAGCTCGGCAGAGTTGTAATGCCGAGACTCCCCGGGCAGCCGCCCAGGATGAGCCCACTTTCCTTGTGGAATGGGCCTTGACAGATTTAGGTTGTGGCAAGCCTGCCACAGAATGTGCAAGTTGAATTGTGCTACAAATCCAACGAGCAATCGTCTGCTTAGAAGCAGGAGCACCCATCTTGTTGGGTGCATACAATATAAGCAGTGAGTCAGACTTTCTGACTCCCGCCGTTCTTGAAATATATATTTTCAATGCCCGGACCACGTCCAACAACTTGGAATCCTCCAACTCGTTAGTAGCCGCAGGCACCACAATAGGCTGGTTCAGGTGAAACGCTGACACCACCTTAGGCAGAAAATGAGGACGCGTCCGCAGTTCTGCCCTGTCCGTATGGAAAATCAGATATGGGCTCTTATATGATAAAGCCGCCAATTCTGATACTCTCCTGGCTGAAGCCAGGGCCAGTAGCATGGTTACTTTCCATGTGAGATACTTCAGCTCCACCGATTTGAGCGGCTCAAACCAATGGGATTTGAGAAAATCCAAGACTACATTAAGATCCCACGGTGCCACTGGGGGCACAACCGGGGGCTGTATATGTAGTACTCCTTTTACAAAGGTCTGGACTTCAGGAACTGAAGCCAATTCTTTCTGGAAGAAAATCGACAGGGCCGAAATTTGAACCTTAATGGACCCCAATTTGAGGCCCATAGACAATCCTGTTTGCAGGAAATGTAGGAATCGACCCAGTTGAAATTCCTCCGTGGGGGCCTTCCTGGCCTCACACCACGCAACATATTTTCTCCAAATGCGGTGATAATGTTGTGCAGTCACCTCCTTCCTGGCTTTTACCAGTGTAGGAATGACCTCTTCCGGAATGCCTTTTTCCTTTAGAATTCGGCGTTCAACCGCCATGCCGTCAAACGCAGCCGCGGTAAGTCTTGGAATAGACACGGTCCCTGCTGAAGCAGGTCCCGTCTTAGAGGTAGAGGCCACGGATCCTCCGTGAGCATCTCTTGAAGTTCCGGGTACCAAGTTCTTCTTGGCCAATCCGGAGCCACTAGTATCGTTCTTACTCCCTTCTGCCGTATAATTCTCAGTACTTTTGGTATGAGAGGCAGAGGAGGGAACACATACACTGACTGGAACACCCACGGTGTTACCAGAGCGTCCACAGCTATTGCCTGAGGATCTCTTGACCTGGCGCAATACCTGTCCAGTTTTTTGTTGAGGCGGGACGCCATCATATCCACCATTGGTTTTTCCCAACGGTTCACAATCATGTGGAAGACTTCTGGATGAAGTCCCCACTCTCCCGGGTGTAGATCGTGTCTGCTGAGGAAGTCTGCTTCCCAGTTGTCCACTCCCGGAATGAATACTGCTGACAGTGCTATCACATGATCTTCCGCCCAGCGAAGAATCCTTGCAGCTTCTGCCATTGCTGTCCTGCTTCTTGTGCCGCCCTGTCTGTTTACGTGGGCGACTGCCGTGATGTTGTCCGACTGGATCAACACCGGCTGACCCTGAAGCAGGGGTTTTGCCAGACTTAGAGCATTGTAAATCGCTCTTAGCTCCAGTATATTTATGTGAAGAGACATCTCCAGGCTTGACCATACTCCCTGGAAGTTTCTTCCTTGTGTGACCGCTCCCCAGCCTCTCAGACTGGCATCCGTGGTCACCAGGACCCAGTCCTGTATGCCGAATCTGCGGCCCTCTAACAGATGAGCACTCTGCAACCACCACAGAAGAGACACCCTTGTCCGTGGCGATAAGGTTATCCGCTGATGCATCTGCAGATGCGATCCGGACCATTTGTCCAGCAGATCCCACTGAAAAGTTCGTGCGTGGAATCTGCCGAATGGAATCGCTTCGTAAGAAGCCACCATCTTTCCCAGGACTCTTTTGCATTGATGTACAGACACTGTCCCTGGTTTTAGGAGGTTCCTGACAAGTTCGGATAACTCCCTGGCTTTCTCCTCCGGAAGAAACACCTTTTTCTGAACCGTGTCCAGAATCATTCCCAGGAACAGCAGACGTGTTGTCGGGGTCAACTGAGATTTTGGAAAATTCAGAATCCACCCGTGTTGTTGCAGCACTACTTGGGTTAGTGCTACTCCGTCCAGCTGTTCTCTGGACCTTGCCCTTATCAGGAGATCGTCCAAGTAAGGGATAATTAATACGCCTCTTCTTCGCAGAAGAATCATAATTTCGGCCATTACCTTGGTAAAGACCCGAGGTGCCGTGGACAATCCAAACGGCAGCGTCTGAAACTGATAATGACAGTTTTGCACCACGAACCTGAGGTACCCTTGATGTGAAGGGCAAATTGGGACATGCAGGTAAGCATCCTTTATGTCCAGGGACACCATAAAGTCCCCTTCTTCCAGATTCGCTATCACTGCTCTGAGTGACTCCATCTTGAACTTGAATTTTTGTATGTACAGGTTCAAAGATTTCAGATTTAGAATAGGTCTTACCGAGCCGTCCGGCTTCGGTACCACAAATAGCGTGGAGTAATACCCCTTTCCCTGTTGTAGGAGGGGTACCTTGACTATCACCTGCTGAGCAAACAGCTTGTGAATGGCTTCCAATACCGTCGCCCTGTCTGAGGGAGACGTTGGCAAAGCAGACTTTAGGAACCGGCGAGGGGGAGACTTCTCGAATTCCAACCTGTAACCCTGAGATACTACCTGCAGAATCCAGGGGTCCACCTGTGAGCAAGCTCACTGTGCGCTGAAATTCTTGAGTCGACCCCCCACCGTTCCTGAGTCCGCTTGTAAGGCCCCAGCGTCATGCTGAGGGCTTTGCAGAACCCTGGGAGGGCTTCTGTTCCTGGGCAGGGGCTGCTTGCTGCCCTCTCTTACCCCTTCCTCTGCCCCTAGGCAGATATGACTGTCCTTTTGTCCGCTTGTTCTTATAGGACCGAAAGGACTGCGGTTGAAAAGACGGTGTCTTTTTCTGTTGAGAGGGGGTCTGAGGTAAAAAGGTGGATTTTCCGGCAGTTGCCGTGGCCACCAGATCCGATAGACCGACGCCAAATAATTCCTCCCCTTTATACGGCAATACTTCCATATGTCGTTTGGAATCCGCATCACCTGACCACTGTCGCGTCCATAAACTCCTTCTGGCAGATATGGACATCGCATTTACTCTCGATGCCAGAGTGCAAATATCTCTCTGCGCATCTCGCATATAAAGGAAAGCATCCTTTAATTGCTCTATAGTCAATAAAATACTGTCCCTATCCAGGGTATCAATATTTTCAGTCAGGGAATCCAACCAGACAACCCCAGCACTGCACATCCAGGCTGAGGCGATGGCCGGTCGCAGTATAACACCAGTATGTGTGTATATACTTTTTAGGGTAGTTTCCAGTCTCCTATCTGCTGGATCCTTGAGGGCGGCCGTATCCGGAGACGGTAACGCCACTTGTTTTGATAAGCGTGTGAGCGCCTTATCCACCCTAGGGGGTGTTTCCCAGCGCGCCCTAACCTCTGGCGGGAAAGGGTATAATGCTAATAACTTTTTTGAAATTAGCATTTTTCTATCTGGGTTAAACCACGCTTCATCACATACATCATTTAATTCCTCTGATTCAGGAAAAACTACAGGTAGTTTTTTCACCCCCCACATAATACCCCTTTTTGTGGTACTTGCAGCATCAGAGATATGCAAAGCCTCCTTCATTGCCGTGATCATATAACGTGTGGCCCTACTTGAAAATACGTTTGTTTCTTCACCGTCGACACTAGATTCAGTGTCTGTGTCTGGGTCTGTGTCGACCGACTGAGGTAAAGGGCGTTTTACAGCCCCTGACGGTGTCTGAGACGCCTGGGCAGGTACTAACTGGTTTGCCGGCCGTCTCATGTCGTCAACTGATTTTTGTAATGTGCTGACATTATCACGTAATTCCATAAACAAAGCCATCCATTCCGGTGTCGACTCCCTGGGGGGTGACATCACCATTATCGGCAATTGCTCTGCCTCCACGCCAACATCGTCCTCATACATGTCGACACACACGTACCGACACACAGCAGACACACAGGGAATGCTCTTATCGAAGACAGGACCCCACTAGCCCTTTGGGGAGACAGAGGGAGAGTTTGCCAGCACACACCCAAGCGTTATAATATATATGGGAACAACCTTATATAAGTGTTGTTCCTTATAGCAGCTTAAATATATCCAGTATATCGCCAAAAAATGCCCCCCCTCTCTGTTTTACCCTGTTTCTGTAGTGCAGTGCAGGGGAGAGTCCTGGGAGCCTTCCTCACAGCGGAGCTGAGCAGGAAAATGGCGCTGTGTGCTGAGGAGAATAAGCCCCGCCCCCTATTTCGGCGGGCTTTCCTCCCGTGGATTTAGATAATTGGCATGGGTTAAATACATACATATAGCCTTAATGGCTATATGTGATGTATTCTTTTGCCTTAAGGTAATAAAATATTGCTGCCCAGGGCGCCCCCAGCAGCGCCCTGCACCCTCCGTGACCGCTTGGTGTGAAGTGTGTGACAACAATGGCGCACAGCTGCAGTGCTGTGCGCTACCTTCATGAAGACTGAAGAGCCTTCTGCCGCCTGTTTCCGGCCCTTCAATCTTCAGCATCTGTAAGGGGGGTCGGCGGCGCGGCTCCGGGACGAACCCCAGGGTGAGACCTGTGTTCCGACTCCCTCTGGAGCTAATGGTGTCCAGTAGCCTAAGAATCCAATCCATCCTGCACGCAGGTGAGTTGAAATTCTCTCCCCTAAGTCCCTCGATGCAGTGAGCCTGTTGCCAGCAGGACTCACTGAAAATAAAAAACCTAAAAAACTTTTTCTAAGCAGCTCTTTAAGAGAGCCACCTAGATTGCACCCTGCTCGGACGGGCACAAAAACCTAACTGAGGCTTGGAGGAGGGTCATAGGGGGAGGAGCCAGTACACACCACCTGATCCTAAAGCTTTATTTTTGTGCCCTGTCTCCTGCGGAGCCGCTATTCCCCATGGTCCTGACGGAGTCCCCAGCATCCACTTAGGACGTTAGAGAAATTAGGATTTTTCTAAATGTTTAATATTCCCAATTCCCCAACCCGGTCGTTGTCCATGAGCTGCATCTCAAGAGAACGTGGGTCATGCAGCAAGACACGACGCAAAGCACACAAGTCATTCAACCAAAGAATGGTTAAATAAGAATACATTAAAAATTTTGGAATGGCAAAGTGAAAGTCATGACCTTAATCCAATGGAAATGTTGTGGAAGGACCTGAAGTGAGCAGTTCATCTGCGGAAACCTACCAACATAACAGTTGAAGCTTTTTGTAAGGAGGAATGGGGTACCATGTTCAGGACTAATCAACAATTACTGGAAATGTTTACATGAGGTTATTGATGCACAAGGGGGTCATACCAAAGCTTCACATACTTTTGCCACTCACAGATATGTGATATTGGATCATTTTCCTCAACAAAAAAATGAGCACGTCTAATTTTTTTGTCTCATTAGTTTGATTTGGTTATCTTTACTTTTAGAACTCTGAAGGGTTCACAAACTTTCAAGCAAGTGTGTGTATATGTATATATATATATATATATATATATATATATATAAAACACAATTTACCCAACTGCGCTAAGACAAATGGACAGCAGCACCTCTAGAAGAGCCGCCCGCTAGTCGGGACTCAAAAATAAGACACAGAAAACAATTCAGAGGGCGGTAATGATGTTATTAGAAAACCATATGATGGTTATATACTATATTAATGTTAGGAAACTGTATAGCACTTGTACACTAATAACATAAACGTTGTTGTGAAACGTAAAAACCATCCAATGAATATAAATAAAATGTATTCACAATTCCGCACAAGAAAGCAAATATGCTTAGATATACAGTAAGTTTTACACAAATGTCTAAGAAATTGATCCAGTTGAACTGGGCAGATTGCTTTGCCGAAAAGTTATTCAGGTGGTGATAAAATTGATGATATGGATAACAGAAAGACACAGAACCCATATATATATATATATATATATATATATATATATATATACACATATATAGGTTGGGTATGTGTGAGCATACAGACGCCGGGATCCCGGCTCGCTGTGCTTGCCATGCTGCGGGCTCAGTGGAAAGCTCGCCACAGGTTCTATTCCCACTCTATGGGAGTGGGAATAGTCCCTGCTGGTCGGCATACCGACATTCTGGATTCTAAGGGCGCGGAATGTAGGGGGAGATATAGTAACCGCCAGCCACCTGGCCGCCAGTCACATGACTACATCATATATATGTGTATGTATATATATATATATATATATATATATATATATACACTGCTCAAAAAAATAAAGGGAACACTAAAATAACACATCCTAGATCTGAATGAATGAAATATCCTTATTAAATACTTTGTTCTTTACATAGTTGAATGTGCTGACAACAAAATCACACAAAAATTATCAATGGAAATCAAATTTATTAACCCATGGAGGTCTGGATTTGGAGTCACACTCAAAATTAAAGTGGAAAAACACACTACAGGCTGATCCAACTTTGATGTAATGTCCTTAAAACAAGTCAAAATGAGGCTCAGTAGTGTGTGTGGCCTCCACGTGCCTGTATGACCTCCCTACAATGCCTGGGCATGCTCCTGATGAGGTGGCGGATGGTCTCCTGAGGGATCTCCTCCCAGACCTGGACGAAAGCATCCGCCAACTCCTGGACAGTCTGTGGTGCAACGTGGCGTTGGTGGATGGAGCGAGACATGATGTCCCAGATGTGCTCAATTGGATTCAGGTCTGGGGAACAGGCGGGCCAGTCCATAGCATCAATGCCTTCGTCTTGCAGGAACTGCTGACACACTCCAGCCACATGAGGTCTAGCATTGTCTTGCATTAGGAGGAACCAATGGCCAAGCGCACCAGCATATGGTCTTCACAAGGGGTCTGAGGATCTCATCTCGGTACCTAATGGCAGTCAGGCTACCTCTGGCGAGCACATGGAGGGCTGTGCGGCCCCCCAAAGAAATGCTACCCCTCACCATTACTGACCCACTACCAAACCGGTCATACTGGAGGATGTTGCAGGCAGCAGAACGTTCTCCTTGGCGTCTCCAGACTCTGTCAAATCTGTCACATGTGCTCAGTGAGAACCTGCTTTCATCTGTGAAGGGCGCCAGTGGCGAATTTGCCAATCTTGGTGTTCTCTGGCAAATGACAAACGTCCTGCACGGTGTTGGGCTGTAAGCACAACCCCCACCTGTGGACGTCGGGCCCTCATACCACCCTTATGGAGTCTGTTTCTGATTGTTTGAGTAGACACATGCACATTTGTGGCTTGGTGGAGGCCATTTTGCAGGGCTCTGGCAGTGCTCCTCCTGTTCCTCCTTGCACAAAGGCGGAGGTAGCGGTCCTGCTGCTGGGTTGTTGCCCTCCTACGGCCTCCTCCACGTCTCCTGATGTACTGGCCTGTCTCCTGGTAGCACCTCCATGCTCTGGACACTACGCTGACAGACACAGCAAACCTTCTTGCCACAGCTCGCATTGATGTGCCATCCTGGATGAGCTGCACTACCTGTGTGGGTTGTAGACTCCGTCTCATGCTACCACTAGAGTGAAAGCACCACCAGCTTTCAAAAGTGACTAAAACATCAGCCAGAAAGCATAGGAGCTGAGAAGTAGTCTGTGGTCACCACCTGCAGAACAACTCTTTTATTGGGGGTGTCTTGCTAATTGCCTTTAATTTCCACCTGTTGTCTATTCCATTTGCACAACAGCATGTGAAATTGATTGTCAATCAGTGTTGCTTCCTAAGTGGACAGTTTGATTTCACAGAAGTGTGATTGACTTGGAGTTACATTGTGTTGTTTAAGTGTTCCCTTTATTTTTTTGAGCAGTGTATATATATATATTTATATATATATATATATATATTTATATATGTGTGTGTGTGTGTGTGTGTGTGTATACCTTTTAACCCGAAATTCTTTTGCCATCAAGCACCCTTGATGCCACATGTCACCAACATAAACTGATCAGACATATGATATTAGCAGCCACATGTCACTTAGCTGCATCTAGGGAGGCCAATCCCGGGCTTTTTTTTCAATCCCGGGTATCGGGATTGAAAAACTATCAATCCCGGGATTAGGTTGAAGATTTTAAAATAAAAATCTGCAATACCCTACCCCCTTCCCGGATCCGCCCAGCCCACAGAACTACTCACCTTCCTCAGAGTGCGGGTGGGTTCACTTGCTGCAGGCGGCGAGGTGCGGTCCAGGCATCGCAGGCAGCTGGCGTCAGACTGCGCAGCATGACCTCTGACTTCATGTTACGCTGCGCAGTGCGCTCCGTCGGGGGCAGGGGGAACTGGGAGAAGGAAGCTGGGCAGCGTTTGAGCCTCCTGAGGACACTCAATGGTGCCCGGCTTTAAAAAAACAAGGGGGCTTTCTAATCCCGAAATCCCCAGGATTGGAAGCTCCAATCCCGGATTGAATCCCGGCCAATTTTAGGCCTAAATCCCAGGTTCTAGTTGATCCCAATCCTACGATTGGCCACCCTTGATGATCCAATAGTCTCCTAGAAAGAGTCCAGCTAGGCCATCCCCTTCCTCTTTCTCTGTGTGCACACCCCCCTTCCCCCTTTTCTTTGTGAATGGCCATTCCACATCTTCATTTTGCCCTTTATTTTTCTATGTTCTTTTTCTCTTTTTCCTTCTCTAGCTTTATACATATACTCAGTGCTCGAATGTGGGGCGGTATGCACCGGTATGTCATACCGCCACTTCCACACACACTGAGTTCAGACTTGGAGGTTTTTTTCCCCCAAGTTGCTGTTTTTTTTTTTTAATGGTCACTGGTTGTTTGTTTTTACCAGCAGACTTGATTAGTGAGGACCGGTTGGGACAGCAGCAGTACACCGTGCCGCCATCTCCCTGGCTGCCCGTGCTCACACCACACCCATGCATATGCACTGCACAAAAGTCAGCTAAGCTGCGACGGCAGGAGGCAACCCTAATTTCTATGATGAAGCAGAAATTGTGATGTGTGACATCACGCAGCCGCCCCAATCACGCCCCCGTTATTCCCCCACCAGTATAGAAGCCACGCCCCTGCAAAACAACGTCTCCGCCTAGGAAATGGAGCGTTGTCGCCCCCCTCCCCCACAAACGCCTCTGCGGGCACATGCGCAGGACGGCCTCTTCCTTTTTGTAATTTCTGAAGTTGGATCGCTTACTGCGATCCAAACTGAATCGGGCCCATAATACAGACTATAACGAGATTTATGATAAGAACTTACCGTTGTTAAATCTCTTTCTGCGAGGTACACTGGGCTCCACTGGGAATGAAATTAGGGTGTAGAGTAGGATCTTGATTCGAGGCACCAACAGGCTAAAAGCTTTGACCATCTTCCCAGAATGCATCGCACCGCCTCCTCTATAACTCCGCCTCCGTGCACAGGAGCTCAGTTTTTGTTAACCAGTCCAATGCAGTAGCAGGTAAAAGAGCCGACAAACGTTAGTAGCCACATACACCACATTCTCACGACAGGAGAAAGTGTCAGCGGCTAATGCCATACCAACCCAAAGAAGCTAAGTGCATCAGGGTGGGCGCCCTATGGAGCCCAGTGTACCTTGCAGAAAGAGATTTACCAACTGTAAGTTCTTACCATAAATCTCATTTTCTGCTGCGGGGTCCACTGGGCTCCACAGGGAATGACATTGGGGATGTCATAAAGCAGTTTCTTATGTTAGGGGACGCACTGTAGCGGGCACAAGAACCCGGCGTCCAAAGGAAGCATCCTGGGAGGCGGAAGTATCGAAGGCATAGAACCTTACGAACGTGTTCACTGAGGACTACGTAGCCACCTTGCACAATTGTTCAAGGGTCGCACCATGGCGGGCCACCCAAGAAGGTCCAACCGACCGAGTAGAATGGGCCTTAATGGTAGCAGGAGCTCGAAGGCCAGCCTGTACATAAGCATGTGCAATCACCATTGTAATCCATCTGCCCAGGGTCTGCTTGTGAGCAGGCCAGCCACGTTTGTGAAAATCAAACAAAACAAAGAGAGAATCCGACTTCTTGATGGAGGCAGTTCTCCTCACGTAGATACGGAGAGCCCGTACCACATCCAAAGACCGCTCTTTGTAAAACAATCCAGGAGAGGCAAAGGCCGGAACCACAATCTACTGATTAAGGTGAAAAGAAGACACCACCTTAGGTAAATACCCGGGACGTGTTCTAAGAACCGCCCGATCACGGTGAAAAATTAGACATGGTGACCTACAAGACAAGGCACCTAAGTCCAACACCCGTCTAGCAGAGGCAATAGCCAGCAGAAACAATACCTTAAGAGAAAGCCACTTAAGGTCTGCAGATTCAAGAGGCTCAAACGGAGACTCTTGCAACACCTCCAAAACCACCGACAAGTCCCAAGGGGCCACAGGCGGGACATAGAGAGGTTGAATCCGCAACACACCCTGAGTGAACATATGCACATCAGGTAAAGTCGTAATTTTTTTCTGGAACCAAACCGACAAGGCAGAAATATGAACCTTGATGGAGGCCAGACGAAGGCCCAAGTCCAGGCCCTGTTGTAGAAAGGCCAAAAGTTTGGCCGTACTAAACTTGTAAGCGTCATGATTGTTAGATGCGCACCAAGCAAAGTAAGAATTCCAGACCCTATGGTAAATCCGAGCAGAAGCCGGTTTCCGGCCTTCAACATGGTTTGAATGGCTTCCTCAGAAATCCTTTGGCCCTCAAGACGGAAGCTTCAAGAGCCACGCCGTCAAAGCCAACCGGGCTAAATCCTGATATACAAAGGGGCCCTGAACGAGGAGATCTGGGCGCTGTGGAAGTAGAAGGGGACGCTCTATCGAGAAACCCTGAAGGTCTGAGAACCAGTGCCGTCTGGGCCACGCGGGAGTGATCAGAAGTAGGATTCCTCCTTCTTGCTTGAACTTCCGCATTACTGTGGGCAGGAGTGACACCGGAGGAAACGCGTACGGTTGCTGAAAGTTCCATGGAATTGCCAGTGCGCCCATGAACGCTCCTTGAGGATCCCTTGTCCTTGCTCCGAAGACCGGAACCTTGTGATTGTGTCGAAACGCCATCAGGTCCACATCTGGAGGGCCCCACCTGTCCACGAGGAGTTGAAACACTTCTGGATGGAGGCTCCACTCTCCGGCGTGTACGTCCTGATGACTGAGAAAGTCCGCTTCCCAGTTTAGGACCCCCGGAATGAATACTGCCGATATGGCTGGCAGATGGCGTTCTGCCCACTGAAGAATCCGTGATACTTCCCTCATTGCCATGCGGCTTCGAGTGCCGCCTTGATGATTGATGTATGCCACCGTGATGGCGTTGTCCGACTGTACTTGAACAGGTCTGTTCTATATTAAATGCTGGGCCAAGTTCAATGAGTTGAACACTGCCCGCAATTCCAGAATGTTTATCGGGAGGAGAGACTCCTCCTTGGTCCACCAACCCTGAAGGGAGTGTTGCTCCAACACCGTGCCCCAACCTCTCAGATTGGCATCCGTCGTCAGAAGGACCCAGTTGGAGATCCAGAAGGGACGATCCCTGCTCAATCGTTGGTCCTGAAGCCCCCATCTCAGTGACAGACAGACCTCTGGAGACATGAAGGTCATTTGAGACCTGCTCCGGATAGACAGGCCGTCCCACTTGGCAAATATCAGCTTCTGCAGAAGGCGGGAATGAAATTGAGCATACTCCACCATGTCGATAGCCGACACCATGAGACCTAGCACTTGCATTGCCGAATGTCTCGACACTTGCGGACGAGATAGGAAGCATCGAATCCTGTCCTGAAGCTTCAGGACTTCTCCTGATACAAGAACAACCACTGGTAGTGAGTGTCCAACAACGCCCCCAGGTGCCCCATGCTCTGAACAGGGACAATGGAAGATTTCTTCCAGTTGATGAGCCATCCGTGGGCTTGCAGAAACCGGATAGTCAGATCCAGATGGCGTAGGAGAATTTCTGGGGAATTTGCCAGGATCAACAAGTCATCCAGGTACGGTAAGATCCTGACCCCTTGACAGCGGAGTACAGCCATCATTACCGCCATGACCTTGGTGAAGACTCGCGGAGCCGTGGTCAAACCAAAAGGTAACGCCTGAAATTGGTAATGGAGGTTGCCAATCGCAAACCTCAGGTATTGCTGATGCGACATTGCAATGGGAATATGCAGGTAAGCAACCTGTATGTCCTGGGAGACCATATAATCCCCAGGTTCCAATGCCAGAACAATAGAGTGAAGAGTTTCCATACGAAACTTGGAGACCCTTACAAATTTGTTCAAGGACTTGAGGTTGAGAATGGGCCGGGAGGACCCATTCGGTTTCGGGACTGGGAACAGCGGTGAATAGTACCCCTTGCCTCTTTGAGCCAGAGGCACCTGTACTACCACTCCTGTGTCCAGGAGGGACTGTACCACCGAATTAAGAGTTTTCGCCTTCACCTAATCCAAAGGGACGTCTGTCAGGCAAAATCGATGAGGGGTACGATTTTTGAAGGATATAGCATAACCTCGAGTGACGACTTCCCATACCCAGGCATCAGAAGTGGTCTTCAACCATTCCTGGGTATACCCTAGAAGCCAGCCCCCCACCCTGGGATCCCCTAGAGTGAGGCCCGCCCCGTCATGCGGCAGGCTCATCAGTCTTGGAAGCAGGCTGACGGGCAGCCCAGGCCCGTTTGGGTTTGGAAGTGCGAGCCTGTCTTGGGTACGCCTGACCCTTTGCTTTCCCTGAAGGACGAAAGGAGCGAAAGAAAGTACTCTTAGCCTTCGGTACCGAAGGAGCAGCACTAGGAAGACAAGCTGTTTTAGCAGAAGCTAAGTCAGCCACTATCTTGTTGTAGTATTCTCTGAAAAGTATGTCTCCCTTAAAAGGGAGTACCTCCAGGGTTTTCTTAGAGTCCAGATCCACAGAACAGGACTGCAACAATAGAATCCGGCGAGCCAGTATGGATGTAGAAGAAGCCGCCAGAATACCGGCATCAGAAGCCACCTCTTTAATGTAATAAGAAGCTGTGACAATATACGATAAGCATTGTCTAGCATGATCAGAAGCGTTGGAAGACATCTCAGCTTCCAACTCCTGATCCCACGCTTCAATAGCCTCTGCAGCCCATGTCGCTGCAATGGTGGGCCGATGTGCAGCACCTGCTAGGGTGTAAATCGCCTTTAAACAACCCTCCACACGCTTATCCGTCGGTGCTTTCAGAGACGTGACGGTAGTTACTGGCAGAGCTGAGGATACTACCAGCCGCGCCACCTACGCATCCACTGGCGGGGGCGTTTCCCAATTTTTACTTAGCTCCGCAGCAGGGGGATAGCGAGCCAGCATCTTCTTGTGAGGCGTGAATTTCTTTCCTGGATTTTCCCAGGATTCCTGACGTATGTCAACTAAATGGTCAGAATGAGGTAAAACTTGTTTAACCACTTTCTGACATTTAAATCTGTCCGGTTTCTTAGAGGCAGCATCAGGCTCCAGGTCATCAGTAATTTGAAGAATGAGCCTGATAGCCTCCAACAAGTCAGGAACATCCACCTGTGAAACAGATTCCCCATCAGAAGCGTGAGGATCAGAATCTGTGGGGTCAGTATAAACGCCATCCTCATCAGACGAGGTGTCTGGGACGTTGGTGGATTGTGAGGAAGTAATTGGCCGCTTAGAGGGGGTCTTAGGCAGGCGAGGGTTAGACTTCTAAGTAGTCAGTGATTGGTTCAATTGCTGTAACTGAGCAGACAGTTGATCTGCCCATGGCAGGTTAACCGCGGGTACCATAAGCGGTTGTACCGGCACGGGAGGTCCCATAGGGGGCGTTAGTCTAGTTACCAGCATATTCAATAGCGTGGAGAAGGTAGCCCAAGCTGGGTCATTTTGTACCCCCGTTGCTGTGGTCCCACTGGGGGGTAAGGAACCCCCAGAACCTGAATCCTCAGCTGCTATATTTTCCTCAAATGTGTCTGCAGCGTGACCACCACGCAATGTGGGATCAGCCCCACCACCATTGCCCTTTGTAGCTGACATATCCGAATGCTCAATGCAGGGCAACCCAGTACAATATCAGCAGCACAATACCTGACAAGAACCCCCTGTGCAGTGTAACAGCACAAACAGGGAATTCAAGTGGTATATGGTGACTAAAAATTCACAGAGAAAAATACACACTGAGTATATCTTGTGAAATACCTAGAGATGAGCGCCTGAAATTTTTCGGGTTTTGTGTTTTGGTTTTGGGTTCGGTTCCGCGGCCGTGTTTTGGGTTCGAACGCGTTTTGGCAAAACCTCACCGAATTATTTTTGTCGGATTCGGGTGTGTTTTGGATTCGGGTGTTTTTTCCCAAAAACACTAAAAAACAGCTTAAATCATAGAATTTGGGGGTCATTTTGATCCCAAAGTATTATTAACCTCAAAAACCATAATTTACACTCATTTTCAGTCTATTCTGAATACCTCACACCTCACAATATTATTTTTAGTCCTAAAATTTGCACCGAGGTCGCTGTGTGAGTAAGATAAGCGACCCTAGTGGCCGACACAAACACCGGGCCCATCTAGGAGTGGCACTGCAGTGTCACGCAGGATGTCCCTTCCAAAAAACCCTCCCCAAACAGCACATGACGCAAAGAAAAAAAGAGGCGCAATGAGGTAGCTGTGTGAGTAAGATTAGCGACCCTAGTGGCCGACACAAACACCGGGCCCATCTAGGAGTGGCACTGCAGTGTCACGCAGGATGGCCCTTCCAAAAAACCCTCCCCAAACAGCACATGACGCAAAGAAAAAAAGAGGCGCAATGAGGTAGCTGACTGTGTGAGTAAGATTAGCGACCCTAGTGGCCGACACAAACACCGGGCACATCTAGGAGTGGCACTGCAGTGTCACGCAGGATGTCCCTTCCAAAAAACCCTCCCCAAACAGCACATGACGCAAAGAAAAAAAGAGGCGCAATGAGGTAGCTGTGTGAGTAAGATTAGCGACCCTAGTGGCCGACACAAACACCGGGCACATCTAGGAGTGGCACTGCAGTGTCACGCAGGATGTCCCTTCCAAAAAACCCTCCCCAAACAGCACATGACGCAAAGAAAAAAAGAGGCGCAATGAGGTAGCTGTGTGAGTAAGATTAGCGACCCTAGTGGCCGACACAAACACCGGGCCCATCTAGGAGTGGCACTGCAGTGTCACGCAGGATGTCCCTTCCAAAAAACCCTCCCCAATCAGCACATGATGCAAAGAAAAAGAAAAGAAAAAAGAGGTGCAAGATGGAATTATCCTTGGGCCCTCCCACCCACCCTTATGTTGTATAAACAAAACAGGACATGCACACTTTAACCAACCCATCATTTCAGTGACAGGGTCTGCCACACGACTGTGACTGATATGACGGGTTGGTTTGGACCCCCCCCAAAAAAGAAGCAATTAATCTCTCCTTGCACAAACTGGCTCTACAGAGGCAAGATGTCCACCTCATCTTCACCCTCCGATATATCACCGTGTACATCCCCCTCCTCACAGATTATCAATTCGTCCCCACTGGAATCCACCATCTCAGCTCCCTGTGTACTTTGTGGAGGCAATTGCTGCTGGTCAATGTCTCCGCGGAGGAATTGATTATAATTAATTTTAATGAACATCATCTTCTCCACATTTTCTGGATGTAACCTCGTACGCCGATTGCTGACAAGGTGAGCGGCGGCACTAAACACTCTTTCGGAGTACACACTTGTGGGAGGGCAACTTAGGTAGAATAAAGCCAGTTTGTGCAAGGGCCTCCAAATTGCCTCTTTTTCCTGCCAGTATAAGTACGGACTGTGTGACGTGCCTACTTGGATGCGGTCACTCATATAATCCTCCACCATTCTATCAATGTTGAGAGAATCATATGCAGTGACAGTAGACGACATGTCCGTAATCGTTGTCAGGTCCTTCAGTCCGGACCAGATGTCAGCATCAGCAGTCGCTCCAGACTGCCCTGCATCACCGCCAGCGGGTGGGCTCGGAATTCTGAGCCTTTTCCTCGCACCCCCAGTTGCGGGAGAATGTGAAGGAGGAGATGTTGACAGGTCGCGTTCCGCTTGACTTGACAATTTTGTCACCAGCAGGTCTTTCAACCCCAGCAGACCTGTGTCTGCCGGAAAGAGAGATCCAAGGTAGGCTTTAAATCTAGGATCGAGCACGGTGGCCAAAATGTAGTGCTCTGATTTCAACAGATTGACCACCCGTGAATCCTTGTTAAGCGAATTAAGGGCTGCATCCACAAGTCCCACATGCCTAGCGGAATCGCTCCGTGTTAGCTCCTCCTTCAATGCCTCCAGCTTCTTCTGCAAAAGCCTGATGAGGGGAATGACCTGACTCAGGCTGGCAGTGTCTGAACTGACTTCACGTGTGGCAAGTTCAAAGGGCATCAGAACCTTGCACAACGTTGAAATCATTCTCCACTGCACTTGAGACAGGTGCATTCCACCTACTATATCGTGCTCAATTGTATAGGCTTGAATGGCCTTTTGCTGCTCCTCCAACCTCTGAAGCATATAGAGGGTTGAATTCCACCTCGTTACCACTTCTTGCTTCAGATGATGGCAGGGCAGGTTCAGTAGTTTTTGGTGGTGCTCCAGTTTTCTGTACGTGGTGCCTGTACGCCGAAAGTGTCCCGCAATTCTTCTGGCCACCGACAGCATCTCTTGCACGCCCCTGTCGTTTTTTAAAAAATTCTGCACCACCAAATTCAAGGTATGTGCAAAACATGGGACGTGCTGGAATTGGCCCAGATTTAATGCACACACAATATTGCTGGCGTTGTCCGATGCCACAAATCCACAGGAGAGTCCAATTGGGGTAAGCCATTCCGCGATGATCTTCCTCAGTTGCCGTAAGAGGTTTTCAGCTGTGTGCGTATTCTGGAAAGCGGTGATACAAAGCGTAGCCTGCCTAGGAAAGAGTTGGCGTTTGCGAGATGCTGCTACTGGTGCCGCCGCTGCTGTTCTTGCGGCGGGAGTCCATACATCTACCCAGTGGGCTGTCACAGTCATATAGTCCTGACCCTGCCCTGCTCCACTTGTCCACATGTCCGTGGTTAAGTGGACATTGGGTACAGCTGCATTTTTTAGGACACTGGTGACTCTTTTTCTGAGGTCTGTGTACATTTTCGGTATCGCCTGCCTAGAGAAATGGAACCTAGATGGTATTTGGTACCGGGGACACAGTACCTCCAACAAGTCTCTAGTTGGCTCTGCAGTAATGATGGATACCGGAACCACGTTTCTCACCACCCAGGATGCCAAGGCCTCAGTTATCCGCTTTGCAGTAGGATGACTGCTGTGATATTTCATCTTCCTCGCAAAGGACTGTTGAACAGTCAATTGCTTACTGGAAGTAGTACAAGTGGGCTTACGACTTCCCCTCTGGGATGACCATCGACTCCCAGCGGCAACAACAGCAGCGCCAGCAGCAGTAGGCGTTACACGCAAGGATGCATCGGAGGAATCCCAGGCAGGAGAGGACTCGTCAGACTTGCCAGTGACATGGCCTGCAGGACTATTGGCATTCCTGGGGAAGGAGGAAATTGACACTGAGGGAGTTGGTGGGGTGGTTTGCGTGAGCTTGGTTACAAGAGGAAGGGATTTACTGGTCAGTGGACTGCTTCCGCTGTCACCCAAAGTTTTTGAACTTGTCACTGACTTATTATGAATGCGCTGCAGGTGACGTATAAGGGAGGATGTTCCGAGGTGGTTAACGTCCTTACCCCTACTTATTACAGCTTGACAAAGGGAACACACGGCTTGACACCTGTTGTCCGCATTTCTGGTGAAATACCTCCACACCGAAGAGCCGATTTTTTTGGTATTTTCACCTGGCATGTCAACGGCCATATTCCTCCCACGGACAACAGGTGTCTCCCCGGGTGCCTGACTTAAACAAACCACCTCACCATCAGAATCCTCCTGGTCAATTTCCTCCCCAGCGCCAGCAACACCCATATCCTCCTCATCCTGGTGTACTTCAACACTGACATCTTCAATCTGACTATCAGGAACTGGACTGCGGGTGCTCCTTCCAGCACTTGCAGGGGGCGTGCAAATGGTGGAAGGCGCATGCTCTTCACGTCCAGTGTTGGGAAGGTCAGGCATCGCAACCGACACAATTGGACTCTCCTTGTGGATTTGGGATTTCAAAGAACGCACAGTTCTTTGCGGTGCTTTTGCCAGCTTGAGTCTTTTCAGTTTTCTAGCGAGAGGCTGAGTGCTTCCATCCTCATGTGAAGCTGAACCACTAGCCATGAACATAGGCCAGGGCCTCAGCCGTTCCTTGCCACTCCGTGTGGTAAATGGCATATTGGCAAGTTTACGCTTCTCCTCCGACAATTTTATTTTCGGTTTTGGAGTCCTTTTTTTTCTGATATTTGGTGTTTTGGATTTGACATGCTCTGTACTATGACATTGGGCATCGGCCTTGGCAGACGACGTTGCTGGCATTTCATCGTCTCGGCCATGACTAGTGGCAGCAGCTTCAGCACGAGGTGGAAGTGGATCTTGATCTTTCCCTAATTTTGGAACCTCAACTTTTTTGTTCTCCATATTTTATAGGCAGAACTAAAAGGCACCTCAGGTAAACAATGGAGATGGATGGATTGGATACTAGTATACAATTATGGACGGACTGCCACGGTTAGGTGGTATAAAAAAACCACGGTTAGGTGGTATATAATACAATTATGGATGGACGGACTGCCTGCCGAGTGCCGACACAGAGGTAGCCACAGCCGTGAACTACCGCACTGTACACTGGTTGATAAAGAGATAGTAGTATACTCGTAACAACTAGTATGACGACGGTATAAAGAATGAAAAAAAAACCATGGTTAGGTGGTATATATTATAATACAATTATGGTTGGACGGACTGCCTGCCGAGTGCCGACACAGAGGTAGCCACAGCCGTGAACTACCGCACTGTACACTGGTTGATAAAGAGATAGTAGTATACTCGTAACAACTAGTATGACGACGGTATAAAGAATGAAAAAAAAACCACGGTTAGGTGGTATATATTATAATACAATTATGGTTGGACGGACTGCCTGCCGAGTGCCGACACAGAGGTAGCCACAGCCGTGAACTACCGCACTGTACACTGGTTGATAAAGAGATAGTAGTATACTCGTAACAACTAGTATGACGACGGTATAAAGAATGAAAAAAAAACCACGGTTAGGTGGTATATATTATAATACAATTATGGATGGACGGACTGCCTGCCGAGTGCCGACACAGAGGTAGCCACAGCCGTGAACTACCGCACTGTACACTGGTTGATAAAGAGATAGTAGTATACTCGTAACAACTAGTATGACGACGGTATAAAGAATGAAAAAAAAACCACGGTTAGGTGGTATATATTATAATACAATTATGGTTGGACGGACTGCCTGCCGAGTGCCGACACAGAGGTAGCCACAGCCGTGAACTACCGCACTGTACACTGGTTGATAAAGAGATAGTAGTATACTCGTAACAACTAGTATGACGACGGTATAAAGAATGAAAAAAAAACCACGGTTAGGTGGTATATAATACAATTATGGTTGGACGGACTGCCTGCCGAGTGCCGACACAGAGGTAGCCACAGCCGTGAACTACCGCACTGTACACTGGTTGATAAAGAGATAGTAGTATACTCGTAACAACTAGTATGACGACGGTATAAAGAATGAAAAAAAAACCACGGTTAGGTGGTATATATTATAATACAATTATGGTTGGACGGACTGCCTGCCGAGTGCCGACACAGAGGTAGCCACAGCCGTGAACTACCGCACTGTACACTGGTTGATAAAGAGATAGTAGTATACTCGTAACAACTAGTATGACGACGGTATAAAGAATGAAAAAAAAACCACGGTTAGGTGGTATATATTATAATACAATTATGGATGGACGGACTGCCTGCCGAGTGCCGACACAGAGGTAGCCACAGCCGTGAACTACCGCACTGTACACTGGTTGATAAAGAGATAGTAGTATACTCGTAACAACTAGTATGACGACGGTATAAAGAATGGAAAAAAAACCACGGTTAGGTGGTATATAATACAATTATGGTTGGACGGACTGCCTGCCGAGTGCCGACACAGAGGTAGCCACAGCCGTGAACTACCGCACTGTACACTGGTTGATAAAGAGATAGTAGTATACTCGTAACAACTAGTATGACGACGGTATAAAGAATGACAAAAAAAACCACGGTTAGGTGGTATATATTATAATACAATTATGGATGGACGGACTGCCTGCCGAGTGCCGACACAGAGGTAGCCACAGCCGTGAACTACCGCACTGTACTGTGTCTGCTGCTAATATAGACTGGTTGATAAAGAGATAGTATACAATACTACTAATATACTGGTGGTCAGGCACTGGTCACCACTAGTCACACTGGCAGTGGCACTCCTGCAGCAAAAGTGTGCACTGTTTAATTTTAATATAATATTATTTATCATGTACTCCTGGCTCCTGCTATAACAACCTGCAGTGCTCCCCAGTCTCCCCCACAATTATAAGCTCTATATACAATACATTGATGTGCAGCACACTGGGCTGAGCAGTGCACACAGACTGAGTCACTGTGTGACTGTGTATCGTTTTTTTCAGGCAGAGAACGTATATATTAAATAAAACAAACAACTGCACTGTCTCTGGTGGTCACTGGTCACTGTGGTCATCAGTCACTAAACTCTGTCTGCACTCTCTTCTAATCTACAGTATCACAGCAATCTCTCTCTCTCTCTCTCTTCTAAATCTAATCTAAATGGAGAGGACGCCAGCCACGTCCTCTCCCTATCAATCTCAATGCACGTGTGAAAATGGCGGCGACGCGCGGCTCCTTATATAGAATCCGAGTCTCGCGAGAATCCGACAGCGTCATGATGACGTTCGGGCGCGCTCGGGTTAACCGAGCAAGGCGGGAAGATCCGAGTCGCTCGGACCCGTGAAAAAAAAAGTGAAGTTCGTGCGGGTTCGGATTCAAAGAAACCGAACCCGCTCATCTCTAGAAATACCTATATTAAATTATAAACCTGACACAGCTAGCCCCCTCAGGTAGGTATAGGTATAGCAATCTGAGTGAGATACACGAAATGGAGGTCACAAAGCAGCTATATGTACGCACACATTTTACAATGCAGAAATTACGACATGCAATAAAACTGCACTGGACTAGCAATACAGAGTAATACTAAGTATAGCTATTCACTTAATAGATATAACAATGCACAGTAAAGACTGGATGTATATCACACGGTACTTGTACTACATAACCCTGACTAAATGCACTCTTTCTTAACTAACACTGTCAGCAGACATGTAGAATACTTAAGTGTCTTGTAAAATGCACAGCGCTGACATGCAGGCGGCTTTACAGAGGAGGATTTGCCCAAACAGTCCCAGGATCAGCTCAGCTTGTCCCAATGGCGCCCAAACGCTGACAGGGAGTGAGGGAGAGAGATATGCAGCTCCAGGGCGGGTACATTTACTTTAAATGGCGCCCTGGGGCTGGGGGAGGGGCTACAGGTCAAAGCCTTATCCCCTACTGGACTTCACCACTGGGTACTGTGGGCTATATAATAAATGTTTTTTTTTTAATCAAAACCAACCTGTGCCCTTGCCCTGGTGGTTTAGTGGGGTCCCTGTACTGCCACAGTGTCCACGCCAGCGCGCAGACCGTCTCTCACTGGCCGCGTGAGACCACGATTTCCAGCGGGTTTCGTCTCAGCGACCCACTTACCTCCTCCCTGAGTGCAGCCAAGCGATCCTGGAGAGCAGCGGTGGTGTGTGTGACTAATTTGAGAGAAACCGTAGCCTCCGCTGTAGGTACCCGGCAACCAGGGCGCGGGAGTGTACAGCGCCGCTGGGGGAGGTGATGGAGCTGCAGCAGGAGATGTCTGAGTAACATCTAACACTCAGAGTGCCTCTGCTGCAGCCCTTGAAGTCTTCATTTTGCACTTTAAAAAGTCTTCTCAAGGCTGCTGGAGCAGCCCCTTAGTTGTATGCCTGCACTGCATGGCACCAACTACAAAACTGAGCTCCTGTGCACGGGGGTGGGGTTATAGAGGAGGCGGCGCTATGCATTCTGGGAAGAAGGTCATAGTTTTAACCTGTTGGTGCCTCGGATCAAGATCCTACTCTACACCCCAATCTCATTCCCTGTGGATCCCAGTGTACCCCGCAGCAGAAAGAAGTAATACAGCAATAGTCAAGCCGCACAGACATAAGGTATCTTTTTTCACTACCTAATAGATAAGGAGATAGTGAGAGGGGCAAAAGGGTGAGAGAGGGAGGGAACGGGAGGCAGCGGCGGATTCGGAAAGGGGGGGGGGGGGGGAGTGACCAAGGTATGTGCCCCCCCCCCCCCCCCTGTTGTTTACTAGGTTTTTCTGCTGTGGGGTACACTGGGCTCCACAAGGATAAACATTGGGGTGTAGAGTAGGATCTTGATCCGAGGCACCAACAGGCTCAAAAGCTTTGACTGTTCCCAAGATGCATAGCTCCGCCTCCTCTATAACCCCGCCTCCCTGCACAGGAGCTCAGTTTTGTAGTTGGTGCCGCAGATAGCAGGCACATAACAGGGGGGCTGCTCCAGGCAGCCCTAAGAAGAGTTTTTTTATGAAGAAAAGTGAAGACTTCAAGGTCTGCAGCAGTGTGTAGATGTCAGGAGACATTCACTGCTGCAGCTCCATCTCTCCCCAGCGGCGCTGTACACTCCCGCGCCCTGGTTGCTGGGTAACTACAGCGGGAGGCTCCGGTTTTCTTCTGGTCAGGCACACACGACTGGGGCTCTCCGGGATCGCGTGGCCGCGCTTCGGGAGGTGGTGAGTGGGTCCCGTTCGCGGGACCCGAGCTTTATCGCGATCCGGCGCGGCCGGTGGGAGTTGGGCCGCGCGCGCTGGCGGTGGACACTGTGGCAGTACAGGCGATCCCACTAGATCACCAGGGCATGGGTGCAGGTCAGGGTTTATCTTTAAACCTTTTTTTCTGCTGCGGGGTACACTGGGCTCCACAAGGATAGACATTGGGGTGTAGAGTAGGATCTTGATACGAGGCACCAACAGGCTCAAAGCTTTGACTATTCCCAGAATGCACAGCGCCACCTCCTCTATAACCCCTCCTCCCTGCACAGTAGCTCAGTTTTGTAGTTGGTGCTGCAGTAAGCAGGCACATAACAGAGGGGCTGCTCCAGGAAGCACTAAGAAGAGCTTTTTTTGAAGAAAAAAGTGGAGACTTCAAGGGCAGCAGCGGTGGTAAATGTCAGAAGACATTCACTGCTGCAGCTCCAGCTCTCCCCAGAGGCGCTGGACACTCCCGAGCCTTGGTTGCCGGGTAACTACAGCAGGAGGCTCCAGTTTTCTTCACGTCAGGCACCCACAACGGGGGCTCTCCGGGATTGCGTGGCCGCGCTTCGGGAGGTGGTGAGTGGGTCCCGCTTGCGGGACCCGGTCTTTATCGTGATCCGGCGCGGTCAGTGGAAGGCGGGCCGCGCGCACTGGCGGTGGACACTGTGGCAGTACAGGCGATCCCACTAGATCACCAGGGCATGGGTGCAGGTCAGGTTTTCTCTCTAAACCATTTTCAGTAGCCCACAGTATCCGGTGGTTTTGCCAGCAGGGGGATAAGGCTTAGACCTGAAGCCCCTCCCCCAGCCCCAGAGCGCCATTTCCCGCAAATGTTCCCGCCCTGGAGCTGCATATCTGTGTCTCCCTCACTCCCTGTCAGTGTCTGGGCGCCATTATCTCTCGGCTTCACTGTTCCTGGGACTGCTTGGGCAAATCCTCCTGTGTAAAGCCGCCTGGTTATCAGTGCTGTGACTTTACATGACACTTAAGTATTCTACCTGCCTTTTTAGACTGCTAGTTAAGAAAGAGTACATTTAGTCAGGGTTTTCTAGTACAATTACCCTGTGATATACATCCAGTTCTTACTGTGCAGTGTTATATCTATTGACTATATAGCTATATATATAAGCTAGTCCAGTGCAGTATTATTGTCAGTAATAACCTCTGCATTGTACAAACTGTGACTATCTGTGTGTGCATTAGATAGCAGAGTGGTGTCCATTTCGTGTCTTTCACTCAACCTGCTATCCCTATATTCTATAACCTGAGGGGGCTTGGTGGGTCAGGTTTTATATTGATATAGGATTTTCACAAAGATAAACTTTAATACGTATTTTTCTCTGTGATTTAGTCACCATATCTCTCCTTTATCTCTGCTAGTGCTGACTACGCTGCGCAGGGGTTTGGGTAAGAGGTATTGTGCTGCTGCCAATTGTACTGTGTTACCTGATACTGCAAGTTATATCATGTCTGCTTCTGAGGGTAACGGTTCTGGGGCTGAACACACTGCCGGTGTTGCTGAAGCCACAGATCCCTATGAGGAGAATATAGCAGCTGTGGGCTCTGGTTCTGGGGGCTCCTTGCCCCCTGGTGGGACTGTGGCAATGGAGGTACATAATGACCCACCGTGGACCGCTTTTTCCACGCTTCTACATACGCTAGTTAATAAACTAACACCCCCTATGGGACCCCCAATGCCGGTACAACCGTATGTGGTCCCTGCAGCTAACCCGCCGTGGGCAGACGATTTATCTGCTCAATTGAAGAAGTTGAACCA
The DNA here is from genome assembly GCF_028390025.1 of Pseudophryne corroboree. Lineage (NCBI taxonomy): Eukaryota > Metazoa > Chordata > Amphibia > Anura > Myobatrachidae > Pseudophryne > Pseudophryne corroboree. The sequence goes on along the minus strand of NC_086444.1, from coordinate 1,031,437,404 downwards.
GTCCCTGACTACTAAAAAGCCTGACCATCGCTCGCCTAAGCCCAAGGGGTCCTCTAAGCGAACGCTTGTCTCCTCACAATCCACTGCTGTCACTAACAACTCGTCTGATGAAGACGGCACTAACACTGACCCCACAGGTTCTGACTCAGATACTGCTGATGGGGAGGGTAGTTCACATGTGGATGTTCCTGATCTTTTGGAGGCTATTAAGTTAATTCTACAGATTACGGATGATCCTGAGCCATCCGTCCCTCCTAAAAAACCAGATAGGTTCAAGCGTCAGAAGGTGGTTAAACAAGTTTTACCTCACTCTGATCACCTAGTGGATATACGTCAAGAACCCTGGGAAAACCCGGGTACGAAGTTTGTGCCTCAAAAGAAGATACTGGCTCGCTATCCCCTCACACCAGAGCTGTATAAGAATTGGGAAACGCCTCCTCCAGTAGACTCAAATGTGGCTAGGATGGTGGTTTCCTCAGCTCTACCTGTCACTACCGTCACATCTCTAAAAGAGCCTACGGATAAACATGTGGAGGGTTGTCTTAAAGCGATTTACACCCTCACGGGTGCTGCACAAAGGCCCACTATTGCAGCAACATGGGCTGCAGAGGCTATTGAAGCATGGGTCTTGGAGTTAGAAGCTGAAATCTCTTCTGACCATGCTAGACAAAGCTTGTCATATATTGTCACAGCTTCTCGCTATATTAAAGAGGCGGCTTCTGATGCCGGTATCCTAGCAGCCAACTCTACTACGTCAGTCCTGGCTCGCCGGATATTGTGGCTGAGATCCTGGTCTGTGGATCTGGACTCTAGAAAAATCCTGGAGGTACTCCCTTTCAAGGGAGATATTCTGTTTGGGGAGGACTTAAATAAGATAGTGGCTGACTTGGCTACTGCCAAAACTGCCTGTCTGCCAAGTACCGCTCCTTCTGTGTCGAAGGCTAAAGGTACTTTCTTTCGCCCCTTTCGTCCTTCAGGTAAAGCAAAACGTCAGGCGTACAACAAGCAGGCCCGCACTTCCAAACCTGGTAAGCCAAAGCCAAAAAGAGCCTGGGCGGCCCGTCAGCCAGCTTCCAAGGCCGATAAGCCTGCCGCATGACGGGGCGGGCCTCCCCCTGGGGGATCCCAGGGTAGGGGGCCGGCTTCTAGGGTATACCCAGGAATGGTTGAAGACCACTTCAGATGCCTGGGTACGGGAAGTCGTCACTCGAGGTTACGCCATAGCCTTCAAATACCGACCCCCTCATCGAGTTTGCCAGACAGACGTCCCGTTGGACCAGCAAAGGCAAACACTCTGCATTCGGTGGTACAGACCCTCCTGGATGCAGGAGTCATAGTACAGGTGCCTCTTGTGCAGAGGGGCCAGGGGTACTATTCTCTGCTGTTTCTAGTCACAAAACCGAATGGGTCCTCCCGGACCATTCTCAACCTCAAGGCATTGAACAGGTTTGTGAAGGTTTCCAAGTTCCGTATGGAAACCCTTGACTCTATAGTTCTGGCCTTGGAACCTGGGGACTATACCTGAGGTTTGCTATTGGCAACCTCCATTACCAGTTTCGGCCGTTACCTTTTGGTTTAACAACGGCTCCGTGAGTCTTCACCAAAGTTATGGCGGTGATGACGGTGGTACGCCATCAAGGGGTCAGGATACTGCCGTATCTGGACAACTTGTTAATCCTGGCAAATTCCCCAGAACTTCTCCTACGTCATCTAGATATGACGGTCCGGTTTCTACAAGCCCACGGGTGGCTCATCAACTGGAAGAAATCCTCCCTGATCCCTGCTCAGAGCATGGTGCATCTGGGAGCGCTATTGGACACTCACAACCAGAGGTTGTTCTTGTGTCAGGAGAAAGTCCTGAAGCTTCAGGACAGGATTCGTTGCTTCCTTTCTCGTCCGCAAGTGTCGATACATTCGGCAATGCAGGTGCTGGGCCTCATGGTATCAGCATTCGACATGGTGGACTATGCTCAATTCCATTCTCGCCCCCTCCAGAGGCTGATTCTAGCCAAGTGGGACATTCTGCCTCACCGGATCAGGTCTCAAATGATCTCATTGACTCCAGAGGTCCGCCTGTCGCTGCTCTGGTGGCTCCAGGACCAACGATTGTGCAGGGGCCGTCCCTTCTGGATATCCAACTGGGTCCTGTTGACGACAGAAGCAAGTCTAAGAGGTTGGGGTGCAGTGCTGGAGCAACACTCCCTTCAGGGTCAGTGGACCAAGGAGGAGTCCCTCCTCTCAATCAACATTCTGGAATTGCGGGCGGTCTTCAATGCGTTGAACCTAGCCCAGCATTTAATTCAGAACCGTCCTGTTCAAGTGCAGTCAGACAACGCCACCACAGTGGCTTACACAAATCATCAAGGCGGCACTCGAAGCCGTCTGGCAATGAAGGAAGTCTCACGGATTCTACATTTGGCGGAACGCCATCTACCGGCCATATCGGCAATCTTCATTCCGGGAGTCCTGAATTGGGAAGCAGACTTTCTCAGCCATCAGGACGTACATGCCGGCGAGTGGGGCCTCCATCCAGAAGTGTTTCAACTCCTAGTGGAAAAGTGGGGTCTTCCAGACGTAGATCTGATGGCGTCTCGACACAATTACAAGGTTCCGGTCTTCGGAGCAAGGACAAGGGATCCTCAAGCAGCATTCGTGGATGCGCTGGCGGTGCCGTGGAGGTTTCGGCTGCCGTACGTGTTCCCTCCGGTGTCACTCCTGCCCAGGTTAATTCGGAAGTTCAAGCAAGAAAAAGGAATTCTGCTTCTCATAGCTCCAGCGTGGCCCAGACGGCACTGGTTCTCAGACCTGCAAGGCCTATCGTCAGAGTGTCCAATTCTACTTCCACAATGCCCAGACCTCCTCGTTCAGGGCCCCTGTGTCTACCAGGACCTAGCCCGGCTGTCTTTGACGGCGTGGCTCTTGAAGCTTCCGTCTTAAGGGTTTTCTGAGGCGGTCATTCAAACTATGTTGCGGGCCCGGAAACCGGCTTCGGCTCGGATTTACTATAGGGTCTGGCATTCTTACTTTGGTGCGCATCTAACGATTATGACGCTTCCAAGTTTAATGTAGCCAAGTTGTTGGCTTTTCTTCAGCAGGGCCTGGACTTAGGCCTACGTCTGGCCTCCCTCAAGGTTCCAATATCTGCCTTGTCGGTGTGGTTTCAGAGAAAAATTGTGACTTTACCTGATGTGCATACCTTTACTCAGGGTGTGTTGCGTATTCAACCTCCCTATGTCCCGCCTGTGACTCCTTGGGACTTGTCGGTGGTTTTGGAGGCATTACAAGAGTCTCCGTTTGAACCTCTTGGTTCAGCTGATCTTAAGTGGCTTTCCCCTAAGGTGGTGTAACTGCTGGCTATTGCCTCAGCTAGAAGAGTGTCGGATTTGAGTGCCTTGTCTTGTAGTTCCCCATATCTGATATTTCACCGTGACTGGGCAGTTCTTAGGACTCCGTCCCGGATATTTACCTAAGGTGGTATCTTCGTTCCACCTTAATCAGGAGATTGCGGTTCCAGCCCTGGTCTCTCCTGATTTGTCTCCCAAAGAGCGGTCTTTGGATGTGGTACGGGCTCTCCGTATCTATGTGAAGAGAACTGCTTCTATTAGGAAATCTGATTGTCTCTTTGTTCTGTTTGGTTTTCACAAACGTGGCTGGCCTGCTCACAAGCAGACTTTGGCCAGATGGATTAGAATGGTGATTGCATATGCTTATGTGAAGGCTGGTCTTTCAGCTCCTGCTCACATTACGGCCCATTCTATTCGGTCTGTTGGACCTTCTTGGGCGGCCCGCCGTGGTGCGACCCTTGAACAATTGTCCAAGGCGGCTACGTGGTCCCTCAGTGAACACGTTCATAAGGTTCTATGCCTTCGATACTGCCGCTTCCCAGGATGCTTCCTTTGGACGCCGGGTTCTTGTGCCCGCTATAGTGCGTCCCCTCCCATAAGGAACTGCTTTAGGACATCCCCAATGTCTATCCTTGTGGAGCCCAGTGTACCCCGCAGCAGAAAACAAGTTTTATGGTAAGATCTTACCTTTGTTAAAACTCTTTCTGCGAGGTACACTGGGCTCCACAAGGCTCCCACCCTGACGCACTTAGCTTCTTTGGGTTGGTATGGCAATAGCCGCTGACACTTCTGTCGTGAGAATGTGATGTTTGTGGCTACTAATTGTTGTTGTCTCTTTTCCTGCTACTGCATTGGGCTGGTTAACTAAAAACTGAGCTCCTGTGCAGGGAGGCGGGGTTATAGAGGATCTTGGGAACAGTCAAAGCTTTTGAGCCTGTTGGTGCCTCGGATCAAGATCCTACTCTACACCCCAATGTCTATCCTTGTGGAGCCCAGTGTACCTCGCAGAAAGAGTTTTAACAAAGGTAAGTTCTTACCATAAAACTTGTTTTTAATTTTTTTTGCTCTGGGCCACCCGTTACCCAGCCTGCCCGCTCACCAGCCAGCGGGATGAGGCTGCTGGTTGTCAGTCAGTGTCAGCCGCCTGTCAGCCCTCTTGTGCATGATCTTCCCAGCTCTGCTTCCCCCATTCTACTCTGCAGGCTAGGTGGCTTGATCATGGATTCACTATGTGCAGTGAAAAGGTGCCCAGCAGCCAGCACGCAGACGCCATAATGATAGTGGTCAACCCGCAGACACTGGGGGACCAGACGCCCAGCCAGCATCCACCAGACCAGTCTGCAATTAAAGTGAGTTGGCAGCAGATATTCACACCTCTAGCTTCATTCAGTGGCACAATGCAACAAAAAGTTGGAACTGTAAGCACTGGGGAGAGGGGCCAGGGAAGTGAGTGACTAGGCTGCTGCTGAGGTGAGTAGGTGACTAGGCTGCTGTTAAGGGGAGTGGGTAGGCGACTGGCCCTCGGCACCAGACCCCGGCAGCAGCAGCCAGCCCCTGGCTGACGCCTGTACCTCCTACTTCCACCGTGCACAGAGTACTGCGATAGGGACCCAGAAGACGACAGCCTGATCACCCGCAGCGAGGACAGCACCCTGGGCACCAGAGAGTACTCCATGGTGCATGGCTCCATGCCACCCACTGCCTCCATGTCACCTATCTCCCTGTCACAATTTCTGCCTCTCCGTCACCCACTGCCTCCATGTCACCCACTGCCTACCCAGTCACCCACTTTCTCCATGTCATTCTCTCCCTGTCATCCCTGCTTCTCCCTGTCACCCACTACCTCCATTTCACCCTCTACATCTCCCTGTCACTCCTTCTTCTCCCTCTCACCCACTGTATCCATATCACCCACTATCTCCCTGTAACGCACTACCTCACCCTCTTCTCTGTTTCACTATCTACATTCTCTCTCCTGTAACCCTCTGCCTCTACAAGGCATCACACTCTCCTTGTTACCCTCTGCTTCTCCGTCTCCCTCTCACTTACTGCCTTTCCCCATCACCTTCTCCTTGTCACCCACTGTCTTTCCCATAACCTTTTCGTGTCACTCACTGCCTCTCCGTCTCCCACTAGCTCCCCAGTAACATCTCTCTCCTGTCACCCACAGCGCTCGCCCTGCTGCCAACATTCTGGTGGACAGGTTCCCGCTGTCGGGATCATGACAGCCAGCATCCCATCCGCTAGAAAATAGTATGTATCCCGGCAGGAGGGAGGTCGAGGTGCCAAGGTGACCAATGCATATACTAAAGTCTATTCTTTGGAATGACTACTCTTTATGTAATAATCTTCATTATTTTTCTTTATTGTGTATAGCTTACGATTGTTATGTTTAATTCTTTTGATTATTGTGGACCTCTGTGCATGTCTGTCTCTCTTGCATATTGTCTCTCATCCACCGAATAAATATTTGATTTAAAAAAACAACAACCCACAATTATCCTTCAAATGCTCACACTCAGCTTTATGTCCCAACACCCTATGGGTGGGTTGGGGAATTGGGAATATTAAACATTTAGAAAAATCCTGATTCCTCGAAAACCACCAGCATCAGGGAATCAGGCATTTTTAACATATTTAATTTAGCCGATTCACCAATGGATTGCCGATCATCACTAGAGTGTCGCGATTTGCGTTGGCTAATGTATATTTTTCATTTTTCATAAAATTCAGCTCTTACTTTCCCCCACTTATTTTCCATTGCCAGCAACATGGACTGAATTAGTTATGGGATGGTAAAAATAATCCTGCCTAGATTTTTGCAAATGACAAATAAGTGGAAAAAGCAGTATAAGAAATGGCTCGGATAGTTGTGGCTTCCTGCTGGGGGTGCAAGATACACCAAATTGCAACTTTTAAATAGTTAAGACTGAAAAACATATATATATATATATATATATATATATATACATACACACACATACACACACACACACACACACACACACACACACACACTAGATAGATAGATAGATAGATAGATAGATAGATAGATAGATAGATAGATACTGCAGAGTGATATATTGACATACAAATGTGTGATTTTGGTTTTTGGATAAGGGATACTCAACCTGTTGTGTCATATATTTGTGGTGAAATTAAGAAAAGTTGAAATTTATCACCTCAGTAGGATGATCATGTGACTGGCTAGCATTATAGACATTTGTGATGTCACTGAGGATTGGTATATCACTGCTTAGTATAGACTAGAGCTGTCAGCTATTAGCTCTGTAGTTATGACATATTACTGTTTATGGTAAACTTAATTTAACTTAAACTCAGTGGCTGTTCCAGAGGTGGGTTTGCAGCATAGTCCAAAGTTCAAATAGGGGAGCCACACCAACTGCCAGTTAGTCAGTTTGGGATGACAATTGGTGTCAGTTGGTGTGGTATAATGATTGATTGATTGATTGATTGATTGATAGATAGATAGATAGATAGATAGATAGATGATAGATCTGTGATCCCGTCTGACACCAGGATCACAGGCAGCGACACAGACGTCATATGATGATGTTGCTGTCTGGAGAGACTAACATTCATACGGCCCAACTGTTCTGATTCGGTTGGTACAGTCCAGTTTTTCTGGGACAGCCCTGGTGTCCCTTCTGGAGAGGAACGAGGGAGATGGGGGGTGGGACACTTGGACACTGCTGCTTTACATAGCAGAGAAGTGGTGAATAAATGACGGGTGCATGCACCTGTTATCCACAAATCCACAAACACACTAGGCAGCTCTGGGAGAAGCTGGGGTTACCCTGCATGACAAAAACCAGGGCACAGGGTCTATTCACCACAGCTATGCAGAGCAGTAAGTGACAGGAAGCCGCCCAACTGCCCCTCCCCCCTCCCCCCCCCCCCCTCCCCAACTGTGGGACACTGCAGCCTGCGGGTGGTACAGTGCCCAAAAAGATGGGTCTGTCCCACGTAAATCTGGACTGTTGGGAGGTATGCAAGAATGTGTGTGTGGATCAGGGCCTGCTCCAGGCCTATTAGCACCCTGAGCGAGAATGTTTGAAGTGCTGAAAGGGAAAGTGGGCATGGCCTCGTACTCCTGGGAAAGTGGGCATGGCCTTGCAACTTTATATTATGTTATCAAACTATAAATATATCACACACCCCTCTACACACACACACACACACACACACACACACACACACACACACACACACACACACACACACACACACACGTAGCAGCCTTACACATAATGCCCACAGTAGTGCTCCTTACACATAATGCTCACAGTAATAGCTGCTTACACATACTGCCCCTTACACATAATGCCCACAGTAGTGCCTCATACACATATTGTCCCCAGTATAGTGCCAGTTACACATACTGCCCCAGTGTAGTGCCAGTTACACATAATGCCCCCAGTGTAGTGCCAGATACATAATTTCCCCAGTATAGTGCCAGGTACCCATAATGCCCCCAGTATAGTGTCAGATGCACCCAGTAGTGTGTTACACATAATGCACCCAGTAGTTCCAGATACACATAATGCCCCCAGCATAGTGCCATATACACATACTGCCTCCAATGCCAGATACACATAATGCCCCCAGTAGTGCTGCTTACACAAACTGCCCCCAGTACTGCCAGATACACATAATGCCCACAGTAGTGCTGCTTACACAAACTGCCCCCAGTACTGCCAGATACACATAATGCCCACACTAGTGTTGCTTACACAAACTGCCCCCAGCACTGCCAGATACACATAATGCCCACAGTAGTGCTGCTTACACAAACTGCCCCCAGCACTGCCAGATACACATAATGCCCCCAGTAGTACTGCTTACAAAAACTGCTCCCAGTGCTCACTGCCGCCGCTGCTGGCCTTTGCTGCTCTGCTGCTGATGCTGGCCTCCATGGCCGAGGGGAGGAGAGTGCAGCGTGTAGCTCTTCTGCCCCTCAGTAAGTCCAGTCTCTGGCAGGCATCTCAAAAAGACAAGCAGAAAAAAACAAGGGGGTTTAACATGAAAGCTGAAGAAAGTTTCATAGAGGGGAGAGAGGGTAATGGAGAGGCATAGGGTGATGGGGACAGGGAGAGACAGAGGGTGACATGGATAGGCAGAGGGTGAAGGAGAGAGGGTGACGGGGAGAAGGTGACGGAGAAACAATGGGTGATGGAGAGAGGGTGACAGGAAGAGGCAGTGTGTGACAGGTAAAGGGTAGAAGCAGAGGGTATGTGAGGTGAGGGAGGAAAGGGGGTAAATTCAGTTAAAAGGGTTCACTAAGTCATGAAAGGAAACTATCAGTGGGGGAGACAAGCAGAAAAATAAGATTTTAAACCTACCGGTAAATCTTTTTCTCCTAGTCCGTAGAGGATGCTGGGGACTCCGTAAGGACCATGGGGTATAGACGGGCTCCGCAGGAGACATGGGCACTCTAAGACTTTAGATGGGTGTGAACTGGCTCCTCCCTCTATGCCCCTCCTCCAGACCTCAGTTAAAGAACTGTGCCCAGAGGAGACGGACAGTACGAGGAAAGGATTTTTGTTAATCTAAGGGCGAGATATATACCAGCCCACACCATACACACCGTACAACATGGTATATACCAAACCAGTTAACAGCATGAACAAAACAGCATCAGTCAGAGACTGATCTCAACTGTAACATAACCCTTATGTAAGCAACAACTATATACAAGTCTTGCAGAAATAGTCCGCACTGGGACGGGCACCCAGCATCCTCTACGGACTAGGAGAAAAAGATTTACCGGTAGGTTTAAAATCTTATTTTCTTTTACGTCCCAGAGGATGCTGGGGACTCCGTAAGGACCATGGGGATTATACCAAAGCTCCAGACCGGGCGGGAGAGTGCGGATGACTCTGCAGCACCGATTGAGCAAACATGAGGTCCTCATCAGCCAGGGTATCAAACTTGTAGAATTTTGCAAAAGTGTTTGAACCCGACCAAGTAGCTGCTTGGCAAAGCTGTAATGCCGAGACGCCTCGGGCAGCCGCCCAAGAAGAGCCCACCTTCCTAGTGGAATGAGCCTTTACAGAATTTGGTAACGGCAATCCAGCCGTAGAATGAGCCTGCTGAATCGTGTTACAGATCCAGCGAGCAATAATCTGCTTAGAAGCAGGAGCGCCAACTTTGTTGGCTGCATGCAGGACAAACAGAGCCTCTGTTTTCCTAACCCGAGCCATCCTGGCTACATAAATTTTTAAGGCCCTGACTACATCAAGGGACTTGGTATCCTCCAAGTCACCCATAGCCACAGGCACCACAATAGGTTGGTTCATATGAAACGACGACACCACCTTAGGTAGAAATTGAGGACGAGTCCTCAACTCTGCTCAATCCACATGGAAAATCAAGATAGGGGCTTTTGTGAGACAAAGCCGCCAATTCGGACACCCTCCTCGCAGATGCCAAGGCCAACAACATGACCACTTTACAAGTGAGAAATTTTAATTAAACCGTTTGAAGAGGTTCAAACCAGTGTGATTTAAGGAACTGTAACGTGGTGTTAAGGTCCCACGGTGCCACTGGGGGCACAAAAGGAGGTTGGATGTGCAGCACTCCCTTTACAAAAGTCTGGACTTCTGGGAGAGAAGCCAATTCCTTCTGAAAGAATATAGATAAGGCCGAAATCTGCACCTTAATGGAGCCTAACTTAAGGCCCATATCCACTCCAATCTGTAGAAAGTGGAGAAAACGACCCAGCTGAAAATCTTCCATAGGAGCATTCTTGGCTTCACACCAAGATACATATTTCCTCCAGATACGGTGATAGTGCTTCGCCGTTACCTCCTTCCTAGCTCTGATTAGAGTAGGGATGACTTCCCCCGGGAACACCTTTCCTAGTTAGGATTTGGTGTTCAACCGCCATGCCGTCAAACGTAACCGTGGTAAGTCTTGAAACACACAGGGCCCCTGTTGTAACAGGTCCTCTCTGGGAGGAAGAGGCCACGGATCTTCTGTGAGCATTTCCTGAAGATCTGAATACCAGGCCCCTCGAGGCCAATCTGGAACAATGAGTATTGTCTGCACTCTTGTTCGTCTTATGATTATCAATATTTTTGAGATAAGTGGCAGTGAAGGAAACACATAGACCGACTGAAACACCCACGGTGTCACTAGGGCGTCCACCGCCACTGCCTGAGGGTCCCTCGACCTGGAACAATACGTCCGAAGCTTTTTGTTGAGGCGTGACGCCATCATGTCTATTTGAGGAAGTCCCCAACGACTTGTTACCCCTGCAAAAACTTCTTGATGAAGTCCCCACTCTCCTGGATGGAGATCGTGTCTGCTGAGGAAGTCTGCTTCCCAGTTGTCTACTCCCGGAATGAAGACTGCTGACAGAGCGCTTACATGATTTTCCGCCTAGCAAAGAATCCTGGTGGCTTCTGCCATTGCCGCTCTGCTCCTTGTCCCGCCTTGGCGGTTTACATGCGCCACTGCTGTGACGTTGTCTGACTGAATTAGAACGGGTAGGTTGCGAAGAAGATTCTCCGCTTGTTGTAGGCCGTTGTATATGGCCCTTAATTCCAGCACATTGACGTGTAGACAAGCCTCCTGGCTTGACCATATTCCCTGAAAATTTCTCCCTTGTGTGACTGCTCCCCATCCTCGGAGGCTCGCGTCCGTGGTCACAAGAACCCAATCTTGAATGCCGAACCTGCGACCCTCTAGAAGGTGAGCACTCTGAAGCCACCACAGGAGAGATACCCTTGATAATGCTGATTTATCTTCAGGAATGAAAGCTATACCTTAAACACACTTTACCATGGAGCCGCTGCGGCCGCTATACTTAATACACACTCTACGTACTTTGTACGCTATTAGCGTACAAAGTCCCGTGCTGTGTACGGACTTTGCGTACAAACGCCGTGCTGACGGTACAAAGTACTCACAGCGCGTACGCACCCAGAGATACACTGTAAACCCTTAACAGCTATGCAATGCAATGATAATACACTTTAAACCTTAGCAGGGCAAAGAAGACACGACACCAGATTGTAATTAAACCGCTGGGTTCCGACACCACAGCGTATTATTGCTAAAAGGGGGTTACAATACAAACAATACAATATAACAGAGTAAATGGCTACAGTCAATGTTACATACGTGAGTGGATTCGCTGCGCTACCCAGTCTGGTCCTCCGTCATCTGATAGATAACGTTGTGAGTCTTGTGTCTGACCAGGCCTGCTGCAGGCTCTCTTTATACAATTCATCCAAAACATAACACAATGGATACTGTAATCTCTTTGTCCATTGGACACAGGGATGGTCATTTACAGTACAGGAGAGGTCATAGGTTGGTTTGAATAGGTAGGCGATGTCTGTTCCAACTGCTCTTGTGGGTGGTCTCCTCTGGATTCCCGCCGCATACATAATGTACAGTAAATACAGTTTATATCTATATTCTGCTCCTGCACATAACTATCCGCAGGAACATGCAATCTTCCTCAGACCAACAGCGGAATGTTACCCTTAAAATACCCTACAGCTGGATACCAAACACCACCTTGTAACCTTGTTCTGTCCCCTCCTATCCTGTAAAGGTGAATCCCTTTGTTCTGTTACCATTTAAACTGCTGTTTCTTTCTGATGTGGTGCAGGGAGACTATGGGGGTCATTCCGAGTTGTTCGCTCGCAAGCTGCTTTTAGCAGCTTTGCACACGCTAAGCCGCCGCCTACTGGGAGCGAATCTTAGCATATCAAAATTGCGAACGAAAGATTAGCAGAATTGCGAATAGACACTTCTTAGCAGTTTCTGAGTAGCTCCAGACTTACGGCATCTGCGATCAGTTCAGTGCTTGTCGTTCCTGGTTTGATGTCACAAACACACCCAGCGTTTGCCCAGACACTCCTCCGTTTCTCCAGCCACTCCCGCGTTTTTCCCAGAAACGGTAGCGTTTTTTCACACACTCCCATAAAACGGCCTGTTTCCGCCCAGAAACACCCACTTCCTGTCAATCACACTCCGATCACCAGAACGAAGAAAAAACCTCGTAATGCCGTGAGTAAAACTCCAAACTGCATAGCAAATTTACTTGGCGCAGTCGCAGTGCGGACATTGCGCATGCGCATTAGCGACTAATCGCTCCGTTGCGAGAAAAAAATAACGAGCGAACAACTCGGAATGACCCCCTATGTGTACATTGTGCACTATTCGGATTAAATATGTAATGTGTTTTGATAGCTTTCCATGCGTTCACAAACTCTACCGTAAATACTCATACCACGCGCTAATACGCAGGTCCGCGGGAGCGACCATACGCACATTGCGAATATGCGCACGCACAGCAGAACAAGTACACGCACGGAGGCCATCTGTGTGTAGTTTGTACATGATGTGTGTACTGCAATATTTTTCGACTTTGACAGTCCACCCTTTGGCAGTCACCAATAACTGCCACTATCTAATCACTAAACAGAAAAATATCAATACAATATCTACAGATGATCGGGGAGAGTTGTAGGTGGGAAATGTATGACCTAGTGGGATAGTAGAAAGCATGTATGTATGAATCCATGTCTGAGGGGCATGTATCATCGTGCCGTATATGTTCTATATAAGCTTCGAGGTATTGCGAAGTATACATTAAATCCTTCTTATCCCGTATTAAGGGTCTGTAAGTGGGCCAACAAACACTACCGAGCTCTTTTCGGCTTCTTGTTCCAACAAATGGGGTGCACATTTAGTTGATGATACATGGAGGGGGAAACATATGTGAGTGCTAGTATATGTGGATATCACCTGTCGACTATGTGTGCCATTAACTGAAGGTTGCAGAGATGAAGATAAGACATAAATAAAATACATTCACATAAACATTTTGGGTAGGGCTGATGTCTTTTTCCGGATGGATGTATCTGGGCAGAGGGGGAGACAAAAAAAAACGGGTGAACGAAACAGGCCATGAAATTCATTTGCAATCCTTATCATATCACAGTCTCTATGGATGGGTCATAAACTAAATCTGCTGCTGTAACAGTACCCTTGCTCCTTAGACTCATCAATTTTGTGCCGTGCTTGCGCCGCGTCAGAATTCGAACACACCTAAATATCGAACCAATAATTATGACGACTCCCAGGATACAAAGGAGAAACTTCCCTACACTCATAATAACATTTTGAGCCCACTCTCCTAAACCTGAGAACCAATTTCGTGGGTTCAACCATGAGACTCAGCCGGTCAGTTCATTACTCACAGTCGCCAAGGTAAGGTTGTGTTTCCTCCTGAACTCCCACTTCAACTGCAAGATATCGTCCATCTTTTGATCGATGATCTCCGTTGGGTCGTCAGTACTGTTCATAATATACGTACAGCACTTCACCTCATATTGAGTTGCCAGAGTAACACAGTACCCACCTGTCATGGCTGTGATATAATTTAGGACCATCCTGTGCTGAATCAGTTCCTGCTTGTAAGCTTGTAACTCCCTACCCGTATACCTGAAGGTGTCGTCATACATCTCAGTGATATTATCTATCAAGTTCGCTAGCGCATGGATATACCTATAATTTATAATTCCTCTGGCAGTACTGGTGATGTCTAATGCGAGAAGGAATTGAATCCCGGTGGATTCGTGGATCAAATCAGAGGCTGCGTGCTCTGTCCTATCTATGAGGTGTCACTTGATGATGTGTTCATAGTGAGTATGAGTATAAGGAGCCTGAGCACTGCGGTGAACGTCTTTCATCTTATCATGGGTTATGGTCATGACCTCTGGCAGTACTCTCCTAATATAACACAATCACTCTGAGCTCGGGGAAAGCCACTTGTACGCCTTCCTCCCACATATGAAATAGGCATCATCTGGGAGAACATAGGGGACAAAATATAACATCACCATATTACAAACTTTCCAAGTGAAAAAAACAATCCCTAGTTCTCCCATCTGCTCAGTACAAGTATCGGGCTGGATGATATGAGCACAATACCCTGGCTATACTTTTCCAACCCACATGGTCTTACTTCCACGAGTATACCTATACCGAAAATACCTCCCACTGTTGGCTATTTGGCATACAAGTTCAGAGTCTATGGGTATCCTATCAGCTCTGTGTGAAAAGGTCATTGTCTGGTTATTCCACGTCACTTCCCAATTTCCCGTTTTTTTGTAATTGGAAATATTAAAACACAATAAGGACCTGTCTACATGATACTGGTGGAGCTTCAAACTAGGGGGCCTAGAGATATTGAATTTCTTGTCCACCGGTCTCCCACCCCGTAATTCGAGTACCTCATCTTTTGCTAAAGGGTACGGTACTAATCCTGACTTGCTCCGACCTTGAGGTACCTGTGAGCACACCCAGCATTCTGTCTGGTTTAAGACCTTACCCACTAGTGAGTGGTAATCACTCAACGGATGACGGTCCATGTCGATATTAAGGTTGGACTAACATCTCTGGATGCACCCATCCTCAACTATATTCTCACAATTCCTACAAATACAATATTCATCAGACAATAACCCCTCACAGTGCCTCCGAGCTCCCTGACTACCAGAGCGCTTACTGATGCCAGCCTTTACTAAAGTGATGTGCTGATCCTGAGATCCTACAAATTCATACTTGCCATCAGAACCCATTCCAGATCCCTGCTCGACCTCTCTGGGACCCTCACCAAAACAAACTGTCCTTGATCAAAACCAGAATTACTAATAGAACCCTAAACGCAGTCTCTTGTGATCGATCCATTTCGTTTAGGGAAAGGAGGAAAATAAGAAGGGGAAAAGACAGGAAAATGCAGGGGGAGGTGAAAAAAAACCAAGATTTTACTTACCGGTAAATCTATTTCTCGTAGTCCGTAGAGGATGCTGGGGACTCCGTAAGGACCATGGGGAATAGACGGGCTCCGCAGGAGATAGGGCACTTTAAGAAAGCTTTGGATTCTGGGTGTGCACTGGCTCCTCCCTCTATGTCCCTCCTCCAGACCTCAGTAAGAGAAACTGTGCCCAGAGGAGATGAACACTACGAGTAAAGGATTTTTGTAAATCTAAGGGCAAGATTCATACCAGCCACACCAATCACACTGTATAACTTGTGATAAACTACCCAGTTAACAGTATGAACAATAACATAGCCTCGGTTCAAACTCGATCAACTATAACATAACCCTTATGTAAGCAATAATTATATACAAGTCTTGCAGAAGAAGTCCGCACTTGGGACGGGCGCCCAGCATCCTCTACGGACTACGAGAAAAAGATTTACCGGTAAGTAAAATCTTATTTTCTCTAACGTCCTAGAGGATGCTGGGGACTCCGTAAGGACCATTGGGTTTATACCAAAGCTCCCAAACGGGCGGGAGAGTGCGGATAACTCTGCAGCACCGATTGAGCAAACAGGAAATCCTCCTCAGCCAGGGTATCAAACTTATAAAACTTTGCAAAGGTGTTTGACCCCGACCAAGTAGCAGCTCGGCACAGTTGTAGTGTCGAGACCCCTCGGGCAGCCGCCCAAGAAGAGCCCACCTTCCTAGTGGAATGGGCCTTAACCGATTTAGGCAATGGCAATCCTGCCGAAGAATGCGCCTGCTGAATCGTGTTACAGATCCAGCGAGCAATAGTCTGCTTTGAAGCAGGAGCGCCAACCTTGTTGGCCGCATACAGAACAAACAGAGCTTCGGTCTTCCTGATCCTAGCCGTTCTGGTCACATAAATCTTCAAAGCCCTGACCACATCCAGGGACTCGGAATCCTCCAAGTCCCGTGTAGCCACAGGCACGACAATAGGTTGGTTCATATGAAAAGATGAGACCACCTTGGGCAGAAATTGAGGACGAGTCCTCAACTCTGCCCTATCCACGTGAAAAATCAGGTATGGGCTTTTATATGGTAAAGCCGCCAATTCCGAAACCCGCCCTGCAGAAGCTAAGGCCAACAACATGACCACTTTCCAAGTGAGGTATTTCAACTCTACTGTTTTGAGTGGTTCAAACCAAGGTGACTTGAGGAAACTTAATACCACGTTAAGGTCCCAAGGCGCCACCGGAGGTACAAAGGGAGGCTGAATATGCAGCACGCCCTTCACAAAAGTCTGTACTTCAGGAAGAGAAGCCAATTCTCTATGAAAGAAAATGGATAAGGCCGAAATTTGAACCTTTATGGACCCTAATTTTAGGCCCAAATTCACTCCCGTTTGAAGGAAGTGAAGCAGATGGCCCAACTGGAACTCCTCCATAGGAGCAGCTCTGGCCTCACACCAAGAAACATATTTTCGCCATATATGGTGATAATGTTTCGACGTCACGTCCTTCCTAGCCTTGATCAGGGTAGGATTGACCACCTCCGGAATCCCTTTTTCCGCAAGGATCCGGCGTTCAACCGCCATGCCGTCAAAAGCAGCCGCGGTAAGTCTTGGAACAGACAGGGCCCCTGCTGCAGCAGGTCCTGCCTTAGAGGAAGAGGCCACGGATCTTCTGTGAGCAACTCTAGCAGAGCCGGATGCCAAGACATCCTTGGCCAATCTGGAACAATGAGGATTGTTCTGACCCTTCTTATTCTTATTATCCTCAACACCTTGGGTATGAGAGGTAGAGGAGGAAACACATAGACCGATCTGAACACCCAAGGTGTCACCAGAGCGTCTACCGCAACCGCCTGAGGGTCTCTTGACCTGGCGCAATACCTCTTTCGCTTTTTGTTGAGGTGGGACGCCATCATGTCTATCTGAGGCAGTCCCCACCGATCCGTGATCTGTGTGCAGACTTCTTGATGAAGTCCCCACTCTCCCGGATGCAGGTCGTGCCTGCTGAGAAAGTCCGCCTCTCAGTTGTCCACCCCCGGGATGAACACTGCTGATAGTGTGCTAACATGGCCTTCCGCCCAGCGTAGAATCCTGGTCGCCTCTGCCATGGCCACTCTGCTCCTTGTGCCGCCTTGGCGGTTTACATGAGCCACTGCCGTGACATTGTCTGACTGAATCAGAACCGGTTTGTTCCAAAGCCATTCCTCCGCTTGGCATACGGCATTGTATATGGCCCTCAACTCCAGGACATTGATGTGGAGACCAGTCTCTAGGCTTGACCAGAGACCCTGGAAATTTCTTCCTAGTGCGACAGCTCCCCAACCTCGGAGGCTCGCGTCCGTGGTCACCAGGACCCAGTCCTGAATGCCGAACCTGCGACCCTCCAGGAGGTGAGAACTGGGCAGCCACCACAGGAGAGACACCCTGGCCCTGGGAGACAGGGTGATCCGTTTTTGCATGTGTAGATGGGACCCGGACCATTTGTCCAATAGGTCCCATTGAAAGGTCCTTGCATGGAACCTGCCGAAGGGGATGGCCTCGTATGAAGCCACCATCTTCCCCAGAACCCTCGTGCAATGATGCACTGAAACCTTGTTTGGCTTCAATAGGTTCCTGACCAGAGCTACTAGCTCCTGAGCCTTCTCCACTAGAAGAAAAACTCTTTTTTGGTCTGTGTCTAGAATCAGGCCCAAAAAGGTCAGACGCATTGCAGGGACTAGCTGGGATTTCGGTAAATTGAGACTCCAGCCGTGCCTCTGCAACGTCTTCACGGGCAGAGACACGCTGTCCAGCAACTTCTCCCGAGATCTCGCCTTTATAAGGAGATCGTCCAAGTACGGAATAATTGTGACGCCCTGCCTGCGCAGGAGCACCATCATTTCCGCCATTACCTTGGTGAAAATTCTCGGGGCCGTGGAAAGACCAACACGTCTGAAATTGGTAGTGACAGTCCTGTACTGCAAATCTCAGGAACGCCTGGTGAGGAGGGAAAATCGGAACATGAAGGTACGCATCCTTTATGTCCAGGGACACCATCCAATCCCCTCCCTCCAGGCTGGCGATGACCGCTCTGAGCGATTCCATTTTGAACTTGAAATCTGAAATTGGTAGTGACAGTCCTGTACTGCAAATCTCAGGAACGCCTGGCGAGGAGGGAAAATCGGAACATGAAGGTACGCATCCTTTATGTCCAGGGACACCATCCAATCCCCTCCCTCCAGGCTGGCGATGACCGCTCTGAGCGATTCCATTTTGAACTTGAAACTTGAACCTCTTCAAGTACAGGTTCAGGGATTTCAGATTTAAAATAGGTCTGACCGAACCGTCCGGTTTCGGTACCACAAACAGGGATGAATAATAACCCTCTCCTTGCTGGAGATGAGGAACTTTGACTATCACCTGTTGAATGTACAATTTGTGAATTGCAGCTAACACCAGCTCCCTCTCCGACGGGGAAGCCGGCAGAGCCGATTTGAAAAACCGGCAAGGAGGCATGTCTTCGAATTCCAGTCTGTATCCCTGGGAAACAATCTCTATTGCCCAGGGATCCACCTGTGAGAGAACCCAGATGTGGCTGAAAAGACAAAGACGTGCCCCCACTTGATCTGACCCCCCCCCCCCCCCCCCCGGAAAGCCCCAGCGTCATGCGGTGGACTTTGCGGAAGTAGGGGAGGACTTCTGCTCTTGGGAACTAGCTGTGTGCAGCTTTTTTCCCTTGCCTTTACCTCTGGCAACAAAGGACGATCCCCGTACCTTCTTGCTCTTATTGGAACGAAAGGACTGCATTTGATAATGAGGTGCCTTTTTTATATGCTGCGGGGGGACATAAGGTAAGAAATTCGACTTACCAGCCGTAGCAGTAGGGACAAGGTCCGAGAGGCCGTCTCCAAAGAACTCCTCCCCTTTGTAAGGCAAGGACTTCATATGCCGCTTTGAATCGGCGTCTCCCGTCCACTGTCGGGTCCACAAGAGCCGCCTAGCAGAAATAGACATAGCATTTATTCTGGAGCTTAATAAACAAATGTCTCTCTGAGCATCTCTCATATACAAGGCAGCATCTCTGATATGCTCTGTGGTCATTTGAATGGCATCCCTATCTAAGGTGTCAATCTCCGTAGATAAGGATTTGCCCATGCCACAACCGCACTACAAACCCAGGCCGATGCCATAGCCGGTCTAACAATAGTACCTGAATGAGTGTAAATGTGCTTCATGGTAATTTCCTGCCTGCGATCAGCAGGATCCTTGAGGGAAGCCGTATCCTGAGAAGGCAGTGCCACCTTTTTGGACAAGCGTGTCAGCGCCTTGTCTACTTTAGGCGAAGATTTCCATCGTATCCTATCCGTTTGTGGAAAAGGATACGCCATAAGAATCCTTTTGGGAACTTGTGGTCTCCTATCCGGAGATTCCCAAGCCTTTTCGCACAATTCACTCAGTTCAAATGAGGACGGAAAGGTGACTTCAGGCTTTTTCCCTTTATACATGTGTACCCTCGTGTCAGGGACAGGGGGTTCCTCAGTAATATGCAAAACCTCTTTAATGGCAATAATCATGTACCGAATACCTTTTGCCACCCTCGGCTGTAATTTTGCATCTTCATAGTCGACACTAGAGTCAGTATCCGTGTCGGTATCTGTGTCATCGATCTGGGATATGGTGCGCTTCTGAGACCCCGAAGGGCCTGGCGCCACAGGGACAGGCATGGACTGGCTACCTGACTGATCCCTAGCTTCAGCCTTGTCTAACCTTTTATGCAATAGATTGACATTTGCATTCAAGACATTCAGCATATCCACCCATTCCGGTGTCGGTGTTGCCGACGGCGACATGACATTCAAGCACTCCCCCTCCACAATAAGCGAGCCTTCCTCGTCAAACATGTCGACACACGTGTACCGACACACTTCACACACACAGGGAACCTCTTTTCTGAAGACAGTATCCCCTTCAAGGCCCTTTGGAGAGACAGAGAGAGAGTATGCCAGCACACACCCCAGCGCAATGACCCTGGAGACCAACACAAAATGTTTTTCCCCCAGCCGCGCTGTATAATATGTTATCCGCCAATTATGTGCCCCCCCCTCTCTTTTAAACACCCCTTCACCGTGTGTAAGCAGGAGAGAGTCCGGGGAGCTTCCTCTCAGCGGTGCTGTGGAGAGAAAATGGCGCTGGTGAGTGCTGAGGGAGAAGCCTTGCCCCCTCGGCGGCGGGCTTCTGTCCCGCTCAAACTTAGTAAAATATGGCGGGGGCTCTTTTATATACATGTACGGCTCTGGGGGTGGACGCCCAGTAAGAACCTGTGTTCACCCCCTCTGGAGCTAATGGTGTCCAGTAGCCGAGGAAGCAGAGCCTATCTTAGACAAGAAGGTCTGCCCCTCTCTCCTCAGTCCCTCCATGTAGGGAGCCTGTTGCCAGCAGTGCTCCCTGTAAACATGTAGAAAAAATCCAAACAAAAATGCTTTCTAGGCAGAGAACTCAGGGGAGCTCCCTGCAGTGCACCCATCTCGCTCTGGGCACAGTGTAAAACTGAGGTCTGGAGGAGGGACATAGAGGGAGGAGCCAGTGCACACCCAGAATCCAAATCTTTCTTAAAGTGCCCTATCTCCTGCGGAGCCCGTCTATTCCCCATGGTCCTTACGGAGTCCCCAGCATCCTCTAGGACGTTAGAGAAAGAATGATACTACAACCGTTCTAGATCTGTGCTCGGATGCCCTTCAACAGTCCTGCCTCTCAACCTTCCCGGAACAGACACTCCAGTGATACGAGGTTCTCTACACTCTGCTCTTTGTCACGAGTACTCTCCGGGTCAGCAACCTTTCTGTAGGGAACATAAATCTTGCATTTCAATGTGTTTAACTGTTGTGTATTATCAGTTGTGTGAAGTAAACCATCTGTGGAAAGTGAAAAGAGAAAGGAAATAATAAAAAGAAAATTTTTCAGATTTGCGTTCACCATCAGGATGTCACGCCATCATGCATATCGGTGTCTATATACAGTCTCCATTCACCCGTAATCCCATTCTCCACCCTTTGTGCATGACCAGGCACACTGATACTGGTGTCCCTATGCTGGTGAGATATACTGGATTTGGGCAGAACTCTGAAAGACCGAGTAGGCCTGTGACGTCTGAACTGTAACCCTGTCGGTGAACGTAAGAGATGAAGAGGAAACTTTGAAGACAAATCACATAGAGTTTAGTAACAGATAAGTTGGTAGAGGCAAAGAAGATTTTACAAAGTTTGACATCTGCATTGGGCACTAAGGGGAATGATTCTCTACTCGGTCTGCTCCCCCCAAAAAAAATCTGTGTGTGTTATATCTCTACTGGGACTATCCCAGCCATCATTCCAGTGTCCTGTCCATTCTAAGTTCATAGGGAACCCGGTATCTTTGAGATAATTTTCTCTACCTGTGATGGACATGCATCTAGAACAGCGAAATGTAACATTAGTAAGTTGCATTTATTCTGTTCTTCCCATTAGCCGAATCTGTGTTTTCTATATGGCTCGTGACTCCTTACTATATGTCCCTTGATCCCGTCTATGTGTTTAATAACGTGGCTTGTGTTTTCTGTCTAGGGGATCTATATTGACTATGTGTCCTACTACTCCTACAATCTCTGGCAAAATGCCCTTCCTTCCTACAAGTGTAACATATTATTGACCATTAGGGATCTGGGGTTTGGACTGATGGGTCTTTCCTGTATGTGCCAGTCAGTGGTGCAAGTAGAAAAATTCTCTTACGGGTACTGTGATGCGCGCGCCGTAGGCGCGCGCGTGCAAAAAAAGGGCATGGTCACGTGTCGTGTGGGGGCGTGGCCACATGCTAGGGGGAGTGGCTACACGACACTGGAGGCATAGTCACACAACACATCCCCTTCTCTTTGCACTTTGGAGGCAAAGTGTTGAGAACTGTGACTTGCTCTGTAGTGCAGTTTATGGTGGCACTGTGGCAGTAATTGTAAGCAGTACCACCTTACTTTCACAATTGATTTTAACAGCTTTTTGCCAACTTGGTTTCTATAAGAAAAGTCATCTCACTTCAGGGCTACTGAACATCTAGGTCAATATTAGGTTGGATTAAAAATTAAAAGAGTGCAGCATTGACTGAGCCAAAAAAAAATTTTATTTTATTAACCAGCATTGTGAATAATGTACGCTAGAATTGTACAAATATATAAAACAATCACATTTTAATATAACATAAGTTATATAACAGAATATCCCTCCTTCCATCTCTCATCCCTGCACCTCAATCCCTCCATCCATCTCCACTGCACCTTGCTTCCACTTACATCTCCCACACCTGTACTTCACTTCCACCTTCTATCTCCCACACCTGTACTTCCCTTCCACCTACCATCTCCCACACCTTCTTTCCACCTTCCATCTCCTCTACACCTCGCTCCCACATTCCATCTCCCACACCTGTACTTCACTTCCACCCCCCACACCTGCCTTCCACCTTCCATCTCCCACACCTGTACTTTACTTCCACCTACCATCTCCACACCTGCCTTCTACCTTCCATCTCCTCTGCACCTCGCTCTCACCTTCCATCTCCCACATCTGTACTTCACTTCCACCTTCCATCTCCCACACCTGCCTTCCACCTTCCATCTCCTCTGCACCTCACTCCCACATTCCATCTCCCACACCTGTATTTCACTTCCACCTTCCATCTCCCACATCTGCCTTCTACCTTCCATCTCCTCTGCACCTCACTCCCACATTCCATCTCCCACACCTGTATTTCACTTCCACCTTCCATCTCCCGCACCTGCCTTCCACCTTCCATCTCCCACACCTGTACTTCACTTCCACCTTCCATCTCCCACACCTGTACTTCACTTCCACCTTCCATCTCCCACACCTGCCTTCCACCTTCCATCTCTTCTGCACCTCACTCCCACCTTCCATCTCCCACACCTGCCTTCCACTTTCCATCTCTTCTGCACCTCACTCCCACCTTCTATCTCCCACACCTGTACTTCACTTCCACCTTCCATCTCCCACACCTGCCTTCCACCTTCCATCTCCCACACCTGTACTTCACTTCCATCTCCCACACCTGCCTTCCACCTTCCATCTCCCACACCTGTACTTCACTTCCATCTCCCACACCTGTACTTCACTTCCATCTCCCACACCTGTACTTCACTTCCATCTCCCACACCTGTACTTCACTTCCATCTCCCACACCTGCCTTCCACCTTCCATCTCCCACACCTGTACTTCACTTCCATCTCCCACACCTGTACTTCACTTCCATCTCCCACATCTGTACTTCACTTCCATCTCCCACACCTGTACTTCACTTCCATCTCCCACACCTGCCTTCCACCTTCCATCTCCCACACCTGTACTTTACTTCCACCTACCATCTCCACACCTGTACTTTACTTCCACCTTCCATCTCCCACATCTGTACTTCACTTCCACCTTCCATCTCCCACACCTGCCTTCCACCTTCCATCTCCCACACCTGTACTTTACTTCCACCTACCATCTCCACACCTGCCTTCTACCTTCCATCTCCTCTGCACCTCGCTCTCACCTTCCATCTCCCACATCTGTACTTCACTTCCACCTTCCATCTCCCACACCTGCCTTCCACCTTCCATCTCCTCTGCACCTCACTCCCACATTCCATCTCCCACACCTGTATTTCACTTCCACCTTCCATCTCCCACATCTGCCTTCTACCTTCCATCTCCTCTGCACCTCACTCCCACATTCCATCTCCCACACCTGTATTTCACTTCCACCTTCCATCTCCCGCACCTGCCTTCCACCTTCCATCTCCCACACCTGTACTTCACTTCCACCTTCCATCTCCCACACCTGTACTTCACTTCCACCTTCCATCTCCCACACCTGCCTTCCACCTTCCATCTCTTCTGCACCTCACTCCCACCTTCCATCTCCCACACCTGCCTTCCACTTTCCATCTCTTCTGCACCTCACTCCCACCTTCTATCTCCCACACCTGTACTTCACTTCCACCTTCCATCTCCCACACCTGCCTTCCACCTTCCATCTCCCACACCTGTACTTCACTTCCATCTCCCACACCTGCCTTCCACCTTCCATCTCCCACACCTGTACTTCACTTCCATCTCCCACACCTGTACTTCACTTCCATCTCCCACACCTGTACTTCACTTCCATCTCCCACACCTGTACTTCACTTCCATCTCCCACACCTGCCTTCCACCTTCCATCTCCCACACCTGTACTTCACTTCCATCTCCCACACCTGTACTTCACTTCCATCTCCCACATCTGTACTTCACTTCCATCTCCCACACCTGTACTTCACTTCCATCTCCCACACCTGCCTTCCACCTTCCATCTCCCACACCTGTACTTTACTTCCACCTACCATCTCCACACCTGTACTTTACTTCCACCTTCCATCTCCCACATCTGTACTTCACTTCCACCTTCCATCTCCCACACCTGCCTTCCACCTTCCATCTCCCACACCTGTACTTTACTTCCACCTACCATCTCCACACCTGTACTTTACTTCCACCTTCCATCTCCCACATCTGTACTTCACTTCCACCTTCCATCTCCCACACCTGCCTTCCACCTTCCATCTCCCACACCTGTACTTTACTTCCACCTACCATCTCCACACCTGTACTTTACTTCCACCTTCCATCTCCCACACCTGCCTTCCACCTTCCATCTCCCACACCTGCCTTCCACCTTCCATCTCCTCTGCACCTCGCTCTCACCTTCCATCTCCCACATCTGTACTTCACTTCCACCTTCCATCTCCAACACCTGCCTTCCATCTCCCACACCTGCACTTCACTTCCATCTTCCATCTCCTTTGCACCTTGCTCCCCCTAGGCATTCCAGATGCCCTAGCCATTTTCCTATAATGCCTAAGTCTGGCTCTGCCCATAGAATCTATGTAGTCGATACATATTCTAGGTCATTGGGACCTAATAAATAGACTGTTACTGAACATTACAACATATAGGTATAACGGGGAGCACTCATGCAACATCCCACTAACTATTTAAGAGAAAGAAGGCCAACTCCAGCAAGAGCAGCACCTGGAACCCCCATCATCCTCTCACCAACTATAACTCCCTCCCATTTCCTGGAGCAGATTACCAAGCTAGCACAGAACTTAAAATTTAAAGGCACTTCCACAGCTGCTTATAGTAGGCCTGATCCTGTTGCCTTGCTTGCTCCTGTCTTGCCATGCCTTTACAGGATTGGGCTGCCCGACGTCCCTTGCCCAGCCACGATTTTACATATGCGTCCGGATTCCACTCAGTGAAGGGAGGACCAACAATTGAAATAAAAAGTAAGTCCGACACATGTCGAGTGGTCAGTGCAGTCCGCTTATCTGTAATTATGTTGTTCATAACACTAAAGCCTCGCTCACAGTCAGCATTGCTTGCTGCAAGAGTATCTACTGCAAGAATTAATTTCTTTAATTTTTCGGGAACAATCCGTCCTGCGCAGCATTTATATTCCACAAATCCCAGGTGTGTTTCATGGTAACTGACATTCAGCATTTCACATAGTGTACGAATCTCTTGGTCTCCAAAAAGTGGATTATCAGAATCAGTTTGCCAAGATTCAGGATTCAGAACAGATATGCTGTCAATCAGGGTGTGGTAAGCAGTTTCCCTACCTTTTGCTACGCTTTCTGTTGCTTTATTAGCAGTGGTGGTAAATAATTTGCACCTCATGTTGTCAACAACAGCCTGAATGAATTGAGAGGATTTGATCTTGGGACTTTTCCCAATGCCTGTCAACTTTGTATTTTTGAACATAATTCCCTCTTCTGCATTCTGTGTCTGTTCACTGTGAAATCCTGGTATTCTCTTTAGGCTTTCAATTCTCCGCACATACATTTTTATGTGGTTGTCTGCCTTTGGAATGGTCATTTTTCTGTCTTGTAAGAGTTCTGATAAATTTTTGAGCTCAGTCAGAACATCTAACATAATTGACATATTTTTTACAAAGTTGACTGAGCACAGTTTTGAATGTAGACCTTGGAATTTCACTTGCTCCCTTCTATCCCTTGATTGGTCTTGTGAGGCTTTTTGAAAATGTGCAGCTAATGCAGGATACGTCTGCCAGACTGCATTCACTGCTCTCCACAATGAAGCTACCCATCTTACGTTGAAAACTCTGCCAATTTTTTTAAGCAAGACATGCAGCTCATTAGCCTGTGCACTAAGCTCACGTACATTTTTTGGTGACTGACTGTAAAGTGTGTATAAGGTGTCTAAAAATGACCTGAAGTCATTTGTACCTCCAGTAACATCTAGTGCTTGATCCACAGCTAGTTCAAGCCTGTGATTCATGCAATGCCAGAGAATTAGTTTGGGAAAGTCTCCTTGTAAGAGTTTTCCAACACCAGCTTTTACGCCAAGCATGACATTTGCGCCATCACTACAAAAACTGACAAAGATCTCTGTCAATACTTCGAAAGTAAAACCATGATGGAATAAACATTTCATTATTTCCTGTTTTATGCTCTCAGCTGAGGCATTTTCTAACTCTATCAAATCCAAAGGAAATGCTACTGGATTCATGACACCATCAACACTTGATTTTAAAAAAATAACAAGAGTTGATTTTCTAGAAAGTGTAGTAGCTTCATCAACTAATATAGTAATCTTAGTTTTTTTTGTTATAATTTGTGAGACAATCTTTTTCCTCATTTCAGCCGAAATGTGTTCTATAATGTCTCCGCAGACCATTCTACTATGAAGCAAACGCCCAATCTGAACTCCATTCACTTTTTGCAGGTCAATCAAGCTCTCATGGTCAGTAAATGGCCTATTCATTTTAGCAATGTAGTAAGCTGTTCTGAATACACGGCTAGTGATTTCAAAAGCAGTTTCTTGACTTCTTCCATTTATGTTTAGCAGAATATCTTTTCTAGCAGTTTCTAGAATTTTTTCTGCTTCTGCATGAGCAGCGCTATTTTTGTGTATATAAATTTTTTTGCGAAGAGATGTGAGCTCTGTTTCCTTAGTTTTACCAAAAGGTAAAATGTTACATTCTGCCCACTGAGAAGCAATATTTATGCCTCGAGCAGCGTGAATCTTTAAGTTAGAAACTTCTGCACAGATTGTACAGCCGAGTTTTCCCCTAGACGCAAATAGCCACTCATGTTTCTTTTTGAATTCGTCAAATTGTTCTTTTGACCACACAGCTGGATATTGCTTTTCATCTGTAGACTTATCGTGTGATTCAGCTGATGTCTCAGCAACAACTTCCTCACAGTCAATAGTTACTATTTCATTGTCCAGTGCTAAGTTCCTACAAAAAAAGAGAGCAGTAGCTCATTTTTCTACAATATTTTTAAAAAATTATACATTTTTTATCCATATTTAAGCTAATTACTCCCTCACGGAAATGTAAAATATCTAGTTGCTTATTTATTAAGCTTTTTTTCCCCAGAAAATTATATCTGAAAATTTATAATTTTATGGATTGTTGTTATGAGATATTGATTTCACAGAAATCAAATGCAGAAATTGAATGTTTATTAGCACTGCAGATCGCAGTCCTTATTATCAATGGGAAGTACAATCTGATCCCTGCTGTATGTACCAAACTCTGAAAAGCATTGTTTATAGAATTTGGTCATGTTAGTTTATACCATTTTCAGATGATCTAAACTTCTTAAAGCCAATGGAGGCATGGTAGCAAGAGAGAGATCTTTCTATCCCTCTCCTGCAGCCTCCATCTGGTGCCAGCTCCAATACTGGAAAATGTCACTGTGCGCATGCGCAGTGTCAGATTCCCCATGACTTTTACACAAATGGAAAAATCTTTTAAAAATGCAAAGGAACTAAAAGGGACATCGGTTATCACTACTACTTAACTTTCGGGGGGGTTTACTTAGTACATAGCAGGAATATTTTTTTATAAAAACTGAAAAATTCACAATGGATAAGAATGTTAATAATTACAACAGTGCCGCAATTATTAATGCATAGGCATCTTAACAAGAACAGTGCAGCCAAGTAAAAAACTAGATGTTTAGGGCTAACATTTTGGAAGGCTAGTCTACTGGTCTTTAAGAGTCCCCTCCCCATTTATATTAATACACAATACTAAGTATATACATTCATTGCACTTTAAAAATAAATTAGCAAAAAAGATTTAAAAAATATGCTGGTACCCACATATAAATCACCTTGCTCCGGTGCAAAAAAACAATTCATCAAAGAAGATCCAAAGAAGTGGAGGCACTGAGACTACAAAATGCAGAAAGCATAAGTATATTGGGCAAACGTTTTCAAGGCTGATGCCCCGTCATCAAGACCACACAAAGAAAGGAGTAACTCCTGTCTTTGTGTGGTCCTGATGACGGGGCATCAGCCTTGAAAACGTTTGGCCAATACACTTATGCTTTCTGCATTTTGTGGTCTGAGTGCCTTCACTTCTTTGGATCTTCTTTGATTTTTAATATATATATATATATATATATATATATATATATATACATACATACATACATACATATACACACACACACACAAAACACGTTTGAAGATCTGACTTACTGTGTTTGAAGTGGAATGTCAGTTTTTCCTTTCTTTGGTTGGTGGTGAAAGTAGAACATTATTCCTGGCTTTGAACTATTTGTTCGCTTTTTATTAGACATGATGCCAGCCTGGTAATAACAAAAATTGTTATTAACATATTATAGAGATTCAAATTTAAAAAAAAATGGATCTAATTAAAAAAATTAAAATACCGGTTCAACATTTACAATTGTAAATATTTTGCATGGTTAATATTTTGACCATATTATCTCCTCCTCATATAACATTAATGTACTGTAGTATACTATTTACACATCAGACATGTATGTCAAGGACCACCAGTTAGTGAGTACCATCCCACCACCGTGAGGAATTTAATCTTCCACAGGAGGTGACATATGTGTAACCTGTTACTAAATTAAGAATATACAAAACAGGTAACAGAATACACACACACACACACACACACACACACACACACACACACACACACACACACACACACACACACACGAGTGTATGTTCTATAAAGTTTGACTTTGGTGTAACCCAGGTGCAAATACTGCTGATCTACCCTCGTGTCAATCTTGAGGTCCCACCAGCTTCACAAACTGCACAGAATGCATCTTTGAGAACTTATCTCCACCCCCCCCCCCCCCCCCCCCCAGCTTTTTGGCACAAAATGCATCCATTTTTACATCAACCCCAACTGTATGTATTTTTAAGAGGTAGATTTTTTATGACACATCTAATATGGATTTTTTTATGTGAAATCTTAGTGTAAACTGGTACAGATTTAATTACCTGGTATAGATGTCTTCAATGTTTTAAAAGTCTACTTTTCAATAATCAATGTGAAAATCTCTGTCAGAGGACAGCTGCAGAAGATGTAGACCTGTTAGGGAAAAAAAATATTTTGTTAATACAACAGCGATTTATTTTTTTGACGTTCAATTTGTACAAAGTCAGTATGTAAAGAGAAGAAAACTCAAGAATAAATCCAAGAGGTTACATACTGGTAAGAGAGAGAGAGAGGACTTTAGTGAAAACTGAAAATTCGTTACTTACCTAATGAAGTATTCCCAAGTCTAGTCCAAAGGATCGTATAACACCATAAGCTTGGGTGAAAATGTAGGGCTGTTCTGAAGTCCACTCCGAAGGGTGAAGAACACTGTTGGTTTTAGTGGTGATCAAGGACTGTTTGTAAGTACACTCCAAAAAAATCAAAGTACACTGCAGGCCTTGGGTGAAGGCACTGTAAGGGAAACAGAGTCATAATCATAACTCTAGCCTAGCAAAGCAAAACAAATACCGAAACCAATATATCCTCTGGCACAAAACAAGCAGCGGCACTCGGAGGCTGATTTCAAAACATGTATTTCACAACGTAATCCCAACGTTCCGGGGCTGATATATAGATATATCTATCTCTACATATATAATACAAGTGCCCAGCACTCCAGATTTATAGGCTATTTGTATACTTGCCCGGATGCCCTCCGTGACCTCCAATATAGCGGACGTAATGGCGGCACTCCGAGACGTGTAGGTCAATGACAAAATTACTTTCGAAATAAAAGTAGTCTTTGCATTGATGTACACGTCTCGGAGTGCCGCCATTACGATATATATATATTCAGGAGGGAAACATTCTTCAAAGGAAGAGAAGTATTAGAACTCGAGGACATACCCTGAGACTGGAGGGGGGGAGGTTCAGGGGAAATTTAAGGAAAACTTACTTCACTGAAAGGGTAGTGGACAAGTGGAATAGCCTCCCATCAGAGGTGGTAGAGGCTAAGACTGTAGAGCAATTTAAACATGCTAGGGATAGACATATGAATATCCTTACAAAAAATTAAGGTTCAAAAAGGGTTGCGATTACCTTAAGGATAAAAAAGGGGCAGACTAGATGGGCCAAGTGGTTCTTATCTGCCATCAAATTCTTTGTTTTATATATATATATATATATATATATATATATATATATATATATATATAAATAAAGTAGTCAGCAGCACTCCCGGCTCCCGGACAGGGAATGAAAAAGGACACAATCGTTGTGTTGTCAGCGTTTCAATGTTATTCAAGTGAACATTTTCCTCAGGATGTCCTGAGGAAAATGTTCACTTGAATAACATTGAAACGCTGACAACACAACGATTGTGTCCTTTTTCATTCCCTGTCCGGGAGCCGTGAGTGCCGCTGACTACTTTCTTTATTTATGGACATCCATTCCATGGTTGTTACTGGGAAGGCACCGGCTTTATCTATATGTCTGTAACGGAATGGAGTGCTGCTGATCTCTACAGTGTATATGTGTATATATATATATATATATATATATATGCGAAGGATGATACAGCGCCACTTGTGGATTACATAGGTTTCACCATTTTTTTCCTGTTTGTTCTATTTACATATGACTGTTGCCATGGATACTGCAAAATCGCAAGCACTGAGTCTCCTTAGACTCCGGAAAGATGGCCGCCGCAATCCATGTATTTCCTATGGAACATAGCCCCTGCAAAATGGCCGCCGTAATATCCGAGGTGATGGACATACAGTTCCCCTGAGCCCAAGAAGCACGTCTGCTGTTAACCTGAACAGGACAATGGGCACATGCGCGGTGCACACGGATCGCCGCCGGCGCATGCGCACAAGCGAACCGGAAGTGGGGCGGAAATATCGGAGGTCACGTGACGCGCTACCTCCGTCACCGGAAGTGTGGCGGAAGTGCCGCAATTTACTGTTTTAAGCTCCTCTGAACAATTATATTAACTGTGAATACTCGTTTTCTACAAGATATTGGCTACTGTGATCCATACTATCTGGGGCCATGCTCTGATGCCATGTCATGACTGTGCTTATGTTAAATACCCTTGAATGTTGTTTACTGATCACATGATCAATGATGTCATCACACATCCATATCAGCCACCACTAGGGCTATAAATAGGCATGCCATCTCACTCTGTCCCTACCCTTTGAAGAAGTCT